>NW_027488564.1:337515-675031 GCF_050948215.1 Halictus rubicundus
CTCTATCCTATCAAATCCCCTATCCTATCCTCTATCCTATCCTATCCTGTATCCTATCCTATCCTCTATCCTCTATCCTATCCTATCCTCTATCCTATCCTATCCTCTATCCTATCCTGTCGTCTATCCTATCCTCTATCCTATCCTATCCTCTATCCTATCCTATCCTCCATACTATCCTATCCTCAATCCTATCCTTTCCTGTATCCTATCCAATCCTGTATCCTATCCTGTCCTCTATACTATCCTATCCTCTATCCTATCCTATCCCCTATCCTATCCTCTATCCTATCTTGTATCCTATCCTATCCTCTATCCTATCAAATCCCCAATCCTATCCTCTATCCTATCCTATCATCTATCCTCTATCCTATCCAATCCTCTATCCTATCCTATCCTCTATCCTATCAAATCCCCTATCCTATCCTCTGTCCTATCCTATCCTCTATCCTATCCTATCATCTATCCTATCCTATCCTCTATCCTATCCTATCGTCTATCCTATCCTCTATCCTATCCTATCCTCTATCCTATCCTATCCTCCATCCTATCCTATCCTCAATCCTATCCTTTCCTGTATCCTATCCAATCCTGTATCCTATCCTGTCCTCTATACTATCCTATCCTCTATCCTATCCTATCCTCTATTCTATCTTATCCTCTAACCTATCCTATCCTATCCTATCCTATCCTATCCTCTATCCTATCCTATTCCTCTATCCTATCCTATCCTCTATCCTATCCTATCCTCTATTCTATCCTATCCTCTATCCTATCCTATCCTCTATCCTATCCTATCCTCTATCCTATCCTATCCTATCCTCTATCCTATCCTATCCTATCCTATCCTATCCTATCCTCTATGATATCCTATCCTCTATCCTATCCTATCCTCTATCGTATCCTATCCTCTATCCTATCCTATCCTCTATCCTATACTATCCTCTATCCTATCCTATCCTCTATCCTATCCTATGATCTATCCTATCCTATCGTCTATCCTATCCTCTATCCTATCCTATTCCTCTATCCTATCCTATCCTCTATCCTATCCTATCCTCTATTCTATCCTATCCTCTATCCTATCCTATCCTCTATCCTATCCTATCCTCTATCCTATCCTATCCTATCCTCTATCCTATCCTATCCTATCCTATCCTATCCTCTATCCTATCCTATCCTCTATCCTATCCTATCCTCTATCGTATCCTATCCTCTATCCTATCCTATCCTCTATCCTATCCTATCCTCTATCCTATCCTATCCTATCCTCTATCCTATCAAATCCCCTATCCTATCCTCTATCCTATCCCATCCTGTATCCTATCCTATCCTCTATCCTCTATCCTATCCTATCCTCTATCCTATCCTATCCTGTCGTCTATCCTATCCTCTATCCTATCCTATCCTCTATCCTATCCTATCCTCCATACTATCCTATCCTCAATCCTATCCTTTCCTGTATCCTATCCAATCCTGTATCCTATCCTGTCCTCTATACTATCCTATCCTCTATCCTAACCTATCCTCTATCTTATCCTATCCTCTATCCTATCCTATCTTCTATCCTATCCTATCCTCTATCCTATCAAATCCCCTATCCTATCCTCCATCCTATCCTATCCTCAATCCTATCCTTTCCTGTATCCTATCCAATCCTGTATCCTATCCTGTCCTCTATTCTATCCTACGTTCTATCCTATCCTATCCTCTATCCTATCCTATTCTCTATCCTATCCTATGCTCTATCCTATCCTATCGTCTATCCTATCTTCTATCCTATCCTATCAAATCCCCTATCCTATCCTCTGTCCTATCCTATCCTCTATCCTTTCCTATCCTCTATCCTATCCTCTATCCTATCCTATCCTCTATCCTATCCTATCCTCTATCCTATCCTTTCTTCTATCCTATCCTATCTTCTATCCTATCCTATCCTCTATCCTATCAAATCCCCTACCCTATCCTCTGTCCTATCCTATCCTCTATCCTATCCTATCCTCTATCCTCTATCCTATCCTATCCTCTATCCTATCTTATCCTCTATCCTATCCTATCTTCTATCCTATCCTATCCTCTATCCTATCAAATCCCCTACCCTATCCTCTGTCCTATCCTATCCTCTATCCTATCCTATCCTCTATCCTATCCTATCCTCTATCCTATCCTATCCTCTATCCTATCCTATCCTCTATCCTATCCTATCCTCTATCCTATCCTATCCTCTATCCTATCCTATCCTCTATCCTATCCTATCCTCTATCCTATCCTATCCTCTATCCTATCCTATCCTGTATCCTATCCTATCCTATCCTCTATCCTATCCTGTCGTCTATGCTATCCTCTATCCTATCCTATCCTCTATCCTATCCTATCCTCCATCCTATCCTATCCTCAATCCTATCCTTTCCTGTATCCTATCCAATCCTGTATCCTATCCTGTCCTCTATCCTATCCTATCCTCTATCCTATCCTATCCTCTATCCTATCAAATCCCCTATCCTATCCTCTATCCTATCATCTATCCTCTATCCTATCCTATCTTCTATCCTATCCTATCCTCCAACCTATCAAATCCCCTATCCTATCCTCTATCCTATCCTATCATCTATCCTCTATCCTATCCAATCCTCTATCCTATCCTATCCTCTATCCTATCAAATCCCCTATCCTATCCTCTGTCCTATCATATCCTCTATCCTATCCTATCATCTATCCTATCCTATCCTCTATCCTATCCTATCGTCTATCCTATCCTCTATCCTATCCTATCCTCTATCCTATCCTTTCCTCTATCCTATCCTATCCTCTATCCTATCCTATCTTCTATCCTATCCTATCCTCTATCCTATCAAATCCCCTACCCTATCCTCTGTCCTATCCTATCCTCTATCCTATCCTATCCTCTATCCTATCCTATCCTCTATCCTATCCTATCCTCTATCCTATCCTATCCTCTATCCTATCCTATCCTCTATCCTATCCTATCCTCTATCCTCTATCCTATACTATCCTCTATCCTATCCTATCCTCTATCCTATCCTATCGTCTATCCTATCCTCTATCCTATCAAATCCCCTACCCTATCCTCTGTCCTATCCTATCCTCTATCCTATCCTATCCTCTATCCTATCCTATCCTCTATCCTATCCTATCCTCTATCCTATCCTATCCTCTATCCTATCCTATCCTCTATCCTATCCTATCCTCTATCCTCTATCCTATACTATCCTCTATCCTATCCTATCCTCTATCCTATCCTATCGTCTATCCTATCCTCTATCCTATCCTATCCTCTATCCTATCCTATCCTATCCTCAATCCTATCCTTTCCTGTATCCTATCCAATCCTGTATCCTATCCTGTCCTCTATACTATCCTATCCTCTATCCTATCCTATCCTCTATTCTATCTTATCCTCTATCCTATCCTATGATCTATCCTATCCTATCGTCTATCCTATCCTCTATCCTATCCTATTCCTCTATCCTATCCTATCCTCTATCCTATCCTATCCTCTATCCTATCCTATCCTCTATCCTATCCTATCCTCTATCCTATCCTATCCTCTATCCTATCCTATCCTCTATCCTATCCTATCCTCTATCCTATCCTATCCTCTATCCTATCCTATCCTCTATCCTATCCTATCCTCTATCCTATCCTATCCTCTATCCTATCCTATCCTCTATCCTCTATCCTATACTATCCTCTATCCTATCCTATCCTCTATCCTATCCTATCGTCTATCCTATCCTCTATCCTATCCTATCCTCTATCCTATCCTATCCTATCCTCAATCCTATCCTTTCCTGTATCCTATCCAATCCTGTATCCTATCGTGTCCTCTATACTATCCTATCCTCTATCCTATCCTATCCTCTATTCTATCTTATCCTCTATCCTATCCTATGATCTATCCTATCCTATCGTCTATCCTATCCTCTATCCTATCCTATTCCTCTATCCTATCCTATCCTCTATACTATCCTATCCTCTATCCTAACCTATCCTCTATCTTATCCTATCCTCTATCCTATCCTATCTTCTAGACTATCCTATCCTCTATCCTATCCTATCCCCTATCCTATCCTCTATCCTATCATCTATCCTCTATCCTATCCTATCTTCTATCCTATCCTATCCTCTATCCTATCCTGTCGTCTATCCTATCCTCTATCCTATCCTATCCTATCCTCCATCCTATCCTATTCTCAATCCTATCCTTTCCTGTATCCTATCCAATCCTGTATCCTATCCTGTCCTCTATACTATCCTATCCTCTATCCTATCCTATCCTCTACTCTATCTTATCCTCTAACCTATCCTATGATCTATCCTATCCTATCGTCTATGCTATCCTCTATCCTATCCTATTCCTCTATCCTATCCTATCCTCTATCCTATCCTAGCCTCTATTCTATCCTATCCTCTATCCTATCCTATCCTCTATCCTATCCTATCCTCTATCCTATCATATCCTATCCTCTATCCTATCCTATCCTATCCTATCCTATCCTATCCTCTATCCTATCCTATCCTCTATCCTATCCTATCCTCTATCGTATCCTATCCTCTATCCTATCCTATCCTCTATCCTATCCTATCCTCCATCCTATCCTATCCTCAATCCTATCCTTTCCTGTATCCTATCCAATCCTGTATCCTATCCTGTCCTCTATCCTATCCTATCCTCTATCCTATCCTATCCTCTATCCTATCAAATCCCCTATCCTATCCTCTATCCTATCCTATCCTGTATCCTATCCTATCCTCTATCCTATATCCTCTATCCTATCCTATCCTCTATCCTATCCTATCCTCTATCCTCTATCCTATCCTATCCTCTATCCTATCTTATCCTCTATCCTATCCTATCTTCTATCCTATCCTATCCTCTATCCTATCAAATCCCCTACCCTATCCTCTGTCCTATCCTATCCTCTATCCTATCCTATCCTCTATCCTATCCTATCCTCTATCCTATCCTATCCTCTATCCTATCCTATCCTCTATCCTATCCTATCCTCTATCCTATCCTATCCTCTATCCTATCCTATCCTCTATCCTATCCTATCCTCTATCCTATCCTATCCTCTATCCTATCCTATCCTCTATCCTATCCTATCCTCTATCCTATCCTATCCTCTATCCTATCCTACCCTCTATCCTATCAAATCCTCTATCCTATCCTCTATCCTATCCTATCCTGTATCCTATCCTATCCTATCCTCTATCCTATCCTGTCGTCTATCCTATCCTCTATCCTATCCTATCCTCTATCCTATCCTATCCTCCATCCTATCCTATCCTCAATCCTATCCTTTCCTGTATCCTATCCAATCCTGTATCCTATCCTGTCCTCTATCCTATCCTATCCTCTATCAAATCCTATCCTCTATCCTATCAAATCCCCTATCCTATCCTCTATCCTATCATCTATCCTCTATCCTATCCTATCTTCTATCCTATCCTATCCTCCAACCTATCAAATCCCCTATCCTATCCTCTATCCTATCCTATCATCTATCCTCTATCCTATCCAATCCTCTATCCTATCCTATCCTCTATCCTATCAAATCCCCTATCCTATCCTCTGTCCTATCATATCCTCTATCCTATCCTATCATCTATCCTATCCTATCCTCTATCCTATCCTATCGTCTATCCTATCCTCTATCCTATCCTATCCTCTATCCTATCCTTTCCTCTATCCTATCCTATCCTCTATCCTATCCTATCTTCTATCCTATCCTATCCTCTATCCTATCAAATCCCCTACCCTATCCTCTGTCCTATCCTATCCTCTATCCTATCCTATCCTCTATCCTATCCTATCCTCTATCCTATCCTATCCTCTATCCTATCCTATCCTCTATCCTATCCTATCCTCTATCCTCTATCCTATACTATCCTCTATCCTATCCTATCCTCTATCCTATCCTGTCGTCTATCCTATCCTCTATCCTATCCTATCCTATCCTCCATCCTATCCTATCCTCAATCCTATCCTTTCCTGTATCCTATCCAATCCTGTATCCTATCCTGTCCTCTATACTATCCTATCCTCTATCCTATCCTATCCTCTACTCTATCTTATCCTCTAACCTATCCTATGATCTATCCTATCCTATCGTCTATGCTATCCTCTATCCTATCCTATTCCTCTATCCTATCCTATCCTCTATCCTATCCTAGCCTCTATTCTATCCTATCCTCTATCCTATCCTATCCTCTATCCTATCCTATCCTCTATCCTATCATATCCTATCCTCTATCCTATCCTATCCTATCCTATCCTATCCTATCCTCTATCCTATCCTATCCTCTATCCTATCCTATCCTCTATCGTATCCTATCCTCTATCCTATCCTATCCTCTATCCTATCCTATCCTCCATCCTATCCTATCCTCAATCCTATCCTTTCCTGTATCCTATCCAATCCTGTATCCTATCCTGTCCTCTATCCTATCCTATCCTCTATCCTATCCTATCCTCTATCCTATCAAATCCCCTATCCTATCCTCTATCCTATCCTATCCTGTATCCTATCCTATCCTCTATCCTATATCCTCTATCCTATCCTATCCTCTATCCTATCCTATCCTCTATCGTATCCTGTCGTCTATCCTATCCTCTATCCTATCCTATCCTATCCTCCATCCTATCCTATCCTCAATCCTATCCTTTCCTGTATCCTATCCAATCCTGTATCCTATCCTGACCTCTATACTATCCTATCCTCTATCCTAACCTATCCTCTATCTTATCCTATCCTCTATCCTATCCTATCTTCTAGACTATCCTATCCTCTATCCTATCCTATCCCCTATCCTATCCTCTATCCTATCATCTATCCTCTATCCTATCCTATCTTCTATCCTATCCTCTATCCTATCCTATCCTCTATCCTATCCTATCCTATCCTCAATCCTATCCTTTCCTGTATCCTATCCAATCCTGTATCCTATCCTGTCCTCTATACTATCCTATCCTCTATCCTATCCTATCCTCTATTCTATCTTATCCTCTATCCTATCCTATGATCTATCCTATCCTATCGTCTATCCTATCCTCTATCCTATCCTATTCCTCTATCCTATCCTATCCTCTATCCTATCCTATCCTCTATCCTATCCTATCCCCTATCCTATCCTCTATCCTATCATCTATCCTCTATCCTATCCTATCTTCTATCCTATCCTATCCTCTATCCTATCCTGTCGTCTATCCTATCCTCTATCCTATCCTATCCTATCCTCCATCCTATCCTATTCTCAATCCTATCCTTTCCTGTATCCTATCCAATCCTGTATCCTATCCTGACCTCTATACTATCCTATCCTCTATCCTAACCTATCCTCTATCTTATCCTATCCTCTATCCTATCCTATCTTCTAGACTATCCTATCCTCTATCCTATCCTATCCCCTATCCTATCCTCTATCCTATCATCTATCCTCTATCCTATCCTATCTTCTATCCTATCCTATCCTCTATCCTATCAAATCCCCTATCCTATCCTCTGTCCTATCATATCCTCTATCCTATCCTATCATCTATCCTATCCTATCCTCTATCCTATCCTATCGTCTATCCTATCCTCTATCCTATCCTATCCTCTATCCTATCCTTTCCTCTATCCTATCCTATCCTCTATCCTATCCTATCTTCTATCCTATCCTATCCTCTATCCTATCAAATCCCCTACCCTATCCTCTGTCCTATCCTATCCTCTATCCTATCCTATCCTCTATCCTATCCTATCCTCTATCCTATCCTATCCTCTATCCTATCCTATCCTCTATCCTATCCTATCCTCTATCCTCTATCCTATACTATCCTCTATCCTATCCTATCCTCTATCCTATCCTGTCGTCTATCCTATCCTCTATCCTATCCTATCCTATCCTCCATCCTATCCTATCCTCAATCCTATCCTTTCCTGTATCCTATCCAATCCTGTATCCTATCCTGTCCTCTATACTATCCTATCCTCTATCCTATCCTATCCTCTACTCTATCTTATCCTCTAACCTATCCTATGATCTATCCTATCCTATCGTCTATGCTATCCTCTATCCTATCCTATTCCTCTATCCTATCCTATCCTCTATCCTATCCTAGCCTCTATTCTATCCTATCCTCTATCCTATCCTATCCTCTATCCTATCCTATCCTCTATCCTATCATATCCTATCCTCTATCCTATCCTATCCTATCCTATCCTATCCTATCCTCTATCCTATCCTATCCTCTATCCTATCCTATCCTCTATCGTATCCTATCCTCTATCCTATCCTATCCTCTATCCTATCCTATCCTCCATCCTATCCTATCCTCAATCCTATCCTTTCCTGTATCCTATCCAATCCTGTATCCTATCCTGTCCTCTATCCTATCCTATCCTCTATCCTATCCTATCCTCTATCCTATCAAATCCCCTATCCTATCCTCTATCCTATCCTATCCTGTATCCTATCCTATCCTCTATCCTATATCCTCTATCCTATCCTATCCTCTATCCTATCCTATCCTCTATCGTATCCTGTCGTCTATCCTATCCTCTATCCTATCCTATCCTATCCTCCATCCTATCCTATCCTCAATCCTATCCTTTCCTGTATCCTATCCAATCCTGTATCCTATCCTGACCTCTATACTATCCTATCCTCTATCCTAACCTATCCTCTATCTTATCCTATCCTCTATCCTATCCTATCTTCTAGACTATCCTATCCTCTATCCTATCCTATCCCCTATCCTATCCTCTATCCTATCATCTATCCTCTATCCTATCCTATCTTCTATCCTATCCTCTATCCTATCCTATCCTCTATCCTATCCTATCCTATCCTCAATCCTATCCTTTCCTGTATCCTATCCAATCCTGTATCCTATCCTGTCCTCTATACTATCCTATCCTCTATCCTATCCTATCCTCTATTCTATCTTATCCTCTATCCTATCCTATGATCTATCCTATCCTATCGTCTATCCTATCCTCTATCCTATCCTATTCCTCTATCCTATCCTATCCTCTATCCTATCCTATCCTCTATCCTATCCTATCCCCTATCCTATCCTCTATCCTATCATCTATCCTCTATCCTATCCTATCTTCTATCCTATCCTATCCTCTATCCTATCCTGTCGTCTATCCTATCCTCTATCCTATCCTATCCTATCCTCCATCCTATCCTATTCTCAATCCTATCCTTTCCTGTATCCTATCCAATCCTGTATCCTATCCTGACCTCTATACTATCCTATCCTCTATCCTAACCTATCCTCTATCTTATCCTATCCTCTATCCTATCCTATCTTCTAGACTATCCTATCCTCTATCCTATCCTATCCCCTATCCTATCCTCTATCCTATCATCTATCCTCTATCCTATCCTATCTTCTATCCTATCCTATCCTCTATCCTATCAAATCCCCTATCCTATCCTCCATCCTATAGTATCCTCAATCCTATCCTTTCCTGTATCCTATCCAATCCTGTATCCTATCCTGTCCTCTATACTATCCTATCCTCTATCCTATCCTATCCTCTACTCTATCTTATCCTCTAACCTATCCTATGATCTATCCTATCCTATCGTCTATGCTATCCTCTATCCTATCCTATTCCTCTATCCTATCCTATCCTCTATCCTATCCTAGCCTCTATTCTATCCTATCCTCTATCCTATCCTATCCTCTATCCTATCCTATCCTCTATCCTATCCTATCCTATCCTCTATCCTATCCTATCCTATCCTATCCTATCCTATCCTCTATCCTATCCTATCCTCTATCCTATCCTATCCTCTATCGTATCCTATCCTCTATCCTATCCTATCCTCTATCCTATCCTATCCTCCATCCTATCCTATCCTCAATCCTATCCTTTCCTGTATCCTATCCAATCCTGTATCCTATCCTGTCCTCTATCCTATCCTATCCTCTATCCTATCCTATCCTCTATCCTATCAAATCACCTATCCTATCCTCTATCCTATCCTATCCTGTATCCTATCCTATCCTCTATCCTATATCCTCTATCCTATCCTATCCTCTATCCTATCCTATCCTCTATCGTATCCTGTCGTCTATCCTATCCTCTATCCTATCCTATCATCTATCCTCGATCCTATCCTATCTTCTATCCTATCCTATCCTCCAACCTATCAAATCCCCTATCCTATCCTCTATCCTATCCTATCATCTATCCTCTATCCTATCCAATCCTCTATCCTATCCTATCCTCTATCCTATCAAATCCCCTATCCTATCCTCTGTCCTATCATATCCTCTATCCTATCGTATCATCTATCCTATCCTATCCTCTATCCTATCCTATCGTCTATCCTATCCTCTATCCTATCCTATCCTCTATCCTATCCTTTCCTCTATCCTATCCTATCCTCTATCCTATCCTATCTTCTAACCTATCCTATCCTCTATCCTATCAAATCCCCTACCCTATCCTCTGTCCTATCCTATCCTCTATCCTATCCTATCCTCTATCCTATCCTATCCTCTATCCTATCCTATCCTCTATCCTCTATCCTATACTATCCTCTATCCTATCCTATCCTCTATCCTATCCTATCGTCTATCCTATCCTCTATCCTATCAAATCCCCTACCCTATCCTCTGTCCTATCCTATCCTCTATCCTATCCTATCCTCTATCCTATCCTATCCTCTATCCTATCCTATCCTCTATCCTATCCTATCCTCTATCCTATCCTATCCTCTATCCTATCCTATCCTCTATCCTATCCTATCCTCTATCCTCTATCCTATACTATCCTCTATCCTATCCTATCCTCTATCCTATCCTATCGTCTATCCTATCCTCTATCCTATCCTATCCTCTATCCTATCCTATCCTATCCTCAATCCTATCCTTTCCTGTATCCTATCCAATCCTGTATCCTATCCTGTCCTCTATACTATCCTATCCTCTATCCTATCCTATCCTCTATTCTATCTTATCCTCTATCCTATCCTATGATCTATCCTATCCTATCGTCTATCCTATCCTCTATCCTATCCTATTCCTCTATCCTATCCTATCCTCTATCCTATCCTATCCTCTATCCTATCCTATCCTCTATCCTATCCTATCCTCTATCCTATCCTATCCTCTATCCTATCCTATCCTCTATCCTATCCTATCCTCTATCCTATCCTATCCTCTATCCTATCCTATCCTCTATCCTATCCTATCCTCTATCCTCTATCCTATACTATCCTCTATCCAATCCTGACCTCTATACTATCCTATCCTCTATCCTAACCTATCCTCTATCTTATACTATCCTCTATCCTATCCTATCTTCTAGACTATCCTATCCTCTATCCTATCCTATCCCCTATCCTATCCTCTATCCTATCATCTATCCTCTATCCTATCCTATCTTCTATCCTATCCTATCCTCTATCCTATCCTGTCGTCTATCCTATCCTCTATCCTATCCTATCCTATCCTCCATCCTATCCTATTCTCAATCCTATCCTTTCCTGTATCCTATCCAATCCTGTATCCTATCCTGACCTCTATACTATCCTATCCTCTATCCTAACCTATCCTCTATCTTATCCTATCCTCTATCCTATCCTATCTTCTAGACTATCCTATCCTCTATCCTATCCTATCCTCTATCCTATCCTATCCTCTATCCTATCCTATCCTCTATCCTATCCTTTCTTCTATCCTATCCTGTCTTCTATCCTATCCTATCCTCTATCCTATCAAATCCCCTACCCTATCCTCTGTCCTATCCTATCCTCTATCCTATCCTATCCTCTATCCTCTATCCTATCCTATCCTCTATCCTATCTTATCCTCTATCCTATCCTATCCTCTATCCTATCCTATCTTCTATAATATCCTATCCTCTATCCTATCCTATCCCCTATCCTATCCTCTATCCTATCCTATCATCTATCCTCTATCCTATCCTATCTTCTATCCTATCCTATCCTCTATCCTATCAAATCCCCTATCCTATCCTCTATCCTATCCTATCATCTATCCTCTATCCTATCCAATCCTCTATCCTATCCTATCCTCTATCCTATCAAATCCCCTGTCCTATCCTCTGTCCTATCCTATCCTCTATCCTATCCTATCCCCTATCCTATGCTATCCTCTATCCTATCCTATCCTCTATCCTATCCTATCCTCTATCCTATCCTATCCTCTATCCTATCCTATCTTCTATCCTATCCTATCCTCTATCCTATCAAATCCCCTACCCTATCCTCTGTCCTATCCTATCCTCTATCCTATCCTATCCTCTATCCTATCCTATCCTCTATCCTATCCTATCCTCTATCCTATCCTATCCTCTATCCTATCCTATCCTCTATCCTATCCTATCCTCTATCCTATCCTATCCTCTATCCTATCCTATCCTCTATCCTATCCTATCCTCTATCCTATCCTATCCTCTATCCTATCCTATCCTCTATCCTATCCTATCCTCTATCCTATCCTACCCTCTATCCTATCAAATCCTCTATCCTATCCTCTATCCTATGCTATCCTGTATCCTATCCTATCCTATCCTCTATCCTATCCTGTCGTCTATCCTATCCTCTATCCTATCCTATCCTCTATCCTATCCTATCCTCCATCCTATCCTATCCTCAATCCTATCCTTTCCTGTATCCTATCCAATCCTGTATCCTATCCTGTCCTCTATCCTATCCTATCCTCTATCCTATCCTATCCTCTATCCTATCAAATCCCCTATCCTATCCTCTATCCTATCATCTATCCTCTATCCTATCCTATCTTCTATCCTATCCTATCCTGCAACCTATCAAATCCCCTATCCTATCCTCTATCCTATCCAATCATCTATCCTCTATCCTATCCAATCCTCTATCCTATCCTATCCTCTATCCTATCAAATCCCCTATCCTATCCTCTGTCCTATCATATCCTCTATCCTATCCTATCATCTATCCTATCCTATCCTCTATCCTATCCTATCGTCTATCCTATCCTCTATCCTATCCTATCCTCTATCCTATCCTTTCCTCTATCCTATCCTATCCTCTATCCTATCCTATCTTCTATCCTATCCTATCCTCTATCCTATCAAATCCCCTACCCTATCCTCTGTCCTATCCTATCCTCTATCCTATCCTATCCTCTATCCTATCCTATCCTCTATCCTATCCTATCCTCTATCCTATCCTATCCTCTATCCTATCCTATCCTCTATCCTCTATCCTATACTATCCTCTATCCTATCCTATCCTCTATCCTATCCTATCGTCTATCCTATCCTCTATCCTATCAAATCCCCTACCCTATCCTCTGTCCTATCCTATCCTCTATCCTATCCTATCCTCTATCCTATCCTATCCTCTATCCTATCCTATCCTCTATCCTATCCTATCCTCTATCCTATCCTATCCTCTATCCTATCCTATCCTCTATCCTCTATCCTATACTATCCTCTATCCTATCCTATCCTCTATCCTATCCTATCGTCTATCCTATCCTCTATCCTATCCTATCCTCTATCCTATCCTATCCTATCCTCAATCCTATCCTTTCCTGTATCCTATCCAATCCTGTATCCTATCCTGTCCTCTATACTATCCTATCCTCTATCCTATCCTATCCTCTATTCTATCTTATCCTCTATCCTATCCTATGATCTATCCTATCCTATCGTCTATCCTATCCTCTATCCTATCCTATTCCTCTATCCTATCCTATCCTCTATCCTATCCTATCCTCTATCCTATCCTATCCTCTATCCTATCCTATCCTCTATCCTATCCTATCCTCTATCCTATCCTATCCTCTATCCTATAATATCCTCTATCCTATCCTATCCTCTATCCTATCCTATCCTCTATCCTATCCTATCCTCTATCCTATCCTATCCTCTATCCTCTATCCTATACTATCCTCTATCCTATCCTATCCTCTATCCTATCCTATCGTCTATCCTATCCTCTATCCTATCCTATCCTCTATCCTATCCTATCCTATCCTCAATCCTATCCTTTCCTGTATCCTATCCAATCCTGTATCCTATCGTGTCCTCTATACTATCCTATCCTCTATCCTATCCTATCCTCTATTCTATCTTATCCTCTATCCTATCCTATGATCTATCCTATCCTATCGTCTATCCTATCCTCTATCCTATCCTATTCCTCTATCCTATCCTATCCTCTATCCTATCCTATCCTCTATCCTATCCTATCCTCTATCCTATCCTATCCTCTATCCTATCCTATCCTCTATCCTATCAAATCCCCTACCCTATCCTCTGTCCTATCCTATCCTCTATCCTCTATCCTATCCTATCCTCTATCCTATCCTATCCTCTATCCTATCCTATCCTCTATCTTATCCTATCCTCTATCCTATCCTATCCTCTATCCTATCCTATCAAATCCCCTATCCTATCCTCTATCCTATCCTATCCTGTATCCTATCCTATCCTCTATCCTCTATCCTCTATCCTATCATATCCTCTATCCTATCCTATCCTCTATCCTATCCTGTCGTCTATCCTATCCTCTATCCTATCCTATCCTATCCTCCATCCTATCCTATTCTCAATCCTATCCTTTCCTGTATCCTATCCAATCCTGTATCCTATCCTGACCTCTATACTATCCCATCCTCTATCCTAACCTATCCTCTATCTTATCCTATCCTCTATCCTATCCTATCTTCTAGACTATCCTATCCTCTATCCTATCCTATCCCCTATCCTATCCTCTATCCTATCATCTATCCTCTATCCTATCCTATCTTCTATCCTATCCTATCCTCTATCCTATCCTGTCGTCTATCCTATCCTCTATCCTATCCTATCCTATCCTCCATCCTATCCTATTCTCAATCCTATCCTTTCCTGTATCCTATCCAATCCTGTATCCTATCCTGACCTCTATACTATCCTATCCTCTATCCTAACCTATCCTCTATCTTATCCTATCCTCTATCCTATCCTATCTTCTAGACTATCCTATCCTCTATCCTATCCTATCCCCTATCCTATCCTCTATCCTATCATCTATCCTCTATCCTATCCTATCTTCTATCCTATCCTATCCTCTATCCTATCAAATCCCCTATCCTATCCTCCATCCTATCCTATCCTCAATCCTATCCTTTCCTGTATCCTATCCAATCCTGTATCCTATCCTGTCCTCTATACTATCCTATCCTCTATCCTATCCTATCCTCTATTCTATCTTATCCTCTAACCTATCCTATGATCTATCCTATCCTATCGTCTATGCTATCCTCTATCCTATCCTATTCCTCTATCCTATCCTATCCTCTATCCTATCCTAGCCTCTATTCTATCCTATCCTCTATCCTATCCTATCCTCTATCCTATCCTATCCTCTATCCTATCCTATCCTATCCTCTATCCTATCATATCCTATCCTATCCTATCCTATCCTCTATCCTATCCTATCCTCTATCCTATCCTATCCTCTATCGTATCCTATCCTCTATCCTATCCTATCCTCTATCCTATCCTATCCTCCATCCTATCCTATCCTCAATCCTATCCTTTCCTGTATCCTATCCAATCCTGTATCCTATCCTGTCCTCTATCCTATCCTATCCTCTATCCTATCCTATCCTCTATCCTATCCTATCCTCTATCCTATCAAATCCCCTATCCTATCCTCTATCCTATCCTATCCTGTATCCTATCCTATCCTCTATCCTATATCCTCTATCCTATCCTATCCTCTATCCTATCCTATCCTCTATCGTATCCTATCCTCTATCGTATCCTGTCGTCTATCCTATCCTCTATCCTATCCTATCCTATCCTCCATCCTATCCTATCCTCAATCCTATCCTTTCCTGTATCCTATCCAATCCTGTATCCTATCCTGTCCTCTATACTATCCTATCCTCTATCCTATCATCTATCCTCTATCCTATCCTATCTTCTATCCTATCCTATCCTCCAACCTATCGAATCCCCTATCCTATCCTCTATCCTATCCTATCATCTATCCTCTATCCTATCCAATCCTCTATCCTATCCTATCCTCTATCCTATCAAATCCCCTATCCTATCCTCTGTCCTATCATATCCTCTATCCTATCCTATCATCTATCCTATCCTATCCTCTATCCTATCCTATCGTCTATCCTATCCTCTATCCTATCCTATCCTCTATCCTATCCTTTCCTCTATCCTATCCTATCCTCTATCCTATCCTATCTTCTAACCTATCCTATCCTCTATCCTATCAAATCCCCTACCCTATCCTCTGTCCTATCCTATCCTCTATCCTATCCTATCCTCTATCCTATCCTATCCTCTATCCTATCCTATCCTCTATCCTCTATCCTATACTATCCTCTATCCTATCCTATCCTCTATCCTATCCTATCGTCTATCCTATCCTCTATCCTATCAAATCCCCTACCCTATCCTCTGTCCTATCCTATCCTCTATCCTATCCTATCCTCTATCCTATCCTATCCTCTATCCTATCCTATCCTCTATCCTATCCTATCCTCTATCCTATCCTATCCTCTATCCTATCCTATCCTCTATCCTATCCTATCCTCTATCCTCTATCCTATACTATCCTCTATCCTATCCTATCCTCTATCCTATCCTATCGTCTATCCTATCCTCTATCCTATCCTATCCTCTATCCTATCCTATCCTATCCTCAATCCTATCCTTTCCTGTATCCTATCCAATCCTGTATCCTATCCTGTCCTCTATACTATCCTATCCTCTATCCTATCCTATCCTCTATTCTATCTTATCCTCTATCCTATCCTATGATCTATCCTATCCTATCGTCTATCCTATCCTCTATCCTATCCTATTCCTCTATCCTATCCTATCCTCTATCCTATCCTATCCTCTATCCTATCCTATCCTCTATCCTATCCTATCCTCTATCCTATCCTATCCTCTATCCTATCCTATCCTCTATCCTATCCTATCCTCTATCCTATCCTATCCTCTATCCTATCCTATCCTCTATCCTATCCTATCCTCTATCCTCTATCCTATACTATCCTCTATCCAATCCTGACCTCTATACTATCCTATCCTCTATCCTAACCTATCCTCTATCTTATACTATCCTCTATCCTATCCTATCTTCTAGACTATCCTATCCTCTATCCTATCCTATCCCCTATCCTATCCTCTATCCTATCATCTATCCTCTATCCTATCCTATCTTCTATCCTATCCTATCCTCTATCCTATCCTGTCGTCTATCCTATCCTCTATCCTATCCTATCCTATCCTCCATCCTATCCTATTCTCAATCCTATCCTTTCCTGTATCCTATCCAATCCTGTATCCTATCCTGACCTCTATACTATCCTATCCTCTATCCTAACCTATCCTCTATCTTATCCTATCCTCTATCCTATCCTATCTTCTAGACTATCCTATCCTCTATCCTATCCTATCCTCTATCCTATCCTATCCTCTATCCTATCCTATCCTCTATCCTATCCTTTCTTCTATCCTATCCTGTCTTCTATCCTATCCTATCCTCTATCCTATCAAATCCCCTACCCTATCCTCTGTCCTATCCTATCCTCTATCCTATCCTATCCTCTATCCTCTATCCTATCCTATCCTCTATCCTATCTTATCCTCTATCCTATCCTATCCTCTATCCTATCCTATCTTCTATAATATCCTATCCTCTATCCTATCCTATCCCCTATCCTATCCTCTATCCTATCCTATCATCTATCCTCTATCCTATCCTATCTTCTATCCTATCCTATCCTCTATCCTATCAAATCCCCTATCCTATCCTCTATCCTATCCTATCATCTATCCTCTATCCTATCCAATCCTCTATCCTATCCTATCCTCTATCCTATCAAATCCCCTGTCCTATCCTCTGTCCTATCCTATCCTCTATCCTATCCTATCCCCTATCCTATGCTATCCTCTATCCTATCCTATCCTCTATCCTATCCTATCCTCTATCCTATCCTATCCTCTATCCTATCCTATCTTCTATCCTATCCTATCCTCTATCCTATCAAATCCCCTACCCTATCCTCTGTCCTATCCTATCCTCTATCCTATCCTATCCTCTATCCTATCCTATCCTCTATCCTATCCTATCCTCTATCCTATCCTATCCTCTATCCTATCCTATCCTCTATCCTATCCTATCCTCTATCCTATCCTATCCTCTATCCTATCCTATCCTCTATCCTATCCTATCCTCTATCCTATCCTATCCTCTATCCTATCCTATCCTCTATCCTATCCTATCCTCTATCCTATCCTATCCTCTATCCTATCCTACCCTCTATCCTATCAAATCCTCTATCCTATCCTCTATCCTATGCTATCCTGTATCCTATCCTATCCTATCCTCTATCCTATCCTGTCGTCTATCCTATCCTCTATCCTATCCTATCCTCTATCCTATCCTATCCTCCATCCTATCCTATCCTCAATCCTATCCTTTCCTGTATCCTATCCAATCCTGTATCCTATCCTGTCCTCTATCCTATCCTATCCTCTATCCTATCCTATCCTCTATCCTATCAAATCCCCTATCCTATCCTCTATCCTATCATCTATCCTCTATCCTATCCTATCTTCTATCCTATCCTATCCTCCAACCTATCAAATCCCCTATCCTATCCTCTATCCTATCCTATCATCTATCCTCTATCCTATCCAATCCTCTATCCTATCCTATCCTCTATCCTATCAAATCCCCTATCCTATCCTCTGTCCTATCATATCCTCTATCCTATCCTATCATCTATCCTATCCTATCCTCTATCCTATCCTATCGTCTATCCTATCCTCTATCCTATCCTATCCTCTATCCTATCCTTTCCTCTATCCTATCCTATCCTCTATCCTATCCTATCTTCTATCCTATCCTATCCTCTATCCTATCAAATCCCCTACCCTATCCTCTGTCCTATCCTATCCTCTATCCTATCCTATCCTCTATCCTATCCTATCCTCTATCCTATCCTATCCTCTATCCTATCCTATCCTCTATCCTATCCTATCCTCTATCCTCTATCCTATACTATCCTCTATCCTATCCTATCCTCTATCCTATCCTATCGTCTATCCTATCCTCTATCCTATCAAATCCCCTACCCTATCCTCTGTCCTATCCTATCCTCTATCCTATCCTATCCTCTATCCTATCCTATCCTCTATCCTATCCTATCCTCTATCCTATCCTATCCTCTATCCTATCCTATCCTCTATCCTATCCTATCCTCTATCCTCTATCCTATACTATCCTCTATCCTATCCTATCCTCTATCCTATCCTATCGTCTATCCTATCCTCTATCCTATCCTATCCTCTATCCTATCCTATCCTATCCTCAATCCTATCCTTTCCTGTATCCTATCCAATCCTGTATCCTATCCTGTCCTCTATACTATCCTATCCTCTATCCTATCCTATCCTCTATTCTATCTTATCCTCTATCCTATCCTATGATCTATCCTATCCTATCGTCTATCCTATCCTCTATCCTATCCTATTCCTCTATCCTATCCTATCCTCTATCCTATCCTATCCTCTATCCTATCCTATCCTCTATCCTATCCTATCCTCTATCCTATCCTATCCTCTATCCTATCCTATCCTCTATCCTATCCTATCCTCTATCCTATCCTATCCTCTATCCTATCCTATCCTCTATCCTATCCTATCCTCTATCCTATCCTATCCTCTATCCTCTATCCTATACTATCCTCTATCCTATCCTATCCTCTATCCTATCCTATCGTCTATCCTATCCTCTATCCTATCCTATCCTCTATCCTATCCTATCCTATCCTCAATCCTATCCTTTCCTGTATCCTATCCAATCCTGTATCCTATCGTGTCCTCTATACTATCCTATCCTCTATCCTATCCTATCCTCTATTCTATCTTATCCTCTATCCTATCCTATGATCTATCCTATCCTATCGTCTATCCTATCCTCTATCCTATCCTATTCCTCTATCCTATCCTATCCTCTATCCTATCCTATCCTCTATCCTATCCTATCCTCTATCCTATCCTATCCTCTATCCTATCCTATCCTCTATCCTATCAAATCCCCTACCCTATCCTCTGTCCTATCCTATCCTCTATCCTCTATCCTATCCTATCCTCTATCCTATCCTATCCTCTATCCTATCCTATCCTCTATCTTATCCTATCCTCTATCCTATCCTATCCTCTATCCTATCCTATCAAATCCCCTATCCTATCCTCTATCCTATCCTATCCTGTATCCTATCCTATCCTCTATCCTCTATCCTCTATCCTATCATATCCTCTATCCTATCCTATCCTCTATCCTATCCTGTCGTCTATCCTATCCTCTATCCTATCCTATCCTATCCTCCATCCTATCCTATTCTCAATCCTATCCTTTCCTGTATCCTATCCAATCCTGTATCCTATCCTGACCTCTATACTATCCTATCCTCTATCCTAACCTATCCTCTATCTTATCCTATCCTCTATCCTATCCTATCTTCTAGACTATCCTATCCTCTATCCTATCCTATCCCCTATCCTATCCTCTATCCTATCATCTATCCTCTATCCTATCCTATCTTCTATCCTATCCTATCCTCTATCCTATCCTGTCGTCTATCCTATCCTCTATCCTATCCTATCCTATCCTCCATCCTATCCTATTCTCAATCCTATCCTTTCCTGTATCCTATCCAATCCTGTATCCTATCCTGACCTCTATACTATCCTATCCTCTATCCTAACCTATCCTCTATCTTATCCTATCCTCTATCCTATCCTATCTTCTAGACTATCCTATCCTCTATCCTATCCTATCCCCTATCCTATCCTCTATCCTATCATCTATCCTCTATCCTATCCTATCTTCTATCCTATCCTATCCTCTATCCTATCAAATCCCCTATCCTATCCTCCATCCTATCCTATCCTCAATCCTATCCTTTCCTGTATCCTATCCAATCCTGTATCCTATCCTGTCCTCTATACTATCCTATCCTCTATCCTATCCTATCCTCTATTCTATCTTATCCTCTAACCTATCCTATGATCTATCCTATCCTATCGTCTATGCTATCCTCTATCCTATCCTATTCCTCTATCCTATCCTATCCTCTATCCTATCCTAGCCTCTATTCTATCCTATCCTCTATCCTATCCTATCCTCTATCCTATCCTATCCTCTATCCTATCCTATCCTATCCTCTATCCTATCATATCCTATCCTATCCTATCCTATCCTCTATCCTATCCTATCCTCTATCCTATCCTATCCTCTATCGTATCCTATCCTCTATCCTATCCTATCCTCTATCCTATCCTATCCTCCATCCTATCCTATCCTCAATCCTATCCTTTCCTGTATCCTATCCAATCCTGTATCCTATCCTGTCCTCTATCCTATCCTATCCTCTATCCTATCCTATCCTCTATCCTATCCTATCCTCTATCCTATCAAATCCCCTATCCTATCCTCTATCCTATCCTATCCTGTATCCTATCCTATCCTCTATCCTATATCCTCTATCCTATCCTATCCTCTATCCTATCCTATCCTCTATCGTATCCTATCCTCTATCGTATCCTGTCGTCTATCCTATCCTCTATCCTATCCTATCCTATCCTCCATCCTATCCTATCCTCAATCCTATCCTTTCCTGTATCCTATCCAATCCTGTATCCTATCCTGTCCTCTATACTATCCTATCCTCTATCCTATCATCTATCCTCTATCCTATCCTATCTTCTATCCTATCCTATCCTCCAACCTATCAAATCCCCTATCCTATCCTCTATCCTATCCTATCATCTATCCTCTATCCTATCCAATCCTCTATCCTATCCTATCCTCTATCCTATCAAATCCCCTATCCTATCCTCTGTCCTATCATATCCTCTATCCTATCCTATCATCTATCCTATCCTATCCTCTATCCTATCCTATCGTCTATCCTATCCTCTATCCTATCCTATCCTCTATCCTATCCTTTCCTCTATCCTATCCTATCCTCTATCCTATCCTATCTTCTAACCTATCCTATCCTCTATCCTATCAAATCCCCTACCCTATCCTCTGTCCTATCCTATCCTCTATCCTATCCTATCCTCTATCCTATCCTATCCTCTATCCTATCCTATCCTCTATCCTCTATCCTATACTATCCTCTATCCTATCCTATCCTCTATCCTATCCTATCGTCTATCCTATCCTCTATCCTATCAAATCCCCTACCCTATCCTCTGTCCTATCCTATCCTCTATCCTATCCTATCCTCTATCCTATCCTATCCTCTATCCTATCCTATCCTCTATCCTATCCTATCCTCTATCCTATCCTATCCTCTATCCTATCCTATCCTCTATCCTATCCTATCCTCTATCCTATCCTATCCTCTATCCTATCCTATCCTCTATCCTCTATCCTATACTATCCTCTATCCTATCCTATCCTCTATCCTATCCTATCGTCTATCCTATCCTCTATCCTATCCTATCCTCTATCCTATCCTATCCTATCCTCAATCCTATCCTTTCCTGTATCCTATCCAATCCTGTATCCTATCCTGTCCTCTATACTATCCTATCCTCTATCCTATCCTATCCTCTATTCTATCTTATCCTCTATCCTATCCTATGATCTATCCTATCCTATCGTCTATCCTATCCTCTATCCTATCCTATTCCTCTATCCTATCCTATCCTCTATCCTATCCTATCCTCTATCCTATCCTATCCCCTATCCTATCCTATCCTCTATCCTATCCTATCCTCTATCCTATCCTATCCTCTATCCTATCCTATCCTCTATCCTATCCTATCCTCTATCCTATCCTATCCTCTATCCTCTATCCTATACTATCCTCTATCCAATCCTGACCTCTATACTATCCTATCCTCTATCCTAACCTATCCTCTATCTTATCCTATCCTCTATCCTATCCTATCTTCTAGACTATCCTATCCTCTATCCTATCCTATCCCCTATCCTATCCTCTATCCTATCATCTATCCTCTATCCTATCCTATCTTCTATCCTATCCTATCCTCTATCCTATCCTGTCGTCTATCCTATCCTCTATCCTATCCTATCCTATCCTCCATCCTATCCTATTCTCAATCCTATCCTTTCCTGTATCCTATCCAATCCTGTATCCTATCCTGACCTCTATACTATCCTATCCTCTATCCTAACCTATCCTCTATCTTATCCTATCCTCTATCCTATCCTATCTTCTAGACTATCCTATCCTCTATCCTATCCTATCCTCTATCCTATCCTATGATCTATCCTATCCTATCGTCTATCCTATCCTCTATCCTATCCTATTCCTCTATCCTATCCTATCCTCTATCCTATCCTATCCTCTATTCTATCCTATCCTCTATCCTATCCTATCCTCTATCCTATCCTATCCTCTATCCTATCCTATCCTATCCTCTATCCTATCCTATCCTATCCTATCCTATCCTCTATCCTATCCTATCCTCTATCCTATCCTATCCTCTATCGTATCCTATCCTCTATCCTATCCTATCCTCTATCCTATCCTATCCTCTATCCTATCCTATCCTATCCTCTATCCTATCCTATCCTCTATCCTATCAAATCCCCTATCCTATCCTCTATCCTATCCTATCCTGTATCCTATCCTATCCTCTATCCTCTATCCTATCCTATCCTCTATCCTATCCTATCCTGTCGTCTATCCTATCCTCTATCCTATCATCTATCCTCTATCCTATCCTATCTTCTATCCTATCCTATCCTCTATCCTATCCTATCCCCTATCCTATCCTCTATCCTATCCTATCATCTATCCTCTATCCTATCCTATCTTCTATCCTATCCTATCCTCTATCCTATCAAATCCCCTATCCTATCCTCTATCCTATCCTATCATCTATCCTCTATCCTATCCAATCCTCTATCCTATCCTATCCTCTATCCTATCAAATCCCCTGTCCTATCCTCTGTCCTATCCTATCCTCTATCCTATCCTATCCCCTATCCTATGCTATCCTCTATCCTATCCTATCCTCTATCCTATCCTATCCTCTATCCTATCCTATCCTCTATCCTATCCTATCTTCTATCCTATCCTATCCTCTATCCTATCAAATCCCCTACCCTATCCTCTGTCCTATCCTATCCTCTATCCTATCCTATCCTCTATCCTATCCTATCCTCTATCCTATCCTATCCTATCCTATCCTATCCTATCCTCTATCCTATCCTATCCTCTATCGTATCCTATCCTCTATCCTATCCTATCCTCTATCCTATCCTATCCTCTATCCTATCCTATCCTATCCTCTATCCTATCCTATCCTCTATCCTATCAAATCCCCTATCCTATCCTCTATCCTATCCTATCCTGTATCCTATCCTATCCTCTATCCTCTATCCCATCCTATCCTCTATCCTATCCTATCCTGTCGTCTATCCTATCCTCTATCCTATCCTATCCTCTATCCTATCCTATCCTCCATACTATCCTATCCTCAATCCTATCCTTTCCTGTATCCTATCCAATCCTGTATCCTATCCTGTCCTCTATACTATCCTATCCTCTATCCTAACCTATCCTCTATCTTATCCTATCCTCTATCCTATCCTATCTTCTATCCTATCCTATCTTCTATCCTATCAAATCCCCTATCCTATCCTCCATCCTATCCTATCCTCAATCCTATCCTTTCCTGTATCCTATCCAATCCTGTATCCTATCCTGTCCTCTATTCTATCCTACGTTCTATCCTATCCTATCCTCTATCCTATCCTATTCTCTATCCTATCCTATGCTCTATCCTATCCTATCGTCTATCCTATCTTCTATCCTATCCTATCAAATCCCCTATCCTATCCTCTGTCCTATCCTATCCTCTATCCTTTCCTATCCTCTATTCTATCCTCTATCCTATCCTATCCTCTATCCTATCCTTTCTTCTATCCTATCCTATCCTCTGTCCTATCCTATCCTCTATCCTATCCTATCCTCTATCCTCTATCCTATCCTATCCTCTATCCTATCTTATCCTCTATCCTATCCTATCCTCTATCCTATCCTATCTTCTATAATATCCTATCCTCTATCCTATCCTATCTTCTATCCTATCCTATCCTCTATCCTATCAAATCCCCTATCCTATCCTCCATCCTATCCTATCCTCAATCCTATCCTTTCCTGTATCCTATCCAATCCTGTATCCTATCCTGTCCTCTATTCTATCCTACGTTCTATCCTATCCTATCCTCTATCCTATCCTTTCTTCTATCCTATCCTATCCTCTGTCCTATCCTATCCTCTATCCTATCCTATCCTCTATCCTCTATCCTATCCTATCCTCTATCCTATCTTATCCTCTATCCTATCCTATCCTCTATCCTATCCTATCTTCTATAATATCCTATCCTCTATCCTATCCTATCCCCTATCCTATCCTCTATCCTATCCTATCATCTATCCTCTATCCTATCCTATCATCTATCCTCTATCCTATCCTATCTTCTATCCTATCCTATCCTCTATCCTATCAAATCCCCTATCCTATCCTCTATCCTATCCTATCATCTATCCTCTATCCTATCCAATCCTCTATCCTATCCTATCCTCTATCCTATCAAATCCCCTGTCCTATCCTCTGTCCTATCCTATCCTCTATCCTATCCTATCCCCTATCCTATGCTATCCTCTATCCTATCCTATCCTCTATCCTATCCTATCCTCTATCCTATCCTATCCTCTATCCTATCCTATCTTCTATCCTATCCTATCCTCTATCCTATCAAATCCCCTACCCTATCCTCTGTCCTATCCTATCCTCTATCCTATCCTATCCTCTATCCTATCCTATCCTCTATCCTATCCTATCCTATCCTATCCTATCCTATCCTCTATCCTATCCTATCCTCTATCCTATCCTATCCTCTATCGTATCCTATCCTCTATCCTATCCTATCCTCTATCCTATCCTATCCTCTATCCTATCCTATCCTATCCTCTATCCTATCCTATCCTCTATCCTATCAAATCCCCTATCCTATCCTCTATCCTATCCTATCCTGTATCCTATCCTATCCTCTATCCTCTATCCCATCCTATCCTCTATCCTATCCTATCCTGTCGTCTATCCTATCCTCTATCCTATCCTATCCTCTATCCTATCCTATCCTCCATACTATCCTATCCTCAATCCTATCCTTTCCTGTATCCTATCCAATCCTGTATCCTATCCTGTCCTCTATACTATCCTATCCTCTATCCTAACCTATCCTCTATCTTATCCTATCCTCTATCCTATCCTATCTTCTATCCTATCCTATCCTCTATCCTATCAAATCCCCTATCCTATCCTCCATCCTATCCTATCCTCAATCCTATCCTTTCCTGTATCCTATCCAATCCTGTATCCTATCCTGTCCTCTATTCTATCCTACGTTCTATCCTATCCTATCCTCTATCCTATCCTATTCTCTATCCTATCCTATGCTCTATCCTATCCTATCGTCTATCCTATCTTCTATCCTATCCTATCAAATCCCCTATCCTATCCTCTGTCCTATCCTATCCTCTATCCTTTCCTATCCTCTATTCTATCCTCTATCCTATCCTATCCTCTATCCTATCCTTTCTTCTATCCTATCCTATCCTCTGTCCTATCCTATCCTCTATCCTATCCTATCCTCTATCCTCTATCCTATCCTATCCTCTATCCTATCTTATCCTCTATCCTATCCTATCCTCTATCCTATCCTATCTTCTATAATATCCTATCCTCTATCCTATCCTATCCCCTATCCTATCCTCTATCCTATCCTATCATCTATCCTCTATCCTATCCTATCTTCTATCCTATCCTATCCTCTATCCTATCAAATCCCCTATCCTATCCTCTATCCTATCAAATCCCCTATCCTATCCTCTATCCTATCCTATCATCTATCCTCTATCCTATCCAATCCTCTATCCTATCCTATCCTCTATCCTATCAAATCCCCTGTCCTATCCTCTGTCCTATCCTATCCTCTATCCTATCCTATCCCCTATCCTATGCTATCCTCTATCCTATCCTATCCTCTATCCTATCCTATCCTCTATCCTATCCTATCCTCTATCCTATCCTATCTTCTATCCTATCCTATCCTCTATCCTATCAAATCCCCTACCCTATCCTCTGTCCTATCCTATCCTCTATCCTATCCTATCCTCTATCCTATCCTATCCTCTATCCTATCCTATCCTATCCTATCCTATCCTATCCTCTATCCTATCCTATCCTCTATCCTATCCTATCCTCTATCGTATCCTATCCTCTATCCTATCCTATCCTCTATCCTATACTATCCTCTATCCTATCCTATCCTCTATCCTATCCTATCCTCTATCCTATCCTATCCTCTATCGTATCCTATCCTCTATCCTATCCTATCCTCTATCCTATACTATCCTCTATCCTATCCTATCCTCTATCCTATCCTATGATCTATCCTATCCTATCGTCTATCCTATCCTCTATCCTATCCTATTCCTCTATCCTATCCTATCCTCTATCCTATCCTATCCTCTATTCTATCCTATCCTCTATCCTATCCTATCCTCTATCGTATCCTATCCTCTATCCTATCCTATCCTCTATCCTATCCTATCCTCTATCCTATCCTATCCTATCCTCTATCCTATCCTATCCTCTATTCTATCCTATCCTGTCGTCTATCCTATCCTCTATCCTATCCTATCCTCCATACTATCCTATCCTCAATCCTATCCTTTCCTGTATCCTATCCAATCCTGTATCCTATCCTGTCCTCTATACTATCCTATCCTCTATCCTAACCTATCCTCTATCTTATCCTATCCTCTATCGTATCCTATCTTCTATCCTATCCTATCCTCTATCCTATCAAATCCCCTATCCTATCCTCCATCCTATCCTATCCTCAATAATATCCTTTCCTGTATCCTATCCAATCCTGTATCCTATCCTGTCCTCTATTCTATCCTACGTTCTATCCTATCCTATCCTCTATACTATCCTATTCTCTATCCTATCCTATGCTCTATCCTACCCTATCGACTATCCTATCTTCTATCCTATCCTATCAAATCCCCTATCCTATCCTCTGTCCTATCCTATCCTCTATCCTTTCCTATCCTCTATCCTATCCTCTATCCTATCCTATCCTCTATCCTATCCTTTCTTCTATCCTATCCTATCTTCTATCCTATCCTATCCTCTATCCTATCAAATCCCCTACCCTATCCTCTGTCCTATCCTATCCTCTATCCTATCCTATCCTCTATCCTCTATCCTATCCTATCCTCTATCCTATCTTATCCTCTATCCTATCCTATCCTCTATCCTATCCTATCTTCTATAATATCCTATCCTCTATCCTATCCTATCCCCTATCCTATCCTCTATCCTATCCTATCATCTATCCTCTATCCTATCCTATCTTCTATCCTATCCTATCCTCTATCCTATCAAATCCCCTATCCTATCCTCTATCCTATCCTATCATCTATCCTCTATCCTATCCAATCCTCTATCCTATCCTATCCTCTATCCTATCAAATCCCCTGTCCTATCCTCTGTCCTATCCTATCCTCTATCCTATCCTATCCCCTATCCTATGCTATCCTCTATCCTATCCTATCCTCTATCCTATCCTATCCTCTATCCTATCCTATCCTCTATCCTATCCTATCTTCTATCCTATCCTATCCTCTATCCTATCAAATCCCCTACCCTATCCTCTGTCCTATCCTATCCTCTATCCTATCCTATCCTCTATCCTATCCTATCCTCTATCCTATCCTATCCTCTATCCTATCCTATCCTCTATCCTATCCTATCTTCTATCCTATCCTATCCT
The DNA here is from genome assembly GCF_050948215.1 of Halictus rubicundus. Taxonomy (NCBI): domain Eukaryota; kingdom Metazoa; phylum Arthropoda; class Insecta; order Hymenoptera; family Halictidae; genus Halictus; species Halictus rubicundus. Next base: position 366,421 of record NW_027488564.1, read on the forward strand.
CTATCCTATCAAATCCCCTACCCTATCCTCTGTCCTATCCTATCCTCTATCCTATCCTATCCTCTATCCTCTATCCTACCCTATCCTCTATCCTATCTTATCCTCTATCCTATCCTATCCTCTATCCTATCCTATCTTCTATAATATCCTATCCTCTATCCTATCCTATCCCCTATCCTATCCTCTATCCTATCCTATCATCTATCCTCTATCCTATCCTATCCTCTATCGTATCCTATCCTCTATCCTATCCTATCCTCTATCCTATCCTATCCTCTATCCTATCCTATCCTATCCTCTATCCTATCCTATCCTCTATCCTATCAAATCCCCTATCCTATCCTCTATCCTATCCTATCCTGTATCCTATCCTATCCTCTATCCTCTATCCCATCCTATCCTCTATCCTATCCTATCCTGTCGTCTATCCTATCCTCTATCCTATCCTATCCTCTATCCTATCCTATCCTCCATACTATCCTATCCTCAATCCTATCCTTTCCTGTATCCTATCCAATCCTGTATCCTATCCTGTCCTCTATACTATCCTATCCTCTATCCTAACCTATCCTCTATCTTATCCTATCCTCTATCCTATCCTATCTTCTATCCTATCCTATCCTCTATCCTATCAAATCCCCTATCCTATCCTCCATCCTATCCTATCCTCAATCCTATCCTTTCCTGTATCCTATCCAATCCTGTATCCTATCCTGTCCTCTATTCTATCCTACGTTCTATCCTATCCTATCCTCTATCCTATCCTATTCTCTATCCTATCCTATGCTCTATCCTATCCTATCGTCTATCCTATCTTCTATCCTATCCTATCAAATCCCCTATCCTATCCTCTGTCCTATCCTATCCTCTATCCTTTCCTATCCTCTATTCTATCCTCTATCCTATCCTATCCTCTATCCTATCCTTTCTTCTATCCTATCCTATCCTCTGTCCTATCCTATCCTCTATCCTATCCTATCCTCTATCCTCTATCCTATCCTATCCTCTATCCTATCTTATCCTCTATCCTATCCTATCCTCTATCCTATCCTATCTTCTATAATATCCTATCCTCTATCCTATCCTATCTTCTATCCTATCCTATCCTCTATCCTATCAAATACCCTATCCTATCCTCCATCCTATCCTATCCTCAATCCTATCCTTTCCTGTATCCTATCCAATCCTGTATCCTATCCTGTCCTCTATTCTATCCTACGTTCTATCCTATCCTATCCTCTATCCTATCCTATTCTCTATCCTATCCTATGCTCTATCCTATCCTATCGTCTATCCTATCTTCTATCCTATCCTATCAAATCCCCTATCCTATCCTCTGTCCTATCCTATCCTCTATCCTTTCCTATCCTCTATTCTATCCTCTATCCTATCCTATCCTCTATCCTATCCTTTCTTCTATACTATCCTATCCTCTGTCCTATCCTAGCCTCTTTCCTTTCCTATCCTCTATCCTCTATCCTATCCTATCCTCTATCCTATCTTATCCTCTATCCTATCCTATCCTCTATCCTATCCTATCTTCTATAATATCCTATCCTCTATCCTATCCTATCCCCTATCCTATCCTCTATCCTATCCTATCATCTATCCTCTATCCTATCCTATCTTCTATCCTATCCTATCCTCTATCCTATCAAATCCCCTATCCTATCCTCTATCCTATCCTATCATCTATCCTCTATCCTATCCAATCCTCTATCCTATCCTATCCTCTATCCTATCAAATCCCCTGTCCTATCCTCTGTCCTATCCTATCCTCTATCCTATCCTATCCCCTATCCTATGCTATCCTCTATCCTATCCTATCCTCTATCCTATCCTATCCTCTATCCTATCCTATCCTCTATCCTATCCTATCTTCTATCCTATCCTATCCTCTATCCTATCAAATCCCCTACCCTATCCTCTGTCCTATCCTATCCTCTATCCTATCCTATCCTCTATCCTATCCTATCCTCTATCCTATCCTATCCTATCCTATCCTATCCTATCCTCTATCCTATCCTATCCTCTATCCTATCCTATCCTCTATCGTATCCTATCCTCTATCCTATCCTATCCTCTATCCTATACTATCCTCTATCCTATCCTATCCTCTATCCTATCCTATCCTCTATCCTATCCTATCCTCTATCGTATCCTATCCTCTATCCTATCCTATCCTCTATCCTATACTATCCTCTATCCTATCCTAGCCTCTATCCTATCCTATGATCTATCCTATCCTATCGTCTATCCTATCCTCTATCCTATCCTATTCCTCTATCCTATCCTATCCTCTATCCTATCCTATCCTCTATTCTATCCTATCCTCTATCCTATCCTATCCTCTATCGTATCCTATCCTCTATCCTATCCTATCCTCTATCCTATCCTATCCTCTATCCTATCCTATCCTATCCTCTATCCTATCCTATCCTCTATTCTATCCTATCCTGTCGTCTATCCTATCCTCTATCCTATCCTATCCTCTATCCTATCCTATCCTCCATACTATCCTATCCTCAATCCTATCCTTTCCTGTATCCTATCCAATCCTGTATCCTATCCTGTCCTCTATACTATCCTATCCTCTATCCTAACCTATCCTCTATCTTTTCCCATCCTCTATCCTATCCTATCTTCTATCCTATCCTATCCTCTATCCTATCAAATCCCCTATCCTATCCTCCATCCTATCCTATCCTCAATCCTATCCTTTCCTGTATCCTATCCAATCCTGTATCCTATCCTGTCCTCTATTCTATCCTACGTTCTATCCTATCCTATCCTCTATCCTATCCTATTCTCTATCCTATCCTATGCTCTATCCTATCCTATCGACTATCCTATCTTCTATCCTATCCTATCAAATCCCCTATCCTATCCTCTGTCCTATCCTATCCTCTATCCTTTCCTATCCTCTATCCTATCCTCTATCCTATCCTATCCTCTATCCTATCCTTTCTTCTATCCTATCCTATCTTCTATCCTATCCTATCCTCTATCCTATCAAATCCCCTACCCTATCCTCTGTCCTATCCTATCCTCTATCCTATCCTATCCTCTATCCTCTATCCTATCCTATCCTCTATCCTATCTTATCCTCTATCCTATCCTATCCTCTATCCTATCCTATCTTCTATAATATCCTATCCTCTATCCTATCCTATCCCCTATCCTATCCTCTATCCTATCCTATCATCTATCCTCTATCCTATCCTATCCTCTATCCTATCCTATCCTCTATCCTATCCTATCCTCTATCCTATCCTATTCTCTATCCTCTATCCTATACTATCCTCTATCCTATCCTATCCTCTATCCTATCCTATCGTCTATCCTATCCTCTATCCTATCATATCCTCTATCCTATCCTATCCTATCCTCAATCCTATCCTTTCCTGTATCCTATCCAATCCTGTATCCTATCCTGTCCTCTATACTATCCTATCCTCTATCCTATCCTATCCTCTATTCTATCTTATCCTCTATCCTATCATATGATCTATCCTATCCTATCGTCTATCCTATCCTCTATCCTATCCTATTCCTCTATCCTATCCTATCCTCTATCCTATCCTATCCTCTATCCTATCCTATCCTCTATCCTATCAAATCCCCTACCCTATCCTCTGTCCTATCCTATCCTATTCCTCTATCCTATCCTATCCTCTATCCTATCCTATCCTATCCTCTATCCTATCCTATCCTCTATCCTATCCTATCCTCTATCCTATCAAATCCCCTACCCTATCCTCTGTCCTATCCTATCCTATCCTCTATCCTATCCTATCCTCTATCCTAACCTATCCTCTATCTTATCCTATCCTCTATCCTATCCTATCCTCTATCCTATCAAATCCCCTATCCTATCCTCTATCCTATCCTATCCTGTATCCTATCCTATCCTCTATCCTCTATCCTCTATCCTATCCTATCCTCTATCCTATCCTATCCTCTATCGTATCCTGTCGTCTATCCTATCCTCTATCCTATCCTATCCTATCCTCCATCCTATCCTATCCTCAATCCTATCCTTTCCTGTATCCTATCCTGTCCTCTATACTATCCTATCCTCTATCCTAGCCTATCCTCTATCTTATCCTATCCTCTATCCTATCCTATCTTCTATCCTATCCTATCCTCTATCCTATCCTATCCCCTATCCTATCCTCTATCCTATCATCTATCCTCTATCCTATCCTATCTTCTATCCTATCCTATCCTCCAACCTATCAAATCGCCTATCCTATCCTCTATCCTATCCTATCATCTATCCTCTATCCTATCCAATCCTCTATCCTATCCTATCCTCTATCCTATCCTATCCTCTATCCTATCCTATCGTCTATCCTATCCTCTATCCTATCCTATCCTCTATCCTATCCTATCCTCCATCCTATCCTATCCTCAATCCTATCCTTTCCTGTATCCTATCCAATCCTGTATCCTATCCTGTCCTCTATACTATCCTATCCTCTATCCTATCCTATCCTCTATTCTATCTTATCCTCTAACCTATCCTATGATCTATCCTATCCTATCGTCTATGCTATCCTCTATCCTATCCTATTCCTCTATCCTATCCTATCCTCTATCCTATCCTATCCTCTATTCTATCCTATCCTCTATCCTATCCTATCCTCTATCCTATCCTATCCTCTATCCTATCAAATCCCCTATCCTATCCTCTATCCTATCCTATCATCTATCCTCAATCCTATCCAATCCTCTATCCTATCCTATCCTCTATCCTATGAAATCCCCTATCCTATCCTCTGTCCTATCCTATCCTCTATCCTATCCTATCCTCTATCCTATCGTATCCTCTATCCTATCCTATCGTCTATCCTATCCTCTATCCTATCCTATCCTCTATCCTATCAAATCCCCTACCCTATCCTCTGTCCTATCCTATCCTCTATCCTATCCTCTATCCTATCCTCTATCCTCTATCCTATCCTATCCTCTATACTATCCTATCGTCTATCCTATCCTCTATCCTATCCTATCCTCTATACTATCCTATCGTCTATCCTATCCTCTATCCTATCCTATCCTCAATCCTATCCTTTCCTGTATCCTATCGAATCCTGTATCCTATCCTGTCCTCTATTCTATCCTACGTTCTATCCTATCCTATCCTCTATCCTATCCTATTCTCTATCCTATCCTATGCTCTATCCTATCCTATCGTCTATCCTATCTTCTATCCTATCCTATCAAATCCCCTATCCTATCCTCTGTCCTATCCTATCCTCTATCCTTTCCTATCCTCTATCCTATCCTCTATCCTATCCTATCCTCTATCCTATCCTTTCCTCTATCCTATCCTATCTTCTATCCTATCCTATCCTCTATCCTATCAAATCCCCTACCCTATCCTCTGTCCTATCCTATCCTCTATCCTATCCTATCCTCTATCCTATCCTATCCTCTATCCTATCCTATCCTCTATCCTATCCTATCCTCTATCCTATCCTATCCTCTATCCTATCCTATCCTCTATCCTATCAAATCCCCTATCCTATCCTCTATCCTATCCTATCCTGTATCCTATCCTATCCTCTATCCTCTATCCTATCCTATCCTCTATCCTATCCTATCCTCTATCCTATCCTGCCGTCTATCCTATCCTCTATCCTATCCTATCCTCTATCCTATCCTATCCTCTATCCTATCCTATCCTCTATCCTATCCTATCCTCTATCCTATCCTATCCTCTATCGTATCCTATCCTCTATCCTATCCTATCCTCTATCCTATACTATCCTCTATCCTATCCTATCCTCTATCCTATCCTATGATCTATCCTATCCTATCGTCTATCCTATCCTCTATCCTATCCTATTCCTCTATCCTATCCTATCCTCTATCCTATCCTATCCTCTATCCTATCCTATCCTCTATCCTATCCTATCCTCTATCCTATCCTATCCTCTATCCTATCCTATCCTCTACCCTATCAAATCCCCTATCCTATCCTCTATCCTATCCTATCCTGTATCCTATCCTATCCACTATCCTCTATCCTATCCTATCCTCTATCCTATCCTATCCTCTATCCTATCCTGTCGTCTATCCTATCCTCTATCCTATCCTATCCTCTATCCTATCCGATCCTCCATACTATCCTATCCTGAATCCTATCCTTTCCTGTATCCTATCCAATCCTGTATCCTATCCTGTCCTCTATACTATCCTATCCTCTATCCTATCCTATCCCCTATCCTATCCTCTATCCTATCTTGTATCCTATCCTATCCTCTATCCTATCAAATCGCCAATCCTATCCTCTATCCTATCCTATCATCTATCCTCTATCCTATCCAATCCTCTATCCTATCCTATCCTCTATCCTATCAAATCCCCTATCCTATCCTCTGTCCTATCCTATCCTCTATCCTATCCTATCATCTATCCTATCCTATCCTCTATCCTATCCTATCGTCTATCCTATCCACTATCCAATCCTATCCTCTATCCTATCCTATCCTCCATCCTATCCTATCCTCAATCCTATTCCTTCCTGTATCCTATCCAATCCTGTATCCTATCCTGTCCTCTATACTATCCTATCCTCTATCCTATCCTATCCTCTATTCTATCTTATCCTCTAACCTATCCTATGATCTATCCTATCCTATCGTCTATGCTATCCTCTATCCTATCCTATTCCTCTATCCTATCCTATCCTCTATCCTATCCTATCCTCTATTCTATCCTATCCTCTATCCTATCCTATCCTCTATCCTATCCTATCCTCTATCCTATCCTATCCTATCCTCTATCCTATCCTATCCTATCCTATCCTATCCTATCCTCTATCCTATCCTATCCTCTATCCTATCCTATCCTCTATCGTATCCTATCCTCTATCCTATCCTATCCTCTATCCTATACTATCCCCTATCCTATCCTATCCTCTATCCTATCCTATGATCTATCCTATCCAATCGTCTATCCTATCCTCTATCCTATCCTATTCCTCTATCCTATCCTATCCTCTATCCTATCCTATCCTCTATTCTATCCTATCCTCTATCCTATCCTATCCTCTATCCTATCCTATCCTCTATCCTATCCTATCCTATCCTCTATCCTATCCTATCCTATCCTATCATATCCTCTATCCTATCCTATCCTCTATCCTATCCTATCCTCTATCGTATCCTATCCTCTATCCTATCCTATCCTCTATCCTATCCTATCCTCTATCCTATCCTATCCTATCCTATCCTCTATCCTATCCTATCCTCTATCCTATCCTATCCTCTATCCTATCCTATCCTCTATCCTATCCTATCCTCTATCCTATCAAATCCCCTATCCTATCCTCTATCCTATCCTATCCTGTATCCTATCCTATCCTCTATCCTCTATCCTATCCTATCCTCTATCCTATCCTATCCTGTCGTCTATCCTATCCTCTATCCTATCCTATCCTCTATCCTATCCTATCCTCCATACTATCCTATCCTCAATCCTATCCATTCCTGTATCCTATCCAATCCTGTATCGTATCCTGTCCTCTATTCTATCCTACGTTCTATCCTATCCTATCCTCTATCCTATCCTATTCTCTATCCTATCCTATGCTCTATCCTATCCTATCGTCTATCCTATCTTCTATCCTATCCTATCAAATCCCCTATCCTATCCTCTGTCCTATCCTATCCTCTATCCTTTCCTATCCTCTATCCTATCCTCTATCCTATCCTATCATCTATCCTCTATCCTATCCAATCCTCTATCCTATCCTATCCTCTATCCTATCAAATCCCCTGTCCTATCCTCTGTCCTATCCTATCCTCTATCCTATCCTATCCCCTATCCTATGCTATCCTCTATCCTATCCTATCCTCTATCCTATCCTATCCTCTATCCTATCCTATCCTCTATCCTATCCTATCTTCTATCCTATCCTATCCTCTATCCTATCAAATCCCCTACCCTATCCTCTGTCCTATCCTATCCTCTATCCTATACTATCCTCTATCCTATCCTATCCTCTATCCTATCCTATCCTCTATCCTATCCTATCCTCTATCCTATCCTATCCTCTATCCTATCCTATTCTCTATCCTCTATCCTATACCATCCTCTATCCTATCCTATCCTCTATCCTATCCTATCCTATCCTATCCTATCCTATCCTCTAACCTATCCTATCCTCTATCCTATCCTATCCTCTATCGTATCCTATCCTCTATCCTATCCTATCCTCTATCCTATACTATCCTCTATCCTATCCTATCCTCTATCCTATCCTATGATCTATCCTATCCTATCGTCTATCCTATCCTCTATCCTATCCTATTCCTCTATCCTATCCTATCCTATCCTCTATAATATCCTATCCTCTATTCTATCCTATCCTCTATCCTATCCTATCCTATCCTCTATCCTATCCTATCCTATCCTATCCTATCCTCTATCCTATCCTATCCTCTATCCTATCCTATCATCTATCGTATCCTATCCTCTATCCTATCCTATCCTCTATCCTATCCTATCCTCTATCCTATCCTATCCTATCCTATCCTCTATCCTATCCTATCCTCTATCCTATCCTATCCTCTATCCTATCAAATCCCCTATCCTATCCTCTATCCTATCCTATCCTGTATCCTATCCTATCCTCTATCCTCTATCCTATCCTATCCTCTATCCTATCCTATCCTGTCGTCTATCCTATCCTCTATCCTATCCTATCCTCTATCCTATCCTATCCTCCATACTATCCTATCCTCAATCCTATCCTTTCCTGTATCCTATCCAATCCTGTATCCTATCCTGTCCTCTATTCTATCCTACGTTCTATCCTATCCTATCCTCTATCCTATCCTATTCTCTATCCTATCCTATGCTCTATCCTATCCTATCGTCTATCCTATCTTCTATCCTATCCTATCAAATCCCCTATCCTATCCTCTGTCCTATCCTATCCTCTATCCTTTCCTATCCTCTATCCTTTCCTCTATCCTATCCTATCATCTATCCTATCCTTTCCTGTATCCTATCGAATCCTGTATCCTATCCTGTCCTCTATTCTATCCTACGTTCTATCCTATCCTATCCTCTATCCTATCCTATTCTCTATCCTATCCTATGCTCTATCCTATCCTATCGTCTATCCTATCTTCTATCCTATCCTATCAAATCCCCTATCCTATCCTCTGTCCTATCCTATCCTCTATCCTTTCCTATCCTCTATCCTATCCTCTATCCTATCCTATCCTCTATCCTATCCTTTCCTCTATCCTATCCTATCTTCTATCCTATCCTATCCTCTATCCTATCAAATCCCCTACCCTATCCTCTGTCCTATCCTATCCTCTATCCTATCCTATCCTCTATCCTATCCTATCCTCTATCCTATCCTATCCTCTATCCTATCCTATCCTCTATCCTATCCTATCCTCTATCCTATCCTATCCTCTATCCTATCAAATCCCCTATCCTATCCTCTATCCTATCCTATCCTGTATCCTATCCTATCCTCTATCCTCTATCCTATCCTATCCTCTATCCTATCCTATCCTCTATCATATCCTGCCGTCTATCCTATCCTCTATCCTATCCTATCCTCTATCCTATCCTATCCTCTATCCTATCCTATCCTCTATCCTATCCTATCCTCTATCCTATCCTATCCTCTATCGTATCCTATCCTCTATCCTATCCTATCCTCTATCCTATACTATCCTCTATCCTATCCTATCCTCTATCCTATCCTATGATCTATCCTATCCTATCGTCTATCCTATCCTCTATCCTATCCTATTCCTCTATCCTATCCTATCCTCTATCCTATCCTATCCTCTATCCTATCCTATCCTCTATCCTATCCTATCCTCTATCCTATCCTATCCTCTATCCTATCCTATCCTCTATCCTATCAAATCCCCTATCCTATCCTCTATCCTATCCTATCCTGTATCCTATCCTATCCACTATCCTCTATCCTATCCTATCCTCTATCCTATCCTATCCTCTATCCTATCCTGTCGTCTATCCTATCCTCTATCCTATCCTATCCTCTATCCTATCCGATCCTCCATACTATCCTATCCTGAATCCTATCCTTTCCTGTATCCTATCCAATCCTGTATCCTATCCTGTCCTCTATACTATCCTATCCTCTATCCTATCCTATCCCCTATCCTATCCTCTATCCTATCTTGTATCCTATCCTATCCTCTATCCTATCAAATCGCCAATCCTATCCTCTATCCTATCCTATCATCTATCCTCTATCCTATCCAATCCTCTATCCTATCCTATCCTCTATCCTATCAAATCCCCTATCCTATCCTCTGTCCTATCCTATCCTCTATCCTATCCTATCATCTATCCTATCCTATCCTCTATCCTATCCTATCGTCTATCCTATCCACTATCCAATCCTATCCTCTATCCTATCCTATCCTCCATCCTATCCTATCCTCAATCCTATTCCTTCCTGTATCCTATCCAATCCTGTATCCTATCCTGTCCTCTATACTATCCTATCCTCTATCCTATCCTATCCTCTATTCTATCTTATCCTCTAACCTATCCTATGATCTATCCTATCCTATCGTCTATGCTATCCTCTATCCTATCCTATTCCTCTATCCTATCCTATCCTCTATCCTATCCTATCCTCTATTCTATCCTATCCTCTATCCTATCCTATCCTCTATCCTATCCTATCCTCTATCCTATCCTATCCTATCCTCTATCCTATCCTATCCTATCCTATCCTATCCTATCCTCTATCCTATCCTATCCTCTATCCTATCCTATCCTCTATCGTATCCTATCCTCTATCCTATCCTATCCTCTATCCTATACTATCCCCTATCCTATCCTATCCTCTATCCTATCCTATGATCTATCCTATCCAATCGTCTATCCTATCCTCTATCCTATCCTATTCCTCTATCCTATCCTATCCTCTATCCTATCCTATCCTCTATTCTATCCTATCCTCTATCCTATCCTATCCTCTATCCTATCCTATCCTCTATCCTATCCTATCCTATCCTCTATCCTATCCTATCCTATCCTATCATATCCTCTATCCTATCCTATCCTCTATCCTATCCTATCCTCTATCGTATCCTATCCTCTATCCTATCCTATCCTCTATCCTATCCTATCCTCTATCCTATCCTATCCTATCCTATCCTCTATCCTATCCTATCCTCTATCCTATCCTATCCTCTATCCTATCCTATCCTCTATCCTATCCTATCCTCTATCCTATCCTATCCTCTATCCTATCAAATCCCCTATCCTATCCTCTATCCTATCCTATCCTGTATCCTATCCTATCCTCTATCCTCTATCCTATCCTATCCTCTATCCTATCCTATCCTGTCGTCTATCCTATCCTCTATCCTATCCTATCCTCTATCCTATCCTATCCTCCATACTATCCTATCCTCAATCCTATCCATTCCTGTATCCTATCCAATCCTGTATCGTATCCTGTCCTCTATTCTATCCTACGTTCTATCCTATCCTATCCTCTATCCTATCCTATTCTCTATCCTATCCTATGCTCTATCCTATCCTATCGTCTATCCTATCTTCTATCCTATCCTATCAAATCCCCTATCCTATCCTCTGTCCTATCCTATCCTCTATCCTTTCCTATCCTCTATCCTATCCTCTATCCTATCCTATCATCTATCCTCTATCCTATCCAATCCTCTATCCTATCCTATCCTCTATCCTATCAAATCCCCTGTCCTATCCTCTGTCCTATCCTATCCTCTATCCTATCCTATCCCCTATCCTATGCTATCCTCTATCCTATCCTATCCTCTATCCTATCCTATCCTCTATCCTATCCTATCCTCTATCCTATCCTATCTTCTATCCTATCCTATCCTCTATCCTATCAAATCCCCTACCCTATCCTCTGTCCTATCCTATCCTCTATCCTATACTATCCTCTATCCTATCCTATCCTCTATCCTATCCTATCCTCTATCCTATCCTATCCTCTATCCTATCCTATCCTCTATCCTATCCTATTCTCTATCCTCTATCCTATACCATCCTCTATCCTATCCTATCCTCTATCCTATCCTATCCTATCCTATCCTATCCTATCCTCTAACCTATCCTATCCTCTATCCTATCCTATCCTCTATCGTATCCTATCCTCTATCCTATCCTATCCTCTATCCTATACTATCCTCTATCCTATCCTATCCTCTATCCTATCCTATGATCTATCCTATCCTATCGTCTATCCTATCCTCTATCCTATCCTATTCCTCTATCCTATCCTATCCTATCCTCTATAATATCCTATCCTCTATTCTATCCTATCCTCTATCCTATCCTATCCTATCCTCTATCCTATCCTATCCTATCCTATCCTATCCTCTATCCTATCCTATCCTCTATCCTATCCTATCATCTATCGTATCCTATCCTCTATCCTATCCTATCCTCTATCCTATCCTATCCTCTATCCTATCCTATCCTATCCTATCCTCTATCCTATCCTATCCTCTATCCTATCCTATCCTCTATCCTATCAAATCCCCTATCCTATCCTCTATCCTATCCTATCCTGTATCCTATCCTATCCTCTATCCTCTATCCTATCCTATCCTCTATCCTATCCTATCCTGTCGTCTATCCTATCCTCTATCCTATCCTATCCTCTATCCTATCCTATCCTCCATACTATCCTATCCTCAATCCTATCCTTTCCTGTATCCTATCCAATCCTGTATCCTATCCTGTCCTCTATTCTATCCTACGTTCTATCCTATCCTATCCTCTATCCTATCCTATTCTCTATCCTATCCTATGCTCTATCCTATCCTATCGTCTATCCTATCTTCTATCCTATCCTATCAAATCCCCTATCCTATCCTCTGTCCTATCCTATCCTCTATCCTTTCCTATCCTCTATCCTTTCCTCTATCCTATCCTATCATCTATCCTCTATCCTATCCAATCCTCTATCCTATCCTATCCTCTATCCTATCAAATCCCCTGTCCTATCCTCTGTCCTATCCTATCCTCTATCCTATCCTATCCCCTATCCTATGCTATCCTCTATCCTATCCTATCCTCTATCCTATCCTATCCTCTATCCCATCCTATCCTCTATCCTATCCTATCTTCCATCCTATCCTATCCTCTATCCTATCAAATCCCCTACCCTATCCTCTGTCCTATCCTATCCTCTATCCTATCCTATCCTCTATCCCATCCTATCCTCTATCCCATCCTATCCTCTATCCTATCCTATCCTCTATTCTATCTTATCCTCTATCCTATCCTATGATCTATCCTATCCTATCGTCTATCCTATCCTCTATCCTATCCTATTCCTCTATCCTATCCTATCCTCTATCCTATCCTATCCTCTGTCCTATCCTATCCTCTATCCTATCCTATCATCTATCCTATCCTATCCTCTATCCTATCCTATCGTCTATCCTATCCTCTATCCTATCCTATCCTCTATCCTATCCTATCCTCCATCCTATCCTATCCTCAATCCTATCCTTTCCTGTATCCTATCCAATCCTGTATCCTATCCTGTCCTCTATACTATCCTATCCTCTATCCTATCCTATCCTCTATTCTATCTTATCCTCTAACCTATCCTATGATCTATCCTATCCTATCGTCTATGCTATCCTCTATCCTATCCTATTCCTCTATCCTATCCTATCCTCTATCCTATCCTATCCTCTATTCTATCCTATCCTCTATCCTATCCTATCCTCTATCCTATCCTATCCTCTATCCTATCCTATCCTATCCTCTATCCTATCCTATCCTATCCTATCCTATCCTATCCTCTATCCTATCCTATCCTCTATCCTATCCTTTCCTCTATCGTATCCTATCCTCTATCCTATCCTATCCTCTATCCTATACTATCCTCTATCCTATCCTATCCTCTATCCTATCCTATGATCTATCCTATCCTATGATCTATCCTATCCTATCGTCTATCCTATCCTCTATCCTATCCTATTCCTCTATCCTATCCTATCCTCTATCCTATCCTATCCTCTATTCTATCCTATCCTCTATCCTATCCTATCCTCTATCCTATCCTATCCTCTATCCTATCCTATCCTATCCTCTATCCTATCCTATCCTATCCTATCCTATCCTCTATCCTATCCTATCCTCTATCCTATCCTATCCTCTATCGTATCCTATCCTCTATCCTATCCTATCCTCTATCCTATCCTATCCTCTATCCTATCCTATCCTATCCTCTATCCTATCCTATCCTCTATCCTATCCTATCCTCTATCCTATCCTATCCTCTATCCTATACTATCCTCTATCCTATCCTATCCTCTATCCTATCCTATGATCTATCCTATCCTATCGTCTATCCTATCCTCTATCCTATCCTATTCCTCTATCCTATCCTATCCTCTATCCAATCCTATCCTCTATTCTATCCTATCCTCTATCCTATCCTATCCTCTATCCTATCCTATCCTCTATCCTATCCTATCCTATCCTCTATCCTATCCTATCCTATCCTATCCTATCCTCTATCCTATCCTATCCTCTATCCTATCCTATCCTCTATCGTATCCTATCCTCTATCCTATCCTATCCTCTATCCTATCCTATCCTCTATCCTATCCTATCCTATCCTATCCTCTATCCTATCCTATCCTCTATCCTATCCTATCCTCTATCCTATCCTATCCTCTATCCTATCAAATCCCCTATCCTATCCTCTATCCTATCCTATCCTGTATCCTATCCTATCCTCTATCCTCTATCCTATCCTATCCTCTATCCTATCCTATCCTCTATCCTATCCTATCCTGTCGTCTATCCTATCCTCTATAATATCCTATCCTCTATCCTATCCTATCCTCCATACTATCCTATCCTCAATCCTATCCTTTCCTGTATCCTATCCAATCCTGTATCCTATCCTGTCCTCTATTCTATCCTACGTTCTATCCTATCCTATCCTCTATCCTATCCTATTCTCTATCCTATCCTATGCTCTATCCTATCCTATCGTCTATCCTATCTTCTATCCTATCCTATCAAATCCCCTATCCTATCCTCTGTCCTATCCTATCCTCTATCCTTTCCTATCCTCTATCCTATCCTCTATCCTATCCTATCATCTATCCTCTATCCTATCCAATCCTCTATCCTATCCTATCCTCTATCCTATCAAATCCCCTGTCCTATCCTCTGTCCTATCCTATCCTCTATCCTATCCTATCCCCTATCCTATGCTATCCTCTATCCTATCCTATCCTCTATCCTATCCTATCCTCTATCCTATCCTATCCTCTATCCTATCCTATCTTCTATCCTATCCTATCCTCTATCTTATCAAATCCCCTACCCTATCCTCTGTCCTATCCTATCCTCTATCCTATCCTATCCTCTATCCTATCCTATCCTCTATCCTATCCTATCCTCTATCCTATCCTATCCTCTATCCTATCCTATCCTCTATCCTATCCTATTCTCTATCCTCTATCCTATACCATCCTCTATCCTATCCTATCCTCTATCCTATCCTATCGTCTATCCTATCCTCTATCCTATCCTATCCTCTATCCTATCCTATCCTATCCTCAATCCTATCCTTTCCTGTATCCTATCCAATCCTGTATCCTATCCTGTCCTCTATACTATCCTATCCTCTATCCTATCCTATCCTCTATTCTATCTTATCCTCTATCCTATCCTATGATCTATCCTATCCTATCGTCTATCCTATCCTCTATCCTATCCTATTCCTCTATCCTATCCTATCCTCTATCCTATCCTATCCTCTATCCTATCCTCTGTCCTATCCTATCCTCTATCCTATCCTATCATCTATCCTATCCTATCCTCTATCCTATCCTATCGTCTATCCTATCCTCTATCCTATCCTATCCTCTATCCTATCCTATCCTCCATCCTATCCTATCCTCAATCCTATCCTTTCCTGTATCCTATCCAATCCTGTATCCTATCCTGTCCTCTATACTATCCTATCCTCTAGCCTAACCTATCCTCTATCCTATCCTATCCTCTATCCTATCCTATCCTCTATCCTATCCTATCCTCTATCCTATCCTATCCTCTATCCTATCCTATCCTCTATCCTATCCTATCCTCTATCCTATCCTATCCTCTATCCTATCCTATCCTCTATCCTATCCTATCCTCTATCCTATGCTATCCTCTATCCTATCCTATCTTCTATCCTATCCTATCCTCTATCCTATCCTATCCTATCCTCTATCCTATCCTATCCCCTATCCTATCCTCTATCCTATCCCCTATCCTATCCTCTATCCTATCCTATCATCTATCCTCTATCCTATAATATCTTCTATCCTATCCTATCCTCTATCCTATCCTGTCCTCTATACTATCCTATCCTCTATCCTAACCTATCTTCTATCTTATCCTATCCTCTATCCTATCCTATCCTCTATCCTATCCTATCCTCCATCCTATCCTATCCTCAATCCTATCCTTTCCTGTATCCTATCCAATCCTGTATCCTATCCTGTCCTCTATACTATCCTATCCTCTATCCTAACCTATCCTCTATCCTATCCTATCCTCTATCCTATCCTATCCTCTATCCTATCCTATCCTCTATCCTATCCTATCCTCTATCCTATCCTATCCTCTATCCTATCCTATCCTCTATCCTAACCTATCCTCTATCCTATCCTATCCTCTATCCTATCCTATCCTCTATCCTATCCTATCCTCTATCCTATCCTATCCTCTATCCTATCCAATCCTCTATCCTATCCTATCGTCTATTCTATCCTCTATCCTATCCTATCCTCTATCCTATCCTATCCTCTATCCTATCCTATCCTCTATCCTATGCTATCCTCTATCCTATCATATCTTCTATCCTATCCTATCCTCTATCCTATCCTATCCTATCCTCTATCCTATCCTATCCCCTATCCTATCCTCTATCCTATCCCCTATCCTATCCTCTATCCTATCCTATCATCTATCCTCTATCCTATAATATCTTCTATCCTATCCTATCCTCTATCCTATCAAATCCCCTATCCTATCCTCTATCCTATCCTATCATCTATCCTCTATCCTATCCAATCCTCTATCCTATCCTATCCTCTATCCTATCCTATCTTCTATCCTATCCTATCCTCTATCCTATCCTATCCTCTATCCTATCCTATCCTCTATCCTCTATCCTCTATCCTCTATCCTCTATCCTCTATCCTATCCTATTCTCTGTCCTATCCTATCCTCTATCCTATCCTATCCTCTATCCTATGCTATCCTCTATCCTATCCTATCCTCTATCCTCTATCCTATCCTATCCTCTATCCTCTATCCTCTATCCTATCCTATCCTCTATCCTATCCTATCGTCTATCCTAACCTATCCTGTATCCTATCCTATACTCTATCCTATCCTATCCTCTATCCTATCCTATCCTCTATCCTATCCAATCCTCTATCCTATCCTATCCTCTATCCTATCCTATCATCTATCCTCTATCCTATACTATCAAATCCCCTATCCTATCCTCTATCCTACCCTATCCTCTGTCCTATCCTATCCTCTATCCTATCCTATCCTCTATCCTATCCTATCCTCTATCCTATCCTATCCTCTATCCTCTATCCTATCCTATCCTCTATCCTCTATCCTCTATCCTCTATCCTCTATCCTATCCTATCCTCTGTCCTATCCTATCGTCTATCCTATCCTCTATCCTATCCTATCCTCTATCCTATCCTATCCTATCCTCTATCCTATCCTATCCTCTATCCTATCCTATCCTCCATCCTATCCTATCCTCAATCCTATCCTTTCCTGTATCCTATCCAATCCTGTATCCTATCCTGTCCTCTATACTATCCTATCCTCTATCCTAACCTATCCTCTATCCTATCCTATCCTCTATCCTATCCTGTCCTCTATACTATCCTATCCTCTATCCTAACCTATCTTCTATCTTATCCTATCCTCTATCATATCCTATCCTGTATCCTATCCTATCCTATCCTCTATCCTATCCTGTCGTCTATCCTATCCTCTATCCTATCCTATCCTCTATCCTATCCTATCCTCCATCCTATCCTATCCTCAATCCTATCCTTTCCTGTATCCTATCCTATCCTCTATCCTATCCTATCCTCTATCCTACCCTATCCTCTGTCCTATCCTATCCTCTATCCTATCCTATCCTCTATCCTATCCTATCCTCTATCCTATCCTATCCTGTATCCTATCCTATACTCTATCCTATCCTATCCTCTATCCTATCCTATCCTCTATCCTACCCTATCCTCTGTCCTATCCTATCCTCTATCCTATCCTATCCTCTATCCTATCCTATCCTCTATCCTATCCTATCCTCTATCCTATCCTATCCTCTATCCTCTATCCTATCCTATCCTCTATCCTCTATCCTCTATCATCTATCCTATCCTATCCTCTGTCCTATCCTATCGTCTATCCTATCCTCTATCCTATCCTATCCTCTATCCTATCCTATCCTATCCTATCCTCTATCCTATCCTATCCTCTATCCTATCCTCTATCCTATCCTACCCTCCATCCTATCCTATCCTCAATCCTATCCTTTCCTGTATCCTATCCAATCCTGTATCCTATCCTGTCCTCTATCCTATCCTATCCTCTATCCTATCCTATGCTCTATCCTATCCTATCGTCTATCCTATCCTCTATCCTATCCTATTCCTCTATCCTATCCTATCCTCTATCCTATCCTATCCTATATCCTATCCTATCCTCTATCCTATCCTATCCTCTATCATATACTATCCTCTATCCTATCCTATCCTCTATCCTATCCTATCCTCTATCCTATCCTATCCTCTATCCTATCCTATCCTCTATCCTATCAAATCCCCTATCCTATCCTCTATCCTATCCTATCCTGTATCCTATCCAATCCTCTATCCTATCCTCTATCCTATCCTATCCTCTATCCTATCCTATCCTCCATCCTATCCTATCCTGTCCTCTATCCTATCCTATCCTCTATCCTATCCTATGCTCTATCCTATCCTATCGTCTATCCTATCCTCTATCCTATCCTATTCCTCTATCCTATCCTATCCTCTATCCTATCCTATCCTATATCCTATCCTATCCTCTATCCTATCCTATCCTCTATCATATACTATCCTCTATCCTATCCTATCCTCTATCCTATCCTATCCTCTATCCTATCCTATCCTCTATCCTCTATCCTATCCTATCCTCTATCCTCTATCCTCTATCCTCTATCCTCTATCCTATCCTCTGTCCTATCCTATCGTCTATCCTATCCTCTATCCTATCCTATCCTCTATCCTATCCTATCCTATCCTCTATCCTATCCTATCCTCTATCCTATCCTATCCTCCATCCTATCCTATCCTCAATCCTATCCTTTCCTGTATCCTATCCAATCCTGTATCCTATCCTGTCCTCTATACTATCCTATCCTCTATCCTAACCTATCCTCTATCCTATCCTATCCTCTATCCTATCCTATCCTCTATCCTATCCTATCCTCTATCCTATCCTATCCTCTATCCTATCCTATCCTATCCTCTATCCTATCCTATCCTATCCTCTATCCTATCCTATCCCCTATCCTATCCTCTATCCTATCCCCTATCCTATCCTATCATCTATCCTCTATCCTATAATATCTTCTATCCTATCCTATCCTCTATCCTATCCTATCCTCTATCCTATCCTGTCGTCTATCCTATCCTCTATCCTATCCTATCCTCTATCCTATCCTATCCTCCATCCTATCCTATCCTCAATCCTATCCTTTCCTGTATCCTATCCAATCCTGTATCCTATCCTGTCCTCTATACTATCCTATCCTCTATCCTAACCTATCCTCTATCCTATCCTATCCTCTATCCTATCCTATCCTCTATCCTAACCTATCTTCTATCTTATCCTATCCTCTATCCTATCCTATCCTGTATCCTATCCTATCCTATCCTCTATCCTATCCTGTCGTCTATCCTATCCTCTATCCTATCCTATCCTCTATCCTATCCTATCCTCCATCCTATCCTATCCTCAATCCTATCCTTTCCTGTATCCTATCCAATCCTGTATCCTATCCTGTCCTCTATACTATCCTATCCTCTATCCTAACCTATCCTCTATCCTATCCTATCCTCTATCCTATCCTATCCTCTATCCTATCCTATCCTCTATCCTATCCTATCCTCTATCCTATCCTATCCTCTATCCTATCCTATCCTCTATCCTATCCTATCCTCTATCCTATCCTATCCTGTATCCTATCCAATCCTGTATCCTATCCTGTCCTCTATCCTATGCTATCCTCTATCCTATCCTATCCTCTATCCTATCCTATCTTCTATCCTATCCTATCCTCTATCCTATCAAATCCCCTATCCTATCCTCTATCCTATCCCCTATCCTATCCTCTATCCTATCCTATCATCTATCCTCTATCCTATAATATCTTCTATCCTATCCTATCCTCTACCCTATCCTGTCCTCTATACTATCCTATCCTCTATCCTAACCTATCTTCTATCTTATCCTATCCTCTATCCTATCCTATCCTGTATCCTATCTTATCCTATCGTCTATCCTATCCTGTCGTCTATCCTATCCTCTATCCTATCCTATCCTCTATCCTATCCTATCCTATCCTCTATCCTATCCTATCCTCTATCCTATCCTATCCTCCATCCTATCCTATCCTCAATCCTATCCTTTCCTGTATCCTATCCAATCCTGTATCCTATCCTGTCCTCTATACTATCCTATCCTCTATCCTAACCTATCCTCTATCCTATCCTATCCTCTATCCTATCCTATCCTCTATCCTATCCTATCCTCTATCCTATCCTATCCTCTATCCTATCCTATCCTATCCTCTATCCTATCCTATCCTATCCTCTATCCTATCCTATCCCCTATCCTATCCTCTATCCTATCCCCTATCCTATCCTCTATCCTATCCTATCATCTATCCTCTATCCTATAATATCTTCTATCCTATCCTATCCTCTATCCTATCCTGTCCTCTATACTATCCTATCCTCTATCCTAACCTATCTTCTATCTTATCCTATCCTCTATCCTATCCTATCCTGTATCCTATCCTATCATATCCTCTATCCTATCCTGTCGTCTATCCTATCCTCTATCCTATCCTATCCTCTATCCTATCCTATCCTCCATCCTATCCTATCCTCAATCCTATCCTTTCCTGTATCCTATCCAATCCTGTATCCTATCCTGTCCTCTATACTATCCTATCCTCTATCCTAACCTATCCTCTATCCTATCCTATCCTCTATCCTATCCTATCCTCTATCCTAACCTATCTTCTATCTTATCCTATCCTCTATCCTATCCTATCCTGTATCCTATCCTATCCTATCCTCTATCCTATCCTGTCGTCTATCCTATCCTCTATCCTATCCTATCCTCTATCCTATCCTATCCTCCATCCTATCCTATCCTCAATCCTATCCTTTCCTGTATCCTATCCAATCCTGTATCCTATCCTGTCCTCTATACTATCCTATCCTCTATCCTAACCTATCCTCTATCCTATCCTATCCTCTATCCTATCCTATCCTCTATCCTATCCTATCCTCTATCCTATCCTATCCTCTATCCTATCCTATCCTCTATCCTATCCTATCCTCTATCCTATCCTATCCTCTATTCTATCCTATCCTCTATCCTATCCTATCCTGTATCCTATCCAATCCTGTATCCTATCCTGTCCTCTATCCTATGCTATCCTCTATCCTATCCTATCCTCTATCCTATCCTATCTTCTATCCTATCCTATCCTCTATCCTATCAAATCCCCTACCCTATTCTCTGTCCAATCCTATCCTCCATCCTATCCTATCCTCAATCCTATCCTTTCTGTATCCTATCCAATCCTGTATCCTATCTTGTCCTCTATCCTATCCTATCCTCTATCCTATCCTATCCTCTATCCAATCCTATCTTCTATCCTATCCTATCCTCTATCCTATCAAATCCCCTACCCTATTCTCTGTCCAATCCTATCCTCTATCCTATCCTATCCTCTATCCTATCCTATCCTCTATCCTATCCTATCTTCTACCCTATCCTATCTTCTATCCTATCCTATCCTCTATCCTATCAAATCCCCTATCCTATCTTCTATCCTATCCTATCCTCTATCCTATCCTATCCTATCCTCTATCCTATCCTATCCCCTATCCTATCCTCTATCCTATCCCCTATCCTATCCTCTATCCTATCCCCTATCCTATCCTCTATCCTATCCTATCATCTATCCTCTATCCTATAATATCTTCTATCCTATCCTATCCTCTATCCTATCCTGTCCTCTATACTATCCTATCCTCTATCCTAACCTATCTTCTATCTTATCCTATCCTCTATCCTATCCTATCCTGTATCCTATCCTATCCTGTATCCTATCCTATCCTATCCTCTATCCTATCCTGTCGTCTATCCCATCCTCTATCCTATCCTATCCTCTATCCTATCCTATCCTCCATCCTATCCTATCCTCAATCCTATCCTTTCCTGTATCCTATCCAATCCTGTATCCTATCCTGTCCTCTATACTATCCTATCCTCTATCCTAACCTATCCTCTATCCTATCCTATCCTCTATCCTATCCTATCCTCTATCCTATCCTATCCTCTATCCTATCCTATCCTCTATCCTATCCTATCCTCTATCCTATCCTATCCTCTATCCTAACCTATCCTCTATCCTATCCTATCCTCTATCCTATCCTATCCTCTATCCTATCCTATCCTCTATCCTATCCTATCCTCTATCCTATCCAATCCTCTATCCTATCCTATCGTCTATTCTATCCTCTATCCTATCCTGTCCTCTATACTATCCTATCCTCTATCCTAACCTATCCTCTATCCTATCCTATCCTCTATCCTATCCTATCCTCTATCCTATCCTATCCTCTATCCTATCCTATCCTCTATCCTATCCTATCCTCTATCCTATCCTATCCTCTATCCTAACCTATCCTCTATCCTATCCTATCCTCTATCCTATCCTATCCTCTATCCTATCCTATCCTCTATCCTATCAAATCCCCTATCCTATCCTCTATCCTATCCTATCATCTATCCTCTATCCTATCCAATCCTCTATCCTATCCTATCCTCTATCCTATCCTATCTTCTATCCTATCCTATCCTCTATCCTATCCTATCCTCTATCCTATCCTATCCTCTATCCTATCCTATCCTGTATCCTATCCTATACTCTATCCTATCCTATCCTCTATCCTACCCTATCCTCTGTCCTATCCTATCCTCTATCCTATCCTATCCTCTATCCTATCCTATCCTCTATCCTATCCTATCCTCTATCCTCTATCCTCTATCCTATCCTATCCTCTATCCTCTATCCTCTATCCTCTATCCTATCCTATCCTCTGTAATATCCTATCGTCTATCCTATCCTCTATCCTATCCTATCCTCTATCCTATCCTATCCTATCCTCTATCCTATCCTATCCTCTATCCTATCCTATCCTCCATCCTATCCTATCCTCAATCCTATCCTTTCCTGTATCCTATCCAATCCTGTATCCTATCCTGTCCTCTATACTATCCTATCCTCTATCCTAACCTATCCTCTATCCTATCCTATCCTCTATCCTATCCTGTCCTCTATACTATCCTATCCTCTATCCTAACCTATCTTCTATCTTATCCTATCCTCTATCCTATCCTATCCTGTATCCTATCCTATCCTATCCTCTATCCTATCCTGTCGTCTATCCTATCCTCTATCCTATCCTATCCTCTATCCTATCCTATCCTCCATCCTATCCTATCCTCAATCCTATCCTTTCCTGTATCCTATCCAATCCTGTATCCTATCCTGTCCTCTATACTATCCTATCCTCTATCCTAACCTATCCTCTATCCTATCCTATCCTCTATCCTATCCTATCCTCTATCCTATCCTATCCTCTATCCTATCCTATCCTCTATCCTATCCTATCCTCTATCCTATCCTATCCTCTATCCTATCCTATCCTCTATCCTATCCTATCCTCTATCCTATCCTATCCTCTATCCTATGCTATCCTCTATCCTATCCTATCCTCTATCCTCTATCCTATCCTATCCTCTATCCTCTATCCTCTATCCTCTATCCTCTATCCTATCCTATCCTCTATCCTATCCTATCGTCTATCCTAACCTATCCTCTATCCTATCCTATCCTCTATCCTATCCTATCCTCTATCCTATCCTATCCTCAATCCTATCCTTTCCTGTATCCTATCCAATCCTGTATCCTATCCTGTCCTCTAGCCTATCCTATACTCTATCCTATCCTATGCTCTATCCTATCCTATCCTCTATCCTATCCTATCCTCTATCCTATCCTATCCTGTCCTCTAGCCTATCCTATACTCTATCCTATCCTATGCTCTATCCTATCTTATCGTCTATCCTATCCTCTATCCTATCCTATTCCTCTATCCTATCCTATCCTCTATCCTATCCTATCCTCTATCCTATCCTATACTCTATCCTATCCTATCCTCTATCCTATCCTATCCTCTATCCTACCCTATCCTCTGTCCTATCCTATCCTCTATCCTATCCTATCCTCTATCCTATCCTATCCTCTATCCTATCCTATCCTCTATCCTCTATCCTATCCTATCCTCTATCCTCTATCCTCTATCCTCTATCCTCTATCCTCTATCCTATCCTATCCTATCCTCTATCCTCTATCCTCTATCCTCTATCCTCTATCCTATCCTATCCTCTGTCCTATCCTATCGTCTATCCTATCCTCTATCCTATCCTATCCTCTATCCTATCCTCTATCCTATCCTACCCTCCATCCTATCCTATCCTCAATCCTATCCTTTCCTGTATCCTATCCAATCCTGTATCCTATCCTGTCCTCTATCCTATCCTATCCTCTATCCTATCCTATGCTCTATCCTATCCTATCGTCTATCCTATCCTCTATCCTATCCTATTCCTCTATCCTATCCTATCCTCTATCCTATCCTATCCTATATCCTATCCTATCCTCTATCCTATCCTATCCTCTATCATATACTATCCTCTATCCTATCCTATCCTCTATCCTATCCTGTCCTCTATACTATCCTATCCTCTATCCTAACCTATCTTCTATCTTATCCTATCCTCTATCCTATCCTATCCTGTATCCTATCCTATCCTATCCTCTATCCTATCCTGTCGTCTATCCTATCCTCTATCCTATCCTATCCTCTATCCTATCCTATCCTCCATCCTATCCTATCCTCAATCCTATCCTTTCCTGTATCCTATCCAATCCTGTATCCTATCCTGTCCTCTATACTATCCTATCCTCTATCCTAACCTATCCTCTATCCTATCCTATCCTCTTTCCTATCCTATCCTCTATCCTAACCTATCTTCTATCTTATCCTATCCTCTATCCTATCCTATCCTGTATCCTATCCTATCCTATCCTCTATCCTATCCTGTCGTCTATCCTATCCTCTATCCTATCCTATCCTCTATCCTATCCTATCCTCCATCCTATCCTATCCTCAATCCTATCCTTTCCTGTATCCTATCCAATCCTGTATCCTATCCTGTCCTCTATACTATCCTATCCTCTATCCTAACCTATCCTCTATCCTATCCTATCCTCTATCCTATCCTATCCTCTATCCTATCCTATCCTCTATCCTATCCTATCCTCTATCCTATCCTATCCTCTATCCTATCCTAGCCTCTATCCTATCCTATCCTCTATCCTATCCTATCCTCTATCCTATCCTATCCTCTATCCTATCCTATCCTGTATCCTATCCAATCCTGTATCCTATCCTGTCCTCTATCCTATGCTATCCTCTATCCTATCCTATCCTCTATCCTATCCTATCTTCTATCCTATCCTATCCTCTATCCTATCAAATCCCCTACCCTATTCTCTGTCCAATCCTATCCTCCATCCTATCCTATCCTCAATCCTATCCTTTCTGTATCCTATCCAATCCTGTATCCTATCTTGTCCTCTATCCTATCCTATCCTCTATCCTATCCTATCCTCTATCCAATCCTATCTTCTATCCTATCCTATCCTCTATCCTATCAAATCCCCTACCCTATTCTCTGTCCAATCCTATCCTCTATCCTATCCTATCCTCTATCCTATCCTATCCTCTATCCTATCCTATCTTCTACCCTATCCTATCTTCTATCCTATCCTATCCTCTATCCTATCAAATCCCCTATCCTATCTTCTATCCTATCCTATCCTCTATCCTATCCTATCCTATCCTCTATCCTATCCTATCCCCTATCCTATCCTCTATCCTATCCCCTATCCTATCCTCTATCCTATCCCCTATCCTATCCTCTATCCTATCCTATCATCTATCCTCTATCCTATAATATCTTCTATCCTATCCTATCCTCTATCCTATCCTGTCCTCTATACTATCCTATCCTCTATCCTAACCTATCTTCTATCTTATCCTATCCTCTATCCTATCCTATCCTGTATCCTATCCTATCCTGTATCCTATCCTATCCTATCCTCTATCCTATCCTGTCGTCTATCCCATCCTCTATCCTATCCTATCCTCTATCCTATCCTATCCTCCATCCTATCCTATCCTCAATCCTATCCTTTCCTGTATCCTATACAATCCTGTATCCTATCCTGTCCTCTATACTATCCTATCCTCTATCCTAACCTATCCTCTATCCTATCCTATCCTCTATCCTATCCTATCCTCTATCCTATCCTATCCTCTATCCTATCCTATCCTCTATCCTATCCTATCCTCTATCCTATCCTATCCTCTATCCTAACCTATCCTCTATCCTATCCTATCCTCTATCCTATCCTATCCTCTATCCTATCCTATCCTCTATCCTATCCTATCCTCTATCCTATCCAATCCTCTATCCTATCCTATCGTCTATTCTATCCTCTATCCTATCCTATCCTCTATCCTATCCTATCCTCTATCCTATCCTATCCTCTATCCTATGCTATCCTCTATCCTATCATATCTTCTATCCTATCCTATCCTCTATCCTATCCTATCCTATCCTCTATCCTATCCTATCCCCTATCCTATCCTCTATCCTATCCCCTATCCTATCCTCTATCCTATCCTATCATCTATCCTCTATCCTATAATATCTTCTATCCTATCCTATCCTCTATCCTATCAAATCCCCTATCCTATCCTCTATCCTATCCTATCATCTATCCTCTATCCTATCCAATCCTCTATCCTATCCTATCCTCTATCCTATCCTATCTTCTATCCTATCCTATCCTCTATCCTATCCTATCCTCTATCCTATCCTATCCTCTATCCTATCCTATCCTGTATCCTATCCTATACTCTATCCTATCCTATCCTCTATCCTACCCTATCATCTGTCCTATCCTATCCTCTATCCTATCCTATCCTCTATCCTATCCTATCCTCTATCCTATCCTATCCTCTATCCTCTATCCTCTATCCTCTATCCTATCCTATCCTCTATCCTCTATCCTCTATCCTCTATCCTATCCTATCCTCTGTAATATCCTATCGTCTATCCTATCCTCTATCCTATCCTATCCTCTATCCTATCCTATCCTATCCTCTATCCTATCCTATCCTCTATCCTATCCTATCCTCCATCCTATCCTATCCTCAATCCTATCCTTTCCTGTATCCTATCCAATCCTGTATCCTATCCTGTCCTCTATACTATCCTATCCTCTATCCTAACCTATCCTCTATCCTATCCTATCCTCTATCCTATCCTGTCCTCTATACTATCCTATCCTCTATCCTAACCTATCTTCTATCTTATCCTATCCTCTATCCTATCCTATCCTGTATCCTATCCTATCCTATCCTCTATCCTATCCTGTCGTCTATCCTATCCTCTATCCTATCCTATCCTCTATCCTATCCTATCCTCCATCCTATCCTATCCTCAATCCTATCCTTTCCTGTATCCTATCCAATCCTGTATCCTATCCTGTCCTCTATACTATCCTATCCTCTATCCTAACCTATCCTCTATCCTATCCTATCCTCTATCCTATCCTATCCTCTATCCTATCCTATCCTCTATCCTATCCTATCCTCTATCCTATCCTATCCTCTATCCTATCCTATCCTCTATCCTATCCTATCCTCTATCCTATCCTATCCTCTATCCTATGCTATCCTCTATCCTATCCTATCCTCTATCCTCTATCCTATCCTATCCTCTATCCTCTATCCTCTATCCTCTATCCTCTATCCTATCCTATCCTCTATCCTATCCTATCGTCTATCCTAACCTATCCTCTATCCTATCCTATCCTCTATCCTATCCTATCCTCTATCCTATCCTATCCTCAATCCTATCCTTTCCTGTATCCTATCCAATCCTGTATCCTATCCTGTCCTCTAGCCTATCCTATACTCTATCCTATCCTATGCTCTATCCTATCCTATCCTCTATCCTAACCTATCCTCTATCCTATCCTATCCTGTCCTCTAGCCTATCCTATACTTTATCCTATCCTATGCTCTATCCTATCTTATCGTCTATCCTATCCTCTATCCTATCCTATTCCTCTATCCTATCCTATCCTCTATCCTATCCTATCCTCTATCCTATCCTATACTCTATCCTATCCTATCCTCTATCCTATCCTATCCTCTATCCTACCCTATCCTCTGTCCTATCCTATCCTCTATCCTATCCTATCCTCTATCCTATCCTATCCTCTATCCTATCCTATCCTCTATCCTCTATCCTATCCTATCCTCTATCCTCTATCCTCTATCCTATCCTATCCTCTATCCTCTATCCTCTATCCTCTATCCTCTATCCTATCCTATCCTCTGTCCTATCCTATCGTCTATCCTATCCTCTATCCTATCCTATCCTCTATCCTATCCTCTATCCTATCCTACCCTCCATCCTATCCTATCCTCAATCCTATCCTTTCCTGTATCCTATCCAATCCTGTATCCTATCCTGTCCTCTATCCTATCCTATCCTCTATCCTATCCTATGCTCTATCCTATCCTATCGTCTATCCTATCCTCTATCCTATCCTATTCCTCTATCCTATCCTATCCTCTATCCTATCCTATCCTATATCCTATCCTATCCTCTATCCTATCCTATCCTCTATCATATACTATCCTCTATCCTATCCTATCCTCTATCCTATCCTATCCTCTATCCTATCCTATCCTCTATCCTATCCTATCCTCTATCCTCTATCCTATCCTATCCTCTATCGTCTATCCTCTATCCTCTATCCTATCCTATCCTCTGTCCTATCCTATCGTCTATCCTATCCTCTATCCTATCCTATCCTCTATCCTATCCTATCCTATCCTCTATCCTATCCTATCCTCTATCCTATCCTATCCTCCATCCTATCCTATCCTCAATCCTATCCTTTCCTGTATCCTATCCAATCCTGTATCCTATCCTGTCCTCTATACTATCCTATCCTCTATCCTAACCTATCCTCTATCCTATCCTATCCTCTATCCTATCCTATCCTCTATCCTATCCTATCCTCTATCCTATCCTATCCTCTATCCTATCCTATCCTCTATCCTATCCTATCCTCTATCCTATGCTATCCTCTATCCTATCCTATCTTCTATCCTATCCTATCCTCTATCCTATCCTATCCTATCCTCTATCCTATCCTATCCTATCCTCTATCCTATCCTATCCCCTATCCTATCCTCTATCCTATCCTCTATCCTATCCCCTATCCTATCCTCTATCCTATCCTATCATCTATCCTCTATCCTATAATATCTTCTATCCTATCCTATCCTCTATCCTATCCTGTCCTCTATACTATCCTATCCTCTATCCTAACCTATCTTCTATCTTATCCTATCCTCTATCCTATCCTATCCTGTATCCTATCCTATCCTATCCTCTATCCTATCCTGTCGTCTATCCTATCCTCTATCCTATCCTATCCTCTATCCTATCCTATCCTCCATCCTATCCTATCCTCAATCCTATCCTTTCCTGTATCCTATCCAATCCTGTATCCTATCCTGTCCTCTATACTATCCTATCCTCTATCCTAACCTATCCTCTATCCTATCCTATCCTCTATCCTATCCTATCCTCTATCCTAACCTATCTTCTATCTTATCCTATCCTCTATCCTATCCTATCCTGTATCCTATCCTATCCTATCCTCTATCCTATCCTGTCGTCTATCCTATCCTCTATCCTATCCTATCCTCTATCCTATCCTATCCTCCATCCTATCCTATCCTCAATCCTATCCTTTCCTGTATCCTATCCAATCCTGTATCCTATCCTGTCCTCTATACTATCCTATCCTCTATCCTAACCTATCCTCTATCCTATCCTATCCTCTATCCTATCCTATCCTCTATCCTATCCTATCCTCTATCCTATCCTATCCTCTATCCTATCCTATCGTCTATCCTAACCTATCCTCTATCCTATCCTATCCTCTATCCTATCCTATCCTCTATCCTATCCTATCCTCAATCCTATCCTTTCCTGTATCCTATCCAATCCTGTATCCTATCCTGTCCTCTAGCCTATCCTATACTCTATCCTATCCTATGCTCTATCCTATCCTATCCTCTATCCTATCCTATCCTCTATCCTATCCTATCCTGTCCTCTAGCCTATCCTATACTCTATCCTATCCTATGCTCTATCCTATCTTATCGTCTATCCTATCCTCTATCCTATCCTATTCCTCTATCCTATCCTATCCTCTATCCTATCCTATCCTCTATCCTATCCTATACTCTATCCTATCCTATCCTCTATCCTATCCTATCCTCTATCCTACCCTATCCTCTGTCCTATCCTATCCTCTATCCTATCCTATCCTCTATCCTATCCTATCCTCTATCCTATCCTATCCTCTATCCTCTATCCTATCCTATCCTCTATCCTCTATCCTCTATCCTCTATCCTCTATCCTATCCTATCCTCTATCCTCTATCCTCTATCCTCTATCCTCTATCCTATCCTATCCTCTGTCCTATCCTATCGTCTATCCTATCCTCTATCCTATCCTATCCTCTATCCTATCCTCTATCCTATCCTACCCTCCATCCTATCCTATCCTCAATCCTATCCTTTCCTGTATCCTATCCAATCCTGTATCCTATCCTGTCCTCTATCCTATCCTATCCTCTATCCTATCCTATGCTCTATCCTATCCTATCGTCTATCCTATCCTCTATCCTATCCTATTCCTCTATCCTATCCTATCCTCTATCCTATCCTATCCTATATCCTATCCTATCCTCTATCCTATCCTATCCTCTATCATATACTATCCTCTATCCTATCCTATCCTCTATCCTATCCTATCCTCTATCCTATCCTATCCTCTATCCTATCCTATCCTCTATCCTCTATCCTATCCTATCCTCTATCCTCTATCCTCTATCCTCTATCCTATCCTATCCTCTGTCCTATCCTATCGTCTATCCTATCCTCTATCCTATCCTATCCTCTATCCTATCCTATCCTATCCTCTATCCTATCCTATCCTCTATCCTATCCTATCCTCCATCCTATCCTATCCTCAATCCTATCCTTTCCTGTATCCTATCCAATCCTGTATCCTATCCTGTCCTCTATACTATCCTATCCTCTATCCTAACCTATCCTCTATCCTATCCTATCCTCTATCCTATCCTATCCTCTATCCTATCCTATCCTCTATCCTATCCTATCCTCTATCCTATCCTATCCTCTATCCTATCCTATCCTCTATCCTATGCTATCCTCTATCCTATCCTATCTTCTATCCTATCCTATCCTCTATCCTATCCTATCCTATCCTCTATCCTATCCTATCCTATCCTCTATCCTATCCTATCCCCTATCCTATCCTCTATCCTATCCCCTATCCTATCCTCTATCCTATCCTATCATCTATCCTCTATCCTATAATATCTTCTATCCTATCCTATCCTCTATCCTATCCTGTCCTCTATACTATCCTATCCTCTATCCTAACCTATCTTCTATCTTATCCTATCCTCTATCCTATCCTATCCTGTATCCTATCCTATCCTATCCTCTATCCTATCCTGTCGTCTATCCTATCCTCTATCCTATCCTATCCTCTATCCTATCCTATCCTCCATCCTATCCTATCCTCAATCCTATCCTTTCCTGTATCCTATCCAATCCTGTATCCTATCCTGTCCTCTATACTATCCTATCCTCTATCCTAACCTATCCTCTATCCTATCCTATCCTCTATCCTATCCTATCCTCTATCCTAACCTATCTTCTATCTTATCCTATCCTCTATCCTATCCTATCCTGTATCCTATCCTATCCTATCCTCTATCCTATCCTGTCGTCTATCCTATCCTCTATCCTATCCTATCCTCTATCCTATCCTATCCTCCATCCTATCCTATCCTCAATCCTATCCTTTCCTGTATCCTATCCAATCCTGTATCCTATCCTGTCCTCTATACTATCCTATCCTCTATCCTAACCTATCCTCTATCCTAACCTATCTTCTATCTTATCCTATCCTCTATCCTATCCTATCCTGTATCCTATCCTATCCTGTATCCTATCCTATCCTATCCTCTATCCTATCCTGTCGTCTATCCCATCCTCTATCCTATCCTATCCTCTATCCTATCCTATCCTCCATCCTATCCTATCCTCAATCCTATCCTTTCCTGTATCCTATCCAATCCTGTATCCTATCCTGTCCTCTATACTATCCTATCCTCTATCCTAACCTATCCTCTATCCTATCCTATCCTCTATCCTATCCTATCCTCTATCCTATCCTATCCTCTATCCTATCCTATCCTCTATCCTATCCTATCCTCTATCCTATCCTATCCTCTATCCTAACCTATCCTCTATCCTATCCTATCCTCTATCCTATCCTATCCTCTATCCTATCCTATCCTCTATCCTATCCTATCCTCTATCCTATCCAATCCTCTATCCTATCCTATCGTCTATTCTATCCTCTATCCTATCCTGTCCTCTATACTATGCTATCCTCTATCCTAACCTATCCTCTATCCTATCCTATCCTCTATCCTATCCTATCCTCTATCCTATCCTATCCTCTATCCTATCCTATCCTCTATCCTATCCTATCCTCTATCCTATCCTATCCTCTATCCTAACCTATCCTCTATCCTATCCTATCCTCTATCCTATCCTATCCTCTATCCTATCCTATCCTCTATCCTATCAAATCCCCTATCCTATCCTCTATCCTATCCTATCATCTATCCTCTATCCTATCCAATCCTCTATCCTATCCTATCCTCTATCCTATCCTATCTTCTATCCTATCCTATCCTCTATCCTATCCTATCCTCTATCCTATCCTATCCTCTATCCTATCCTATCCTCTATCCTATCCTATCCTCTATCCTATCCTATCCTCTATCCTATCCTATCCTCTATCCTATGCTATCCTCTATCCTATCCTATCCTCTATCCTCTATCCTATCCTATCCTCTATCCTCTATCCTCTATCCTCTATCCTCTATCCTATCCTATCCTCTATCCTATCCTATCGTCTATCCTAACCTATCCTCTATCCTATCCTATCCTCTATCCTATCCTATCCTCTATCCTATCCTATCCTCAATCCTATCCTTTCCTGTATCCTATCCAATCCTGTATCCTATCCTGTCCTCTAGCCTATCCTATACTCTATCCTATCCTATGCTCTATCCTATCCTATCCTCTATCCTATCCTATCCTCTATCCTATCCTATCCTGTCCTCTAGCCTATCCTATACTCTATCCTATCCTATGCTCTATCCTATCTTATCGTCTATCCTATCCTCTATCCTATCCTATTCCTCTATCCTATCCTATCCTCTATCCTATCCTATCCTCTATCCTATCCTATACTCTATCCTATCCTATCCTCTATCCTATCCTATCCTCTATCCTACCCTATCCTCTGTCCTATCCTATCCTCTATCCTATCCTATCCTCTATCCTATCCTATCCTCTATCCTATCCTATCCTCTATCCTCTATCCTATCCTATCCTCTATCCTCTATCCTCTATCCTCTATCCTCTATCCTCTATCCTATCCTATCCTATCCTCTATCCTCTATCCTCTATCCTCTATCCTCTATCCTATCCTATCCTCTGTCCTATCCTATCGTCTATCCTATCCTCTATCCTATCCTATCCTCTATCCTATCCTCTATCCTATCCTACCCTCCATCCTATCCTATCCTCAATCCTATCCTTTCCTGTATCCTATCCAATCCTGTATCCTATCCTGTCCTCTATCCTATCCTATCCTCTATCCTATCCTATGCTCTATCCTATCCTATCGTCTATCCTATCCTCTATCCTATCCTATTCCTCTATCCTATCCTATCCTCTATCCTATCCTATCCTATATCCTATCCTATCCTCTATCCTATCCTATCCTCTATCATATACTATCCTCTATCCTATCCTATCCTCTATCCTATCCTGTCCTCTATACTATCCTATCCTCTATCCTAACCTATCTTCTATCTTATCCTATCCTCTATCCTATCCTATCCTGTATCCTATCCTATCCTATCCTCTATCCTATCCTGTCGTCTATCCTATCCTCTATCCTATCCTATCCTCTATCCTATCCTATCCTCCATCCTATCCTATCCTCAATCCTATCCTTTCCTGTATCCTATCCAATCCTGTATCCTATCCTGTCCTCTATACTATCCTATCCTCTATCCTAACCTATCCTCTATCCTATCCTATCCTCTTTCCTATCCTATCCTCTATCCTAACCTATCTTCTATCTTATCCTATCCTCTATCCTATCCTATCCTGTATCCTATCCTATCCTATCCTCTATCCTATCCTGTCGTCTATCCTATCCTCTATCCTATCCTATCCTCTATCCTATCCTATCCTCCATCCTATCCTATCCTCAATCCTATCCTTTCCTGTATCCTATCCAATCCTGTATCCTATCCTGTCCTCTATACTATCCTATCCTCTATCCTAACCTATCCTCTATCCTATCCTATCCTCTATCCTATCCTATCCTCTATCCTATCCTATCCTCTATCCTATCCTATCCTCTATCCTATCCTATCCTCTATCCTATCCTAGCCTCTATCCTATCCTATCCTCTATCCTATCCTATCCTCTATCCTATCCTATCCTCTATCCTATCCTATCCTGTATCCTATCCAATCCTGTATCCTATCCTGTCCTCTATCCTATGCTATCCTCTATCCTATCCTATCCTCTATCCTATCCTATCTTCTATCCTATCCTATCCTCTATCCTATCAAATCCCCTACCCTATTCTCTGTCCAATCCTATCCTCCATCCTATCCTATCCTCAATCCTATCCTTTCTGTATCCTATCCAATCCTGTATCCTATCTTGTCCTCTATCCTATCCTATCCTCTATCCTATCCTATCCTCTATCCAATCCTATCTTCTATCCTATCCTATCCTCTATCCTATCAAATCCCCTACCCTATTCTCTGTCCAATCCTATCCTCTATCCTATCCTATCCTCTATCCTATCCTATCCTCTATCCTATCCTATCTTCTACCCTATCCTATCTTCTATCCTATCCTATCCTCTATCCTATCAAATCCCCTATCCTATCTTCTATCCTATCCTATCCTCTATCCTATCCTATCCTATCCTCTATCCTATCCTATCCCCTATCCTATCCTCTATCCTATCCCCTATCCTATCCTCTATCCTATCCCCTATCCTATCCTCTATCCTATCCTATCATCTATCCTCTATCCTATAATATCTTCTATCCTATCCTATCCTCTATCCTATCCTGTCCTCTATACTATCCTATCCTCTATCCTAACCTATCTTCTATCTTATCCTATCCTCTATCCTATCCTATCCTGTATCCTATCCTATCCTGTATCCTATCCTATCCTATCCTCTATCCTATCCTGTCGTCTATCCCATCCTCTATCCTATCCTATCCTCTATCCTATCCTATCCTCCATCCTATCCTATCCTCAATCCTATCCTTTCCTGTATCCTATACAATCCTGTATCCTATCCTGTCCTCTATACTATCCTATCCTCTATCCTAACCTATCCTCTATCCTATCCTATCCTCTATCCTATCCTATCCTCTATCCTATCCTATCCTCTATCCTATCCTATCCTCTATCCTATCCTATCCTCTATCCTATCCTATCCTCTATCCTAACCTATCCTCTATCCTATCCTATCCTCTATCCTATCCTATCCTCTATCCTATCCTATCCTCTATCCTATCCTATCCTCTATCCTATCCAATCCTCTATCCTATCCTATCGTCTATTCTATCCTCTATCCTATCCTATCCTCTATCCTATCCTATCCTCTATCCTATCCTATCCTCTATCCTATGCTATCCTCTATCCTATCATATCTTCTATCCTATCCTATCCTCTATCCTATCCTATCCTATCCTCTATCCTATCCTATCCCCTATCCTATCCTCTATCCTATCCCCTATCCTATCCTCTATCCTATCCTATCATCTATCCTCTATCCTATAATATCTTCTATCCTATCCTATCCTCTATCCTATCAAATCCCCTATCCTATCCTCTATCCTATCCTATCATCTATCCTCTATCCTATCCAATCCTCTATCCTATCCTATCCTCTATCCTATCCTATCTTCTATCCTATCCTATCCTCTATCCTATCCTATCCTCTATCCTATCCTATCCTCTATCCTATCCTATCCTGTATCCTATCCTATACTCTATCCTATCCTATCCTCTATCCTACCCTATCATCTGTCCTATCCTATCCTCTATCCTATCCTATCCTCTATCCTATCCTATCCTCTATCCTATCCTATCCTCTATCCTCTATCCTCTATCCTCTATCCTATCCTATCCTCTATCCTCTATCCTCTATCCTCTATCCTATCCTATCCTCTGTAATATCCTATCGTCTATCCTATCCTCTATCCTATCCTATCCTCTATCCTATCCTATCCTATCCTCTATCCTATCCTATCCTCCATCCTATCCTATCCTCAATCCTATCCTTTCCTGTATCCTATCCAATCCTGTATCCTATCCTGTCCTCTATACTATCCTATCCTCTATCCTAACCTATCCTCTATCCTATCCTATCCTCTATCCTATCCTGTCCTCTATACTATCCTATCCTCTATCCTAACCTATCTTCTATCTTATCCTATCCTCTATCCTATCCTATCCTGTATCCTATCCTATCCTATCCTCTATCCTATCCTGTCGTCTATCCTATCCTCTATCCTATCCTATCCTCTATCCTATCCTATCCTCCATCCTATCCTATCCTCAATCCTATCCTTTCCTGTATCCTATCCAATCCTGTATCCTATCCTGTCCTCTATACTATCCTATCCTCTATCCTAACCTATCCTCTATCCTATCCTATCCTCTATCCTATCCTATCCTCTATCCTATCCTATCCTCTATCCTATCCTATCCTCTATCCTATCCTATCCTCTATCCTATCCTATCCTCTATCCTATCCTATCCTCTATCCTATCCTATCCTCTATCCTATGCTATCCTCTATCCTATCCTATCCTCTATCCTCTATCCTATCCTATCCTCTATCCTCTATCCTCTATCCTCTATCCTCTATCCTATCCTATCCTCTATCCTATCCTATCGTCTATCCTAACCTATCCTCTATCCTATCCTATCCTCTATCCTATCCTATCCTCTATCCTATCCTATCCTCAATCCTATCCTTTCCTGTATCCTATCCAATCCTGTATCCTATCCTGTCCTCTAGCCTATCCTATACTCTATCCTATCCTATGCTCTATCCTATCCTATCCTCTATCCTAACCTATCCTCTATCCTATCCTATCCTGTCCTCTAGCCTATCCTATACTTTATCCTATCCTATGCTCTATCCTATCTTATCGTCTATCCTATCCTCTATCCTATCCTATTCCTCTATCCTATCCTATCCTCTATCCTATCCTATCCTCTATCCTATCCTATACTCTATCCTATCCTATCCTCTATCCTATCCTATCCTCTATCCTACCCTATCCTCTGTCCTATCCTATCCTCTATCCTATCCTATCCTCTATCCTATCCTATCCTCTATCCTATCCTATCCTCTATCCTCTATCCTATCCTATCCTCTATCCTCTATCCTCTATCCTATCCTATCCTCTATCCTCTATCCTCTATCCTCTATCCTCTATCCTATCCTATCCTCTGTCCTATCCTATCGTCTATCCTATCCTCTATCCTATCCTATCCTCTATCCTATCCTCTATCCTATCCTACCCTCCATCCTATCCTATCCTCAATCCTATCCTTTCCTGTATCCTATCCAATCCTGTATCCTATCCTGTCCTCTATCCTATCCTATCCTCTATCCTATCCTATGCTCTATCCTATCCTATCGTCTATCCTATCCTCTATCCTATCCTATTCCTCTATCCTATCCTATCCTCTATCCTATCCTATCCTATATCCTATCCTATCCTCTATCCTATCCTATCCTCTATCATATACTATCCTCTATCCTATCCTATCCTCTATCCTATCCTATCCTCTATCCTATCCTATCCTCTATCCTATCCTATCCTCTATCCTCTATCCTATCCTATCCTCTATCGTCTATCCTCTATCCTCTATCCTATCCTATCCTCTGTCCTATCCTATCGTCTATCCTATCCTCTATCCTATCCTATCCTCTATCCTATCCTATCCTATCCTCTATCCTATCCTATCCTCTATCCTATCCTATCCTCCATCCTATCCTATCCTCAATCCTATCCTTTCCTGTATCCTATCCAATCCTGTATCCTATCCTGTCCTCTATACTATCCTATCCTCTATCCTAACCTATCCTCTATCCTATCCTATCCTCTATCCTATCCTATCCTCTATCCTATCCTATCCTCTATCCTATCCTATCCTCTATCCTATCCTATCCTCTATCCTATCCTA
The DNA here is from genome assembly GCF_050948215.1 of Halictus rubicundus. Classification (NCBI taxonomy): domain Eukaryota; kingdom Metazoa; phylum Arthropoda; class Insecta; order Hymenoptera; family Halictidae; genus Halictus; species Halictus rubicundus. The sequence goes on from NW_027488564.1 coordinate 405,441, forward strand.
TCCTCTATCCTATGCTATCCTCTATCCTATCCTATCTTCTATCCTATCCTATCCTCTATCCTATCCTATCCTATCCTCTATCCTATCCTATCCTATCCTCTATCCTATCCTATCCCCTATCCTATCCTCTATCCTATCCTCTATCCTATCCCCTATCCTATCCTCTATCCTATCCTATCATCTATCCTCTATCCTATAATATCTTCTATCCTATCCTATCCTCTATCCTATCCTGTCCTCTATACTATCCTATCCTCTATCCTAACCTATCTTCTATCTTATCCTATCCTCTATCCTATCCTATCCTGTATCCTATCCTATCCTATCCTCTATCCTATCCTGTCGTCTATCCTATCCTCTATCCTATCCTATCCTCTATCCTATCCTATCCTCCATCCTATCCTATCCTCAATCCTATCCTTTCCTGTATCCTATCCAATCCTGTATCCTATCCTGTCCTCTATACTATCCTATCCTCTATCCTAACCTATCCTCTATCCTATCCTATCCTCTATCCTATCCTATCCTCTATCCTAACCTATCTTCTATCTTATCCTATCCTCTATCCTATCCTATCCTGTATCCTATCCTATCCTATCCTCTATCCTATCCTGTCGTCTATCCTATCCTCTATCCTATCCTATCCTCTATCCTATCCTATCCTCCATCCTATCCTATCCTCAATCCTATCCTTTCCTGTATCCTATCCAATCCTGTATCCTATCCTGTCCTCTATACTATCCTATCCTCTATCCTAACCTATCCTCTATCCTATCCTATCCTCTATCCTATCCTATCCTCTATCCTATCCTATCCTCTATCCTATCCTATCCTCTATCCTATCCTATCGTCTATCCTAACCTATCCTCTATCCTATCCTATCCTCTATCCTATCCTATCCTCTATCCTATCCTATCCTCAATCCTATCCTTTCCTGTATCCTATCCAATCCTGTATCCTATCCTGTCCTCTAGCCTATCCTATACTCTATCCTATCCTATGCTCTATCCTATCCTATCCTCTATCCTATCCTATCCTCTATCCTATCCTATCCTGTCCTCTAGCCTATCCTATACTCTATCCTATCCTATGCTCTATCCTATCTTATCGTCTATCCTATCCTCTATCCTATCCTATTCCTCTATCCTATCCTATCCTCTATCCTATCCTATCCTCTATCCTATCCTATACTCTATCCTATCCTATCCTCTATCCTATCCTATCCTCTATCCTACCCTATCCTCTGTCCTATCCTATCCTCTATCCTATCCTATCCTCTATCCTATCCTATCCTCTATCCTATCCTATCCTCTATCCTCTATCCTATCCTATCCTCTATCCTCTATCCTCTATCCTCTATCCTCTATCCTATCCTATCCTCTATCCTCTATCCTCTATCCTCTATCCTCTATCCTATCCTATCCTCTGTCCTATCCTATCGTCTATCCTATCCTCTATCCTATCCTATCCTCTATCCTATCCTCTATCCTATCCTACCCTCCATCCTATCCTATCCTCAATCCTATCCTTTCCTGTATCCTATCCAATCCTGTATCCTATCCTGTCCTCTATCCTATCCTATCCTCTATCCTATCCTATGCTCTATCCTATCCTATCGTCTATCCTATCCTCTATCCTATCCTATTCCTCTATCCTATCCTATCCTCTATCCTATCCTATCCTATATCCTATCCTATCCTCTATCCTATCCTATCCTCTATCATATACTATCCTCTATCCTATCCTATCCTCTATCCTATCCTATCCTCTATCCTATCCTATCCTCTATCCTATCCTATCCTCTATCCTCTATCCTATCCTCTATCCTCTATCCTCTATCCTCTATCCTCTATCCTATCCTATCCTCTGTCCTATCCTATCGTCTATCCTATCCTCTATCCTATCCTATCCTCTATCCTATCCTATCCTATCCTCTATCCTATCCTATCCTCTATCCTATCCTATCCTCCATCCTATCCTATCCTCAATCCTATCCTTTCCTGTATCCTATCCAATCCTGTATCCTATCCTGTCCTCTATACTATCCTATCCTCTATCCTAACCTATCCTCTATCCTATCCTATCCTCTATCCTATCCTATCCTCTATCCTATCCTATCCTCTATCCTATCCTATCCTCTATCCTATCCTATCCTCTATCCTATCCTATCCTCTATCCTATGCTATCCTCTATCCTATCCTATCTTCTATCCTATCCTATCCTCTATCCTATCCTATCCTATCCTCTATCCCATCCTATCCTATCCTCTATCCTATCCTATCCCCTATCCTATCCTCTATCCTATCCCCTATCCTATCCTCTATCCTATCCTATCATCTATCCTCTATCCTATAATATCTTCTATCCTATCCTATCCTCTATCCTATCCTGTCCTCTATACTATCCTATCCTCTATCCTAACCTATCTTCTATCTTATCCTATCCTCTATCCTATCCTATCCTGTATCCTATCCTATCCTATCCTCTATCCTATCCTGTCGTCTATCCTATCCTCTATCCTATCCTATCCTCTATCCTATCCTATCCTCCATCCTATCCTATCCTCAATCCTATCCTTTCCTGTATCCTATCCAATCCTGTATCCTATCCTGTCCTCTATACTATCCTATCCTCTATCCTAACCTATCCTCTATCCTATCCTATCCTCTATCCTATCCTATCCTCTATCCTAACCTATCTTCTATCTTATCCTATCCTCTATCCTATCCTATCCTGTATCCTATCCTATCCTATCCTCTATCCTATCCTGTCGTCTATCCTATCCTCTATCCTATCCTATCCTCTATCCTATCCTATCCTCCATCCTATCCTATCCTCAATCCTATCCTTTCCTGTATCCTATCCAATCCTGTATCCTATCCTGTCCTCTATACTATCCTATCCTCTATCCTAACCTATCCTCTATCCTATCCTATCCTCTATCCTATCTTGTCCTCTATCCTATCCTATCCTCTATCCTATCCTATCCTCTATCCAATCCTATCTTCTATCCTATCCTATCCTCTATCCTATCAAATCCCCTACCCTATTCTCTGTCCAATCCTATCCTCTATCCTATCCTATCCTCTATCCTATCCTATCCTCTATCCTATCCTATCTTCTACCCTATCCTATCTTCTATCCTATCCTATCCTCTATCCTATCAAATCCCCTGTCCTATCCTCTATCCTATCCTATCATCTATCCTCTATCCTATCCTATCCTCTATCCTATCCTATCCTCTATCCAATCCTATCTTCTATCCTATCCTATCCTCTATCCTATCAAATCCCCTACCCTATTCTCTGTCCAATCCTATCCTCTATCCTATCCTATCCTCTATCCTATCCTATCCTCTATCCTATCCTATCTTCTACCCTATCCTATCTTCTTTCCTATCCTATCCTCTATCCTATCAAATCCCCTATCCTATCCCCTATCCTCTATCCTATCCTATCATCTATCCTCTATCCTATCCAATCCTCTATCCTATCCTATCGTCTATCCTATCATCTATCGTATCCTATCCTCTATCCTATCCTATCCTCCATCCTATCCTATCCTCAAGCCTATCCTTTCCTGTATCCTATCCAATCCTGTATCCTATCCTGTCCTCTATCCTATCCTATCCTCTATCCTATCCTATCCTCTATCCTATCCTATCTTCTATCCTATCCTCCATCCTATCCTATCTTCTATCCTATCCTATCCTCTATCCTATCAAATCCCCTACCCTATTCTCTGTCCAATCCTATCCTCTATCCTATCCTATCCTCTATCCTATCCTATCCACTATCCAATCCTATCCTCTATCCTATCCTATCATCTATCCTCTATCCTATCCTATCCTCTATCCTCTACCCTATCCTATCCTCTATCCTATCCTCTATCCTATCCTATCGTCTATCCTATCCTCTATCCTATCCTATCCTCCATCCTATCCTATCCTCAATCCTATCCTTTCCTGTATCCTATCCAATCCTGTATCCTATCCTGTCCTCTATCCTATCCTATCCTCTATCCTATCCTATCCTCCATCCTATCCTATTCCCAATCCTATCCTTCCCTGTATCCTATCCAATCCTGTATCCTATCCTGTCCTCTATCCTATCCTATCCTCTATCCTATCCTATCCTCTATCCAATCCTATCTTCTATCCTATCCTATCCTCTATCCTATCAAATCCCCTACCCTATTCTCTGTCCAATCCTATCCTCTATCCTATCCTATCCTCTATCCTATCCTCTATCCAATCCTATGCTCTATCCTATCCTATCGTCTATCCTATCCTCTATACTATCCTCTTCCTCTATCCTATCCTATCGTCTATCCTATCCTCTATACTATCCTCTTCCTCTATCCTATCCTATCCTCTATCCTATCCTATCCTATATCCTATCCTATCCTCTATCCTATCCTATCCTCTATCCTATCCTATCTTCTATCCTATCCTATCTTTTATCCTACCTTATCATCTATCCTATCAAATCCCCTACCCTATTCTCTGTCCAATCCTATCCTCTATCCTATCCTATCCTCTATCCTATCCTATCCACTATCCAATCCTATCCTCTGTCCTCTATCCTATCCTATCCTCTATCCTATCCTATCCTCTATTCTATCCTATCTTCTATCCTATCCTATCCTCTATCCTATCCTATCCTCTATCCTATCCTATCCTCTATCCTATCCTATCCTCTATCCTATCCTATCCTCTATCCTATCCTATCTTCTATCCTATCCTATCCTCTATCCTATCAAATCCCCTATCCTATCCTCTATCCTCTATCCTATCCTATCATCTATCCTCTATCCTATCCAATCCTCTATCCTATCCTATCGTCTATCCTATCCTCTATCCTATCCTATCCTCTATCCTATCCTATCCTCCATCCTATCCTATCCTCAATCCTATCCTTTCCTGTATCCTATCCAATCCTGTATCCTATCCTGTCCTCTATCCTATCCTATCCTCTATCCAATCCTATGCTCTATCGTATCCTATCCTCTATCCTATCCTATCATCTATCCTCTATCCTATCCTATCCTCTATCCTCTACCCTATCCTATCCTCTATCCTATCCTCTATCCTATCCTATCGTCTATCCTATCCTCTATCCTATCCTATCCTCCATCCTATCCTATCCTCAATCCTATCCTTTCCTGTATCCTATCCAATCCTGTATCCTATCCTGTCCTCTATCCTATCCTATCCTCTATCCTATCCTATGCTCTATCCTATCCTATCGTCTATCCTATCCTCTATCCTATCCTATTCCTCTATCCTATCCTATCCTCTATCCTATCCTATCCTATATCCTATCCTATCCTCTATCCTATACTATCCTCTATCCTATCCTATCCTCTATCCTATCCTATCTTTTATCCTACCTTATCATCTATCCTATCAAATCCCCTATCCTATCCTCTATCCTATCCTATCCTCTATCCTATCCTATCCTCCATCCTATCCTATCCTCCATCCTATCCTATCCTCAATCCTATCCTTTCCTGTATCCTATCCAATCCTGTATCCTATCCTGTCCTCTATCCTATCCTATCCTCTATCCTATCCTATCCTCTATCCTATCCTATCCTATCCTATCCTATCCTATCCTCTATCCTATCCTATCCTCTATCCTATCCTATCCTCTATCGTATCCTATCCTCTATCCTATCCTATCCTCTATCCTATACTATCCTCTATCCTATCCTATCCTCTATCCTATCCTATCCTCTATCCTATCCTATCGTCTATCGTATCCTATCCTCTATCCTATCCTATCCTCTATCCTATACTATCCTCTATCCTATCCTATCCTCTATCCTCTATCCTATACTATCCTCTATCCTATCCTATCCTCTATCCTATCCTATCGTCTATCCTATCCTTTATCCTATCCTATCCTCTATCCTATCCTATCCTATCCTCAATCCTATCCTTTCCTGTATCCTATCCAATCCTGTATCCTATCCTGTCCTCTATACTATCCTATCCTCTATCCTATCCTATCCTCTATTCTATCTTATCCTCTATCCTATCCTATGGTCTATCCTATCCTATCGTCTATCCTATCCTCTATCCTATCCTATTCCTCTATCCTATCCTATCCTCTATCCTATCCTATCCTCTATCCTATCCTATCCTCTATCCTATCCTATCCTCTATCCTATCCTATCCTTCTATCCTATCAAATCCCTATCCTATCTATCAGTTCCCTATCCTATCCTCTGTCCTATCCTATCCTCTATCCTATCCTAATCCTCACCTACCTATCCTCTCTATCCTACTCACCTCTATCCTATCCTATCCTATCCTACTTCTCTATTAAATATCCTATCCACTATCCTATCCTATCCTATCCTATCCCTATCCCTATCCCTATCCTATCCTAGTCCGTCTATCTCTAATCCTATCTCTATCCTATCCTATCCCTCAATCCTATCCAATCCACCTATCACTATCCTATCCTATCCACATCTATCCTCAATCCTATCCATCCTCTATCCTATCCTATCCTCAATCCTATCCTATCCCTGTCCTATCTCTCGATCCTATCCTATCCTCTATCCCTATCCAATCCTATCCTATCCTAACCTCTACTCCTTATCCTCATCCAATCCTATCCTATCCTCTATCCTATCCTATCCTCTATCCTATCCAATCCCTACCTACTCTACCCTATCCTATCTCTATCCTATCCTATCCTCTATCCAATCCTATCCTCTATCACTATCCTATCCTCTATCCTATCCTATCCTCTATCCTATCCTATCTTCTATAATATCCTATCCTCTATCCTATCCTATCCCCTATCCTATCCTCTATCCTATCCTATCATCTATCCTCTATCCTATTCTATCTTCTATCCTATCCTATCCTCTATCCTATCAAATCCCCTATCCTATCCTCTATCCTATCCTATCATCTATCCTCTATCCTATCCAATCCTCTATCCTATCCTATCCTCTATCCTATCAAATCCCCTGTCCTATCCTCTGTCCTATCCTATCCTCTATCCTATCCTATCCCCTATCCTATGCTATCCTCTATCCTATCCTATCCTCTATCCTATCCTATCCTCTATCCTATCCTATCCTCTATCCTATCCTATCTTCTATCCTATCCTATCCTCTATCCTATCAAATCCCCTACCCTATCCTCTGTCCTATCCTATCCTCTATCCTATCCTATCCTCTATCCTATCCTATCCTCTATCCTATCCTATCCTCTATCCTATCCTATCCTCTATCCTATCCTATCCTCTATCCTATCAAATCCCCTACCCTATCCTCTGTCCTATCCTATCCTCTATCCTCTATCCTATCCTATCCTCTATCCTATCCTATCCTCTATCCTATCCTATCCTCTATCTTATCCTATCCTCTATCCTATCCTATCCTCTATCCTATCAAATCCCCTATCCTATCCTCTATCCTATCCTATCCTGTATCCTATCCTATCCTCTATCCTCTATCCTCTATCCTATCCTATCCTCTATCCTATCCTATCCTCTATCGTATCCTGTCGTCTATCCTATCCTCTATCCTATCCTATCCTATCCTCCATCCTATCCTATCCTCAATCCTATCCTTTCCTGTATCCTATCCTGTCCTCTATACTATCCTATCCTCTATCCTAACCTATCCTCTATCTTATCCTATCCTCTATCCTATCCTATCTTCTATCCTATCCTATCCTCTATCCTATCCTATCTTCTATCCTATCCTATCCTCCAACCTATCAAATCGCCTATCCTATCCTATCATCTATCCTCTATCCTATCCAATCCTCTATCCTATCCTATCCTCTATCCTATCAAATCCCCTATCCTATCCTCTGTCCTATCATATCCTCTATCCTATCCTATCATCTATCCTATCCTATCCTCTATCCTATCCTATCGTCTATCCTATGCTCTATCCTATCCTATCCTCTATCCTATCCTATCCTCTGTCCTATCCTATCCTCTATCCAATCCTATCTTCTATCCTATCCTATCCTCTATCCTATCAAATCCCCTACCCTATTCTCTGTCCAATCCTATCCTCTATCCTATCCTATCCTCTATCCTATCCTATCCTCTATCCTATCCTATCTTCTACCCTATCCTATCTTCTATCCTATCCTATCCTCTATCCTATCAAATCCCCTGTCCTATCCTCTATCCTATCCTATCATCTATCCTCTATCCTATCCTATCCTCTATCCTATCCTATCCTCTATCCAATCCTATCTTCTATCCTATCCTATCCTCTATCCTATCAAATCCCCTACCCTATTCTCTGTCCAATCCTATCCTCTATCCTATCCTATCCTCTATCCTATCCTATCCTCTATCCTATCCTATCTTCTACCCTATCCTATCTTCTTTCCTATCCTATCCTCTATCCTATCAAATCCCCTATCCTATCCCCTATCCTCTATCCTATCCTATCATCTATCCTCTATCCTATCCAATCCTCTATCCTATCCTATCGTCTATCCTATCATCTATCGTATCCTATCCTCTATCCTATCCTATCCTCCATCCTATCCTATCCTCAAGCCTATCCTTTCCTGTATCCTATCCAATCCTGTATCCTATCCTGTCCTCTATCCTATCCTATCCTCTATCCTATCCTATCCTCTATCCTATCCTATCTTCTATCCTATCCTCCATCCTATCCTATCTTCTATCCTATCCTATCCTCTATCCTATCAAATCCCCTACCCTATTCTCTGTCCAATCCTATCCTCTATCCTATCCTATCCTCTATCCTATCCTATCCACTATCCAATCCTATCCTCTATCCTATCCTATCATCTATCCTCTATCCTATCCTATCCTCTATCCTCTACCCTATCCTATCCTCTATCCTATCCTCTATCCTATCCTATCGTCTATCCTATCCTCTATCCTATCCTATCCTCCATCCTATCCTATCCTCAATCCTATCCTTTCCTGTATCCTATCCAATCCTGTATCCTATCCTGTCCTCTATCCTATCCTATCCTCTATCCTATCCTATCCTCCATCCTATCCTATTCCCAATCCTATCCTTCCCTGTATCCTATCCAATCCTGTATCCTATCCTGTCCTCTATCCTATCCTATCCTCTATCCTATCCTATCCTCTATCCAATCCTATCTTCTATCCTATCCTATCCTCTATCCTATCAAATCCCCTACCCTATTCTCTGTCCAATCCTATCCTCTATCCTATCCTATCCTCTATCCTATCCTCTATCCAATCCTATGCTCTATCCTATCCTATCGTCTATCCTATCCTCTATACTATCCTCTTCCTCTATCCTATCCTATCGTCTATCCTATCCTCTATACTATCCTCTTCCTCTATCCTATCCTATCCTCTATCCTATCCTATCCTATATCCTATCCTATCCTCTATCCTATCCTATCCTCTATCCTATCCTATCTTCTATCCTATCCTATCTTTTATCCTACCTTATCATCTATCCTATCAAATCCCCTACCCTATTCTCTGTCCAATCCTATCCTCTATCCTATCCTATCCTCTATCCTATCCTATCCACTATCCAATCCTATCCTCTGTCCTCTATCCTATCCTATCCTCTATCCCATCCTATCCTCTATTCTATCCTATCTTGTATCCTATCCTATCCTCTATCCTATCCTATCCTCTATCCTATCCTATCCTCTATCCTATCCTATCCTCTATCCTATCCTATCCTCTATCCTATCCTATCTTCTATCCTATCCTATCCTCTATCCTATCAAATCCCCTATCCTATCCTCTATCCTCTATCCTATCCTATCATCTATCCTCTATCCTATCCAATCCTCTATCCTATCCTATCGTCTATCCTATCCTCTATCCTATCCTATCCTCTATCCTATCCTATCCTCCATCCTATCCTATCCTCAATCCTATCCTTTCCTGTATCCTATCCAATCCTGTATCCTATCCTGTCCTCTATCCTATCCTATCCTCTATCCAATCCTATGCTCTATCGTATCCTATCCTCTATCCTATCCTATCATCTATCCTCTATCCTATCCTATCCTCTATCCTCTACCCTATCCTATCCTCTATCCTATCCTCTATCCTATCCTATCGTCTATCCTATCCTCTATCCTATCCTATCCTCCATCCTATCCTATCCTCAATCCTATCCTTTCCTGTATCCTATCCAATCCTGTATCCTATCCTGTCCTCTATCCTATCCTATCCTCTATCCTATCCTATGCTCTATCCTATCCTATCGTCTATCCTATCCTCTATCCTATCCTATTCCTCTATCCTATCCTATCCTCTATCCTATCCTATCCTATATCCTATCCTATCCTCTATCCTATACTATCCTCTATCCTATCCTATCCTCTATCCTATCCTATCTTTTATCCTACCTTATCATCTATCCTATCAAATCCCCTATCCTATCCTCTATCCTATCCTATCCTCTATCCTATCCTATCCTCCATCCTATCCTATCCTCCATCCTATCCTATCCTCAATCCTATCCTTTCCTGTATCCTATCCAATCCTGTATCCTATCCTGTCCTCTATCCTATCCTATCCTCTATCCTATCCTATCCTCTATCCTATCCTATCCTATCCTATCCTATCCTATCCTCTATCCTATCCTATCCTCTATCCTATCCTATCCTCTATCGTATCCTATCCTCTATCCTATCCTATCCTCTATCCTATACTATCCTCTATCCTATCCTATCCTCTATCCTATCCTATCCTCTATCCTATCCTATCGTCTATCGTATCCTATCCTCTATCCTATCCTATCCTCTATCCTATACTATCCTCTATCCTATCCTATCCTCTATCCTCTATCCTATACTATCCTCTATCCTATCCTATCCTCTATCCTATCCTATCGTCTATCCTATCCTTTATCCTATCCTATCCTCTATCCTATCCTATCCTATCCTCAATCCTATCCTTTCCTGTATCCTATCCAATCCTGTATCCTATCCTGTCCTCTATACTATCCTATCCTCTATCCTATCCTATCCTCTATTCTATCTTATCCTCTATCCTATCCTATGGTCTATCCTATCCTATCGTCTATCCTATCCTCTATCCTATCCTATTCCTCTATCCTATCCTATCCTCTATCCTATCCTATCCTCTATCCTATCCTATCCTCTATCCTATCCTATCCTCTATCCTATCCTATCTTCTATCCTATCCTATCCTCTATCCTATCAAATCCCCTACCCTATCCTCTGTCCTATCCTATCCTCTATCCTATCCTATCCTCTATCCTCTATCCTACCCTATCCTCTATCCTATCTTATCCTCTATCCTATCCTATCCTCTATCCTATCTTATCTTCTATAATATCCTATCCTCTATCCTATCCTATCCCCTATCCTATCCTCTATCCTATCCTATCATCTATCCTCTATCCTATCCTATCTTCTATCCTATCCTATCCTCTATCCTATCAAATCCCCTATCCTATCCTCTATCCTATCCTATCATCTATCCTCTATCCTATCCAATCCTCTATCCTATCCTATCCTCTATCCTATCAAATCCCCTGTCCTATCCTCTGTCCTATCCTATCCTCTATCCTATCCTATCCCCTATCCTATGCTATCCTCTATCCTATCCTATCCTCTATCCTATCCTATCCTATCCTCTATCCTATCCTATCCTCTATCCTATCAAATCCCCTACCCTATCCTCTGTCCTATCCTATCCTCTATCCTATCCTATCCTCTATCCTCTATCCTATCCTATCCTCTATCCTATCTTATCCTCTATCCTATCCTATCCTCTATCCTATCCTATCTTCTATAATATCCTATCCTCTATCCTATCCTATCCCCTATCCTATCCTCTATCCTATCCTATCATCTATCCTCTATCCTATTCTATCTTCTATCCTATCCTATCCTCTATCCTATCAAATCCCCTATCCTATCCTCTATCCTATCCTATCATCTATCCTCTATCCTATCCAATCCTCTATCCTATCCTATCCTCTATCCTATCAAATCCCCTGTCCTATCCTCTGTCCTATCCTATCCTCTATCCTATCCTATCCCCTATCCTATGCTATCCTCTATCCTATCCTATCCTCTATCCTATCCTATCCTCTATCCTATCCTATCCTCTATCCTATCCTATCTTCTATCCTATCCTATCCTCTATCCTATCAAATCCCCTACCCTATCCTCTGTCCTATCCTATCCTCTATCCTATCCTATCCTCTATCCTATCCTATCCTCTATCCTATCCTATCCTCTATCCTATCCTATCCTCTATCCTATCCTATCCTCTATCCTATCCTATCCTCTATCCTATCAAATCCCCTACCCTATCCTCTGTCCTATCCTATCCTCTATCCTCTATCCTATCCTATCCTCTATCCTATCCTATCCTCTATCCTATCCTATCCTCTATCTTATCCTATCCTCTATCCTATCCTATCCTCTATCCTATCAAATCCCCTATCCTATCCTCTATCCTATCCTATCCTGTATCCTATCCTATCCTCTATCCTCTATCCTCTATCCTATCCTATCCTCTATCCTATCCTATCCTCTATCGTATCCTGTCGTCTATCCTATCCTCTATCCTATCCTATCCTATCCTCCATCCTATCCTATCCTCAATCCTATCCTTTCCTGTATCCTATCCTGTCCTCTATACTATCCTATCCTCTATCCTAACCTATCCTCTATCTTATCCTATCCTCTATCCTATCCTATCTTCTATCCTATCCTATCCTCTATCCTATCCTATCTTCTATCCTATCCTATCCTCCAACCTATCAAATCGCCTATCCTATCCTCTATCCTATCCTATCATCTATCCTCTATCCTATCCAATCCTCTATCCTATCCTATCCTCTATCCTATCAAATCCCCTATCCTATCCTCTGTCCTATCATATCCTCTATCCTATCCTATCATCTATCCTATCCTATCCTCTATCCTATCCTATCGTCTATCCTATGCTCTATCCTATCCTATCCTCTATCCTATCCTATCCTCTATCCTATCCTATCCTCTATCCTATCCTATCTTCTATCCTATCCTATCCTCTATCCTATCAAATCCCCTACCCTATCCTCTGTCCTATCCTATCCTCTATCCTATCCTATCCTCTATCCTATCCTATCCTCTATCCTATCCTATCTTCTATCCTATCCTATCCTCTATCCTATCAAATCCCCTACCCTATCCTCTGTCCTATCCTATCCTCTATCCTATCCTATCCTCTATCCTATCCTATCCTCTATCCTATCCTATCCTCTATCCTATCCTATCCTCTATCCTCTATCCTATACTATCCTCTATCCTATCCTATCCTCTATCCTATCCTATCGTCTATCCTATCCTCTATCCTATCCTATCCTCTATCCTATCCTATCCTCCATCCTATCCTATCCTCAATCCTATCCTTTCCTGTATCCTATCCAATCCTGTATCCTATCCTGTCCTCTATACTATCCTATCCTCTATCCTATCCTATCCTCTATTCTATCTTATCCTCTAACCTATCCTATGATCTATCCTATCCTATCGTCTATGCTATCCTCTATCCTATCCTATTCCTCTATCCTATCCTATCCTCTATCCTATCCTATCCTCTATTCTATCCTATCCTCTATCCTATCCTATCCTCTATCCTATCCTATCCTCTATCCTATCAAATCCCCTATCCTATCCTCTATCCTATCCTATCATCTATCCTCAATCCTATCCAATCCTCTATCCTATCCTATCCTCTATCCTATAAAATCCCCTATCCTATCCTCTGTCCTATCCTATCCTCTATCCTATCCTATCCTCTATCCTATCGTATCCTCTATCCTATCCTATCGTCTATCCTATCCTCTATCCTATCCTATCCTCTATCCTATCCTATCCTCTATTCTATCCTATCCTCTATCCTATCCTATCCTCTATCCTATCCTATCCTCTATCCTATCAAATCCCCTATCCTATCCTCTATCCTATCCTATCATCTATCCTCAATCCTATCCAATCCTCTATCCTATCCTATCCTCTATCCTATAAAATCCCCTATCCTATCCTCTGTCCTATCCTATCCTCTATCCTATCCTATTCTCTATCCTATCCTATGCTCTATCCTATCCTATCGTCTATCCTATCTTCTATCCTATCCTATCAAATCCCCTATCCTATCCTCTGTCCTATCCTATCCTCTATCCTTTCCTATCCTCTATCCTATCCTCTATCCTATCCTATCCTCTATCCTATCCTTTCCTCTATCCTATCCTATCTTCTATCCTATCCTATCCTCTATCCTATCAAATCCCCTACCCTATCCTCTGTCCTATCCTATCCTCTATCCTATCCTATCCTCTATCCTATCCTATCCTCTATCCTATCCTATCCTCTATCCTATCCTATCCTCTATCCTATCCTATCCTCTATCCTATCCTATCCTCTATCCTATCAAATCCCCTATCCTATCCTCTATCCTATCCTATCCTGTATCCTATCCTATCCTCTATCCTCTATCCTATCCTATCCTCTATCCTATCCTATCCTCTATCCTATCCTGCCGTCTATCCTATCCTCTATCCTATCCTATCCTCTATCCTATCCTATCCTCTATCCTATCCTATCCTCTATCCTATCCTATCCTCTATCCTATCCTATCCTCTATCGTATCCTATCCTCTATCCTATCCTATCCTCTATCCTATACTATCCTCTATCCTATCCTATCCTCTATCCTATCCTATGATCTATCCTATCCTATCGTCTATCCTATCCTCTATCCTATCCTATTCCTCTATCCTATCCTATCCTCTATCCTATCCTATCCTCTATCCTATCCTATCCTCTATCCTATCCTATCCTCTATCCTATCCTATCCTCTATCCTATCCTATCCTCTATCCTATCAAATCCCCTATCCTATCCTCTATCCTATCCTATCCTGTATCCTATCCTATCCTCTATCCTCTATCCTATCCTATCCTCTATCCTATCCTATCCTCTATCCTATCCTGTCGTCTATCCTATCCTCTATCCTATCCTATCCTCTATCCTATCCGATCCTCCATACTATCCTATCCTGAATCCTATCCTTTCCTGTATCCTATCCAATCCTGTATCCTATCCTGTCCTCTATACTATCCTATCCTCTATCCTATCCTATCCCCTATCCTATCCTCTATCCTATCTTGTATCCTATCCTATCCTCTATCCTATCAAATCGCCAATCCTATCCTCTATCCTATCCAATCCTCTATCCTATCCTATCCTCTATCCTATCAAATCCCCTATCCTATCCTCTGTCCTATCCTATCCTCTATCCTATCCTATCATCTATCCTATCCTATCCTCTATCCTATCCTATCGTCTATCCTATCCACTATCCAATCCTATCCTCTATCCTATCCTATCCTCCATCCTATCCTATCCTCAATCCTATCCCTTCCTGTATCCTATCCAATCCTGTATCCTATCCTGTCCTCTATACTATCCTATCCTCTATCCTATCCTATCCTCTATTCTATCTTATCCTCTAACCTATCCTATGATCTATCCTATCCTATCGTCTATGCTATCGTCTATCCTATCCTATTCCTCTATCCTATCCTATCCTTTATCCTATCCTATCCTCTATTCTATCCTATCCTCTATCCTATCCTATCCTCTATCCTATCCTATCCTCTATCCTATCCTATCCTATCCTCTATCCTATCCTATCCTATCCTATCCTATCCTATCCTCTATCCTATCCTATCCTCTATCCTATCCTATCCTCTATCGTATCCTATCCTCTATCCTATCCTATCCTCTATCCTATACTATCCCCTATCCTATCCTATCCTCTATCCTATCCTATGATCTATCCTATCCAATCGTCTATCCTATCCTCTATCCTATCCTATTCCTCTATCCTATCCTATCCTCTATCCTATCCTATCCTCTATTCTATCCTATCCTCTATCCTATCCTATCCTCTATCCTATCCTATCCTCTATCCTATCCTATCCTATCCTCTATCCTATCCTATCTTATCCTATCCTATCCTATCCTCTATCCTATCCTATCCTCTATCCTATCCTATCCTCTATCGTATCCTATCCTCTATCCTATCCTATCCTCTATCCTATCCTATCCTATCCTATCCTCTATCCTATCCTATCCTCTATCCTATCCTATCCTCTATCCTATCCTATCCTCTATCCTATCAAATCCCCTATCCTATCCTCTATCCTATCCTATCCTGTATCCTATCCTATCCTCTATCCTCTATCCTATCCTATCCTCTATCCTATCCTATCCTGTCGTCTATCCTATCCTCTATCCTATCCTATCCTCTATCCTATCCTATCCTCCATACTATCCTATCCTCAATCCTATCCATTCCTGTATCCTATCCAATCCTGTATCGTATCCTGTCCTCTATTCTATCCTACGTTCTATCCTATCCTATCCTCTATCCTATCCTATTCTCTATCCTATCCTATGCTCTATCCTATCCTATCGTCTATCCTATCTTCTATCCTATCCTATCAAATCCCCTATCCTATCCTCTGTCCTATCCTATCCTCTATCCTTTCCTATCCTCTATCCTATCCTCTATCCTATCCTATCATCTATCCTCTATCCTATCCAATCCTCTATCCTATCCTATCCTCTATCCTATCAAATCCCCTGTCCTATCCTCTGTCCTGTCCTATCCTCTATCCTATCCTATCCCCTATCCTATGCTATCCTCTATCCTATCCTATCCTCTATCCTATCCAATCCTCTATCCTATCCTATCCTCTATCCTATCCTATCTTCTATCCTATCCTATCCTCTATCCTATCAAATCCCCTACCCTATCCTCTGTCCTATCCTATCCTCTATCCTATACTATCCTCTATCCTATCCTATCCTCTATCCTATCCTATCCTCTATCCTATCCTATCCTCTATCCTATCCTATCCTCTATCCTATCCTATTCTCTATCCTCTATCCTATACCATCCTCTATCCTATCCTATCCTCTATCCTATCCTATCCTATCCTATCCTATCCTATCCTCTATCCTATCCTATCCTCTATCCTATCCTATCCTCTATCGTATCCTATCCTCTATCCTATCCTATCCTCTATCCTATACTATCCTCTATCCTATCCTATCCTCTATCCTATCCTATGATCTATCCTATCCTATCGTCTATCCTATCCTCTATCCTATCCTATTCCTCTATCCTATCCTATCCTATCCTCTATCCTATCCTATCCTCTATTCTATCCTATCCTCTATCCTATCCTATCCTCTATCCTATCCTATCCTCTATCCTATCCTATCCTATCCTCTATCCTATCCTATCCTATCCTATCCTATCCTCTATCCTATCCTATCCTCTATCCTATCCTATCCTCTATCGTATCCTATCCTCTATCCTATCCTATCCTCTATCCTATCCTATCCTCTATCCTATCCTATCCTATCCTCTATCCTATCCTATCCTCTATCCTATTATATCCTCTATCCAATCCTATCCTCTATTCTATCCTATCCTCTATCCTATCCTATCCTCTATCCTATCCTATCCTCTATCCTATCCTATCCTATCCTCTATCCTATCCTATCCTATCCTATCCTATCCTCTATCCTATCCTATCCTCTATCCTATCCTATCATCTATCGTATCCTATCCTCTATCCTATCCTATCCTCTATCCTATCCTATCCTCTATCCTATCCTATCCTATCCTATCCTCTATCCTATCCTATCCTCTATCCTATCCTATCCTCTATCCTATCAAATCCCCTATCCTATCCTCTATCCTATCCTATCCTGTATCCTATCCTATCCTCTATCCTCTATCCTATCCTATCCTCTATCCTATCCTATCCTGTCGTCTATCCTATCCTCTATCCTATCCTATCCTCTATCCTATCCTATCCTCCATACTATCCTATCCTCAATCCTATCCTTTCCTGTATCCTATCCAATCCTGTATCCTATCCTGTCCTCTATTCTATCCTACGTTCTATCCTATCCTATCCTCTATCCTATCCTATTCTCTATCCTATCCTATGCTCTATCCTATCCTATCGTCTATCCTATCTTCTATCCTATCCTATCAAATCCCCTATCCTATCCTCTGTCCTATCCTATCCTCTATCCTTTCCTATCCTCTATCCTTTCCTCTATCCTATCCTATCATCTATCCTCTATCCTATCCAATCCTCTATCCTATCCTATCCTCTATCCTATCAAATCCCCTGTCCTATCCTCTGTCCTATCCTATCCTCTATCCTATCCTATCCCCTATCCTATGCTATCCTCTATCCTATCCTATCCTCTATCCTATCCTATCCTCTATCCTATCCTATCCTCTATCCTATCCTATCTTCCATCCTATCCTATCCTCTATCCTATCCTATCCTCTATCCTATCCTATCCTCTATCCTATCCTATCCTCTATCCTATCCTATCCTCTATCCTATCCTATCCTCTATCCTATCCTATCCTCTATCCTATCCTATCCTCTATCCTATGCTATCCTCTATCCTATCCTATCCTCTATCCTCTATCCTCTATCCTCTATCCTATCCTATCCTCTATCCTATCCTATCGTCTATCCTAACCTATCCTCTATCCTATCCTATCCTCTATCCTATCCTATCCTCTATCCTATCCTATCCTCAATCCTATCCTTTCCTGTATCCTATCCAATCCTGTATCCTATCCTGTCCTCTAGCCTATCCTATACTCTATCCTATCCTATGCTCTATCCTATCTTATCGTCTATCCTATCCTCTATCCTATCCTATTCCTCTATCCTATCCTATCCTCTATCCTATCCTATCCTATATCCTATCCTATCCTCTATCCTATCCTATCCTCCATCCTATCCTATCCTCTATCCTCTATCCTATCCTATCCTATCCTCTATCCTCTATCCTCTATCCTATCCTATCCTCTATCCTATCCTATCCTCTATCCTATCCTATCCTCTATCCTATCCTATCCTCTATCCTATCCTATCCTCTATCCTATCCTATCCTCTATCCTATCCTATCCTCTATCCTATCCTATCCTCTATCCTATCAAATCCCCTATCCTATCCTCTATCCTATCCTATCCTGTATCCTATCCTATCCTCTATCCTCTATCCTATCCTATCCTCTATCCTATCCTATCCTCTATCCTATCCTGCCGTCTATCCTATCCTCTATCCTATCCTATCCTCTATCCTATCCTATCCTCTATCCTATCCTATCCTCTATCCTATCCTATCCTCTATCCTATCCTATCCTCTATCGTATCCTATCCTCTATCCTATCCTATCCTCTATCCTATACTATCCTCTATCCTATCCTATCCTCTATCCTATCCTATGATCTATCCTATCCTATCGTCTATCCTATCCTCTATCCTATCCTATTCCTCTATCCTATCCTATCCTCTATCCTATCCTATCCTCTATCCTATCCTATCCTCTATCCTATCCTATCCTCTATCCTATCCTATCCTCTATCCTATCAAATCCCCTATCCTATCCTCTATCCTATCCTATCCTGTATCCTATCCTATCCTCTATCCTCTATCCTATCCTATCCTCTATCCTATCCTATCCTCTATCCTATCCTGTCGTCTATCCTATCCTCTATCCTATCCTATCCTCTATCCTATCCGATCCTCCATACTATCCTATCCTGAATCCTATCCTTTCCTGTATCCTATCCAATCCTGTATCCTATCCTGTCCTCTATACTATCCTATCCTCTATCCTATCCTATCCCCTATCCTATCCTCTATCCTATCTTGTATCCTATCCTATCCTCTATCCTATCAAATCGCCAATCCTATCCTCTATCCTATCCAATCCTCTATCCTATCCTATCCTCTATCCTATCAAATCCCCTATCCTATCCTCTGTCCTATCCTATCCTCTATCCTATCCTATCATCTATCCTATCCTATCCTCTATCCTATCCTATCGTCTATCCTATCCACTATCCAATCCTATCCTCTATCCTATCCTATCCTCCATCCTATCCTATCCTCAATCCTATCCCTTCCTGTATCCTATCCAATCCTGTATCCTATCCTGTCCTCTATACTATCCTATCCTCTATCCTATCCTATCCTCTATTCTATCTTATCCTCTAACCTATCCTATGATCTATCCTATCCTATCGTCTATGCTATCCTCTATCCTATCCTATTCCTCTATCCTATCCTATCCTTTATCCTATCCTATCCTCTATTCTATCCTATCCTCTATCCTATCCTATCCTCTATCCTATCCTATCCTCTATCCTATCCTATCCTATCCTCTATCCTATCCTATCCTATCCTATCCTATCCTATCCTCTATCCTATCCTATCCTCTATCCTATCCTATCCTCTATCGTATCCTATCCTCTATCCTATCCTATCCTCTATCCTATACTATCCCCTATCCTATCCTATCCTCTATCCTATCCTATGATCTATCCTATCCAATCGTCTATCCTATCCTCTATCCTATCCTATTCCTCTATCCTATCCTATCCTCTATCCTATCCTATCCTCTATTCTATCCTATCCTCTATCCTATCCTATCCTCTATCCTATCCTATCCTCTATCCTATCCTATACTATCCTCTATCCTATCCTATCCTATCCTATCCTATCCTATCCTCTATCCTATCCTATCCTCTATCCTATCCTATCCTCTATCGTATCCTATCCTCTATCCTATCCTATCCTCTATCCTATCCTATCCTCTATCCTATCCTATCCTATCCTATCCTCTATCCTATCCTATCCTCTATCCTATCCTATCCTCTATCCTATCCTATCCTCTATCCTATCCTATCCTCTATCCTATCAAATCCCCTATCCTATCCTCTATCCTATCCTATCCTGTAACCTATCCTATCCTCTATCCTCTATCCTATCCTATCCCCTATCCTATCCTATCCTGTCGTCTATCCTATCCTCTATCCTAGCCTATCCTCTATCCTATCCTATCCTCCATACTATCCTATCCTCAATCCTATCCATTCCTGTATCCTATCCAATCCTGTATCGTATCCTGTCCTCTATTCTATCCTACGTTCTATCCTATCCTATCCTCTATCCTATCCTATTCTCTATCCTATCCTATGCTCTATCCTATCCTATCGTCTATCCTATCTTCTATCCTATCCTATCAAATCCCCTATCCTATCCTCTGTCCTATCCTATCCTCTATCCTTTCCTATCCTCTATCCTATCCTCTATCCTATCCTATCATCTATCCTCTATCCTATCCAATCCTCTATCCTATCCTATCCTCTATCCTATCAAATCCCCTGTCCTATCCTCTGTCCTATCCTATCCTCTATCCTATCCTATCCCCTATCCTATGCTATCCTCTATCCTATCCTATCCTCTATCCTATCCAATCCTCTATCCTATCCTATCCTCTATCCTATCCTATCTTCTATCCTATCCTATCCTCTATCCTATCAAATCCCCTACCCTATCCTCTGTCCTATCCTATCCTCTATCCTATACTATCCTCTATCCTATCCTATCCTCTATCCTATCCTATCCTCTATCCTATCCTATCCTCTATCCTATCCTATTCTCTATCCTCTATCCTATACCATCCTCTATCCTATCCTATCCTCTATCCTATCCTATCCTATCCTATCCTATCCTATCCTCTATCCTATCCTATCCTCTATCCTATCCTATCCTCTATCGTATCCTATCCTCTATCCTATCCTATCCTCTATCCTATACTATTCTCTATCCTATCCTATCCTCTATCCTATCCTATGATCTATCCTATCCTATCGTCTATCCTATCCTCTATCCTATCCTATTCCTCTATCCTATCCTATCCTATCCTCTATCCTATCCTATCCTCTATTCTATCCTATCCTCTATCCTATCCTATCCTCTATCCTATCCTATCCTCTATTCTATCCTATCCTATCCTCTATCCTATCCTATCCTATCCTATCCTATCCTATCCTCTATCCTATCCTATCCTCTATCCTATCCTATCCTCTATCGTATCCTATCCTCTATCCTATCCTATCCTCTATCCTATCCTATCCTCTATCCTATCCTATCCTATCCTCTATCCTATCCTATCCTCTATCCTATCCTATCCTCTATCCTATCCTATGATCTATCCTATCCCATCGTCTATCCTATCCTCTATCCTATCCTATTCCTCTATCCTATCCTATCCTCTATCCAATCCTATCCTCTATTCTATCCTATCCTCTATCCTATCCTATCCTCTATCCTATCCTATCCTCTATCCTATCCTATCCTATCCTCGATCCTATCCTATCCTATCCTATCCTATCCTCTATCCTATCCTATCCTCTATCCTATCCTATCATCTATCGTATCCTATCCTCTATCCTATCCTATCCTCTATCCTATCCTATCCTCTATCCTATCCTATCCTATCCTATCCTCTATCCTATCCTATCCTCTATCCTATCCTATCCTCTATCCTATCAAATCCCCTATCCTATCCTCTATCCTATCCTATCCTGTATCCTATCCTATCCTCTATCCTCTATCCTATCCTATCCTCTATCCTATCCTATCCTGTCGTCTATCCTATCCTCTATCCTATCCTATCCTCTATCCTATCCTATCCTCCATACTATCCTATCCTCAATCCTATCCTTTCCTGTATCCTATCCAATCCTGTATCCTATCCTGTCCTCTATTCTATCCTACGTTCTATCCTATCCTATCCTCTATCCTATCCTATTCTCTATCCTATCCTATGCTCTATCCTATCCTATCGTCTATCCTATCTTCTATCCTATCCTATCAAATCCCCTATCCTATCCTCTGTCCTATCCTATCCTCTATCCTTTCCTATCCTCTATCCTTTCCTCTATCCTATCCTATCATCTATCCTCTATCCTATCCAATCCTCTATCCTATCCTATCCTCTATCCTATCAAATCCCCTGTCCTATCCTCTGTCCTATCCTATCCTCTATCCTATCCTATCCCCTATCCTATGCTATCCTCTATCCTATCCTATCCTCTATCCTATCCTATCCTCTATCCTATCCTATCCTCTATCCTATCCTATCTTCCATCCTATCCTATCCTCTATCCTATCAAATCCCCTACCCTATCCTCTGTCCTATCCTATCCTCTATCCTATCCTATCCTCTATCCTATCCTATCCTCTATCCTATCCTATCATCTATCCTATCCTATCCTCTATCCTATCCTATCGTCTATCCTATCCTCTATCCTATCCAATCCTCTATCCTATCCTATCCTCTATCCTATCAAATCCCCTGTCCTATCCTCTGTCCTATCCTATCCTCTATCCTATCCTATCCCCTATCCTATGCTATCCTCTATCCTATCCTATCCTCTATCCTATCCTATCCTCTATCCTATCCTATCCTCTATCCTATCCTATCTTCCATCCTATCCTATCCTCTATCCTATCAAATCCCCTACCCTATCCTCTGTCCTATCCTATCCTCTATCCTATCCTATCCTCTATCCTATCCTATCCTCTATCCTATCCTATCCTCTATTCTATCTTATCCTCTATCCTATCCTATCCTCTATCCTATCCTATCTTCCATCCTATCCTATCCTCTATCCTATCAAATCCCCTACCCTATCCTCTGTCCTATCCTATCCTCTATCCTATCCTATCCTCTGTCCTATCCTATCCTCTATCCTATCCTATCATCTATCCTATCCTATCCTCTATCCTATCCTATCGTCTATCCTATCCTCTATCCTATCCTATCCTCTATCCTATCCTATCCTCCATCCTATCCTATCCTCAATCCTATCCTTTCCTGTATCCTATCCAATCCTGTATCCTATCCTGTCCTCTATACTATCCTATCCTCTATCCTATCCTATCCTCTATTCTATCTTATCCTCTAACCTATCCTATGATCTATCCTATCCTATCGTCTATGCTATCCTCTATCCTATCCTATTCCTCTATCCTATCCTATCCTCTATCCTATCCTATCCTCTATTCTATCCTATCCTCTATCCTTTCCTATCCTCTATCCTTTCCTCTATCCTATCCTATCATCTATCCTCTATCCTATCCAATCCTCTATCCTATCCTATCCTCTATCCTATCAAATCCCCTGTCCTATCCTCTGTCCTATCCTATCCTCTATCCTATCCTATCCCCTATCCTATGCTATCCTCTATCCTATCCTATCCTCTATCCTATCCTATCCTCTATCCTATCCTATCCTCTATCCTATCCTATCTTCCATCCTATCCTATCCTCTATCCTATCAAATCCCCTACCCTATCCTCTGTCCTATCCTATCCTCTATCCTATCCTATCCTCTATCCTATCCTATCCTCTATTCTATCTTATCCTCTATCCTATCCTATCCTCTATCCTATCCTATCCTCTATCCTATCCTATCCTCTATCCTATCCTATCCTCTATTCTATCTTATCCTCTATCCTATCCTATCCTCTATCCTATCCTATCTTCCATCCTATCCTATCCTCTATCCTATCAAATCCCCTACCCTATCCTCTGTCCTATCCTATCCTCTATCCTATCCTATCCTCTGTCCTATCCTATCCTCTATCATATCCTATCGTCTATCCTATCCTCTATCCTATCCTATCCTCTATCCTATCCTATCCTCTATCCTATCCTATCCTCTATCCTATCCTATCCTCTATCCTATCCTATCCTCTATCCTATCCTATCCTCTATCCTATCCTATCCTCTATCCTATCCTATCCTCTATCCTATGCTATCCTCTATCCTATCCTATCTTCTATCCTATCCTATCCTCTATCCTATCCTATCCTATCCTCTATCCTATCCTTTTTTTTTTTTTTTTTTTTTTCCGAGGAGGTAATCACTATTACGGATACCCGACCCCTCCCGGGGGGGAGTGGGCCGGGTTATGTGGGACTCCTCGGCTGGTGGGTGCAATGCCGAGTATACCCACTAACTCCTCCCCGTCCGTCCCTAGGCTCCTGGGGGCACCCGTGGTCCGCGCGCGCATGTCTATCCGGTGTGCCCCCGCCTTAGCATTCCTCCCTGGGTGGGGGACGCGGCCTCCACCCTATCCTACTCTATCCGAAGGCGCCACGCAACGGACGACGTGAAGCCTTCCCCCCCATTTAGGCCGCCCGATGGACGTCCGGGCCCCCGCCCAAGACGTCCGACGGCCTCCGGGGACGCCATTGGCAACCGAGTATAAGGAGACCGTCGGTCCCCCGCCTCGAGATCACCAAGGGCGCCCCCGCCCGCGTTAAGGACGCCGCAACGGAGGCACGCCCCCGGGGCGTGCCCTGCGTCTCCTTCTCCCACCCCTTCGGCCGGGATCGTGATTTCGCTCACGACCCCGTTCCGCAGCCTCCTTCTGCAGCATTACCTGCTCACAGAAGGAGGCGAACCCTCTCCACGCCCCCTCGCCGCCCGCTGCCGCCGAGACGACAGCCGGAAGCGAGAGGTCATGGCCCACTGCGCGCCGCAGAGCACGGCGCTCACCCGCCCACGCTGGACACTCCTCCAGAGTGTGCTGCGCCGTGTCCCGCGACTCGCCGCAGTGGTGACACGCCTCCTCGGCCTCCCGCCCGATGCGACACAGGTACACACCGAAGCAACCGTGCCCGGTCATCACCTGCGTCACTCGGTAGGAGACCCTATGCCCCATCCATCCCCTGTTCCACCGGTCGAACACGGGGAGGATGGCCCGAACGGCCCGCCTCCCTCCTTCCTCCGTCCCGTGAAGGCTTTCGCGCCATTCCCGGGCGGCGGCCCGCCGAGCGCGGCCCCTGTACTCCGCCACATCGAGCGCCACCCGATCCGGAGCCATCCCCCTCCGCTGGAGGTCCCTGGCGTACCCGTGTACGTCCGACAACACGCGGGCCTCCAGCTCGAGGGGGATAAGCCCCGACATCACCATCGCCGTCGCGTAAGAGATGGTGCGATACCCCCGCACGATGCCAATGGCCAGCCTGCGCTCGATTCGGCGCAGCAGTGCTCGCACACCGCTACGCCCCCCGGCCAAGACATCGTACGCCCACACAGGGGCTCCGTACAGGACTAAAACCCGCACCACCACCGCGAACAGGCGACGCACCCGTCCACAGGGTCCCCCGAGATTCGGGAGAAGACGACCGAGCGCAACGGTCGCCCTCTCCGCCCGGGGCACTAGCGACTCGATGTGGCGGCAGAAACGCCACAGGCCGTCGAGCTCGAGTCCCAGGTACCGCATCTGGAACCCGACCTCGACCGCTCCCCCCCCCACGGCGATCCAGCACTGGGGAGGCGCCGCCAGCCGGGCCCGGTGGTAAAACCACATGGCCCTGGTCTTAGCGACGGACACCTCTAGGCCCAGAGACCGGATCGCGCGTACCGCGCGCCACGCGCCGCGCTCCGCCAGGCAGACGGCCTCCTTCGTATACCTCCCGGTGGCAAGCACCAACGTGTCGTCGGCGTAACACGTTAGGCTGACACCGGGAGGCATCCCCTCCCGCAGGACGCTGTCGTACGCGAGGTTCCACAGCAACGGGCCCAACACCGAGCCCTGTGGAACCCCCCGCACGACGCTCCTGCGAATCATCCCGTACCGGCCAGGATATTCTATGCTCCTGTCGGAGAGATAGTCCCCGATCACCCTCCTAAGGTACGGAGGCACCTGGTGGAAGACCAGGGCCTCCGAAATTCTATCCCAGGGGACGGTGTTGAACGCGTTGGCGATATCCAAGGAGATCGCCAACGCAACACCGCCCCCCTCCGTACAGGCCTCCGAGAGAGCCCTCACCCGCCGAATTGCGTCGACGGCGGAGAGACCCCCCCGGAAGCCGAACTGCGCCTCGCTCAGATCGGGGACTCCTCCCCCCGACAGGTGCCGGACGAGGCGTCCAACGAGAACGCGCTCGAACAACTTCCCCGCCTCGTCCAGCAAGCAAATTGGCCGGTACCCGGAGGGCGAGTCCCGGGACTTGCCCGCCTTTGGAAGGAGGACCAGCCTGCCTGACTTCCATAGTGGGGGGAACACTCCCTCCCTCAGACAACTGTTGAACAGCCGCCTGAGTTCGGGAGCGAGCCCCCCCTCCAATGCCAAGACCAACGCGCGGCCCGACACCCCGTCAGGACCCGGGGCCTTGCGGCCCACCCGACGGGCCCTGGTCACCGCCTCCCCGAGCTCGCCGGCTGACACCTCCCACTCCGCGGACCAGGAGAGAGGCTCCTGGCCCGGATGGAGGCGGTGTCGCTGTCCCCCCTCACGCGGGAAGAGAGACGTCACCACCTCCTCGAGTAAGGGAGGGTCCATCGATTCCGTCAGTGGGGGGGCCCACGCGCGCAGCTTGCTCATTACAAGCTTATACGGGCGCCCCCACGGATCCGCGTCCACCGTGCCGACGAGCTCCGACCACGCGTCCGCCTTGGCCTTCGCGATGGCCCTCCGGAGAGCCCCGAGCGCGGCTCGGTACTCCCCGTGGAGCCTCGCCTCCTCGTCGTCGCGCCTCCTGCGCGCTCGGCCATACTGGCGCCGCGCGGCATTGCAGGCACGCCGAAGCTCTGCAATGCCCGCGGACCACCAGTATGCCGCCCTTCTATGGTCGGACCGGCTCCGGGGCACCGCGGTGTCGCACACCGCCGTCATCACCTCCCGGAGCCGCTCCGCCCCGCGCGCCGGTGCCCCCCCAGCCGGCTGGGGCCCCCCCCACGTTACCGCGGCGACAGCGGCCCGGAACAGGTCCTCGTCCGCCCTGCTCCACGCCCACCGCGGCCGTCGGTCCACCTGGCCGTGCCGGGAATCCCGCGCGTAGAGGGCGGCGGGCCACACGTCCATGACTATGGGCGTGTGGTCGGAGGCCAGCTCTAGTTCTTCCGCCACCCTCCATCCCGACACTCGGCGCACGGCCGACGGCGTCCCCCATGTCAGATCGACAATAGAGACACCCTGCGGCCGCACGCACGTCGGCGTGGATCCCCGGTTAATCAACCGGAGATCCAGGCCGGACGCCCAGGTTAACACCTCGCTTCCCCTAGTGGTCGTCCTGGGACTCCCCCACGATACCGCGTGGGCATTGAAGTCTCCCAGGACGAGAACCGGACGGGCGCTGCACCGCGCGATGCAGCTACTCAGCCCGCCCAGGAACCCCCGAAAATGATCGAGGCCACGGCTCGGCGAGATATAAACTCCGACGACCGCGATGTCCCCCCACCGCACCGCCACGAATCCCTCGCCTCTCTCCAGAAGGGAGATCGACGGGGACCCGCGGCGGCCCTCCGCCACTATGGCGACGGAGCCGGCCTCGTCCCCCACCCAGAAGGGGTGATCGGGAACGGAGTACGGCTCCGCCGCCACTGCCAACCCAGTCCCCCGCTCGCGCACGGCCTGGACAAACAAGTCCTGGGCCGCACGCGAGTGGTTGAGGTTCGCCTGCAGAACCGGAATAGGCCTGAAAACAGCCTACCCTGACATTTGCTCTGCAGGCTCCCCCCCCTGGGGGGACTGGGCCCCCGGTGTAGTCGGCTGCTGCTGCGCGGGTGCAGCCGCCGACTTTTCCCCTCTTCCCTTCACCGCCGCGCGACCCCTCCTCGGAGCCGGGGCACACGCTTTGGCCCCGAACCTGTGGTTCGAGGGCCTCCCCAGATCCGCGCAGAGCGGGCATCTGGGGGCAGCCCCACAGGCCGAGGCGCGGTGCTCGGTCGCACCGCACCGATAGCACCTCGCGCTCCTGTCGACCGTGCTTTTACAGGTCGACCGCGTGTGCCCCGTCTCCAAGCAGCGGAAGCACTGAAGGGGTCGCTCCCTCAGTGCCTCCACCCGCGCCGAGGACCAGCCGACCAGCAGCCGGCCCCCCGCCACCACCTTCCTGACGGCCGCGAGGGGGCCCTGGGCCCAACAGGAGCCCAGCACCCGCTCAGAGGCGGACCTCCGGATCTCTCCGACCCGGAACTCGGCCTCCGAGCACCCCCCCGCAGCCGCAAGTGCCGCCGCGACCTCCCTTGCGCTAACCGAGTCGTCCAGGCCAGCGACGCGCAACTCGCCTCGCTTGACGGCCTGGACGACTTTAACCCCAGTCCCTTGTAAGGCCCCAGAGACCCTCGTGGAGAGGGCCCGTGCCTTCTCTTGGCCCTCCGGGCCCTTTACCTCCAGGAGGATCCCCCCCGTCTTGGTCCTCCTGGGGAGCACCCCCGACTCAATCCCCAGCGCCTTGAGGTCTATTGCCTCTCTGGCCCTGGCGATCACTCCCGCGTAGGTGAGCTTACAGCTCTCGGGGATCGTGATCGCCACGGCCCCGGACTTGGGGGCGCGCCCCAGGGCAACAACCCTCCCACTTGACGGCTTCGCCGTGATCGCGCCGGCCCCCTTTCGCGTGCCGACCGCCGAACCCCCGGTCGCCGTCCTCCGTTTCGCCGAAGCAGCGGCCGCCGACTCGGCGGCGAGGGCTATGGCCGCCCTCTCCTCCGCCGCTGCCCGCCTCCTCTCCGCCTTCCTCGCGGACCTCGACTTCGCCACCGACCAGGAGGCTGGGTCGACCGGCGGCGGGATGTCCACGGGTGGCACCACCCCGGCGCCGGACACCACCACCGGCCCAGTCCTCCTGGTTTCGACCACCGCCGGCGGAGAAGCCACCGGCGGGGCATCGCGCGTCCCTCCCCCCCTGCCCTGGAGAGCCGGAACCATCCCGGCCAGGATTGCCCGGAAACGATTCTCCATTCTCGTTTCCAGCTCGGCATTCCTGGCCGCCACCATCGCGTCGACGCGGAGGAGAAGGGCTTGAGGGTCCAGTACGCCCGCCCCCTCCGCCGCCCGCGTCGCCGCTTCCGCCGCCGGTCCCGTCCCCGCGGTCCCGCCTGAGGAGGCGGAGGGTACCGCCCCAGGGGCCGTCTTTCCCGCGACCGCCCGCTTCTCCGCCCCCGCGACGCGAAGCCTCGCCCGGAGGTCCTGTACCTCCTTGGCGAGGGCCTCGGTCTGTTGGCGGAGACGGGCGACCTCCTGGCTATTGCCCCACGCCGTGCCAGTGTATGCCCGCTGCACCAGCGTAGTGCAATAGGCCCTGGCCAGCGCGGAGCAATCCCTGAGCTCCTTGGCAAAACTGCCCTTGAGGCCCCTGGAGACGGTGGAGACGCCCTCCACACGTCTCATCGCGTCCTCCACCTCCTCCGCCAGCTGCGCCGTCGGCAGCTTCCCCGCGGACTCCATTAGCTCCGCGATTTTGTGGAGCTGGCCCCTCTCGGCGCGGTCGCTGAGCACCTGCTCAGCACCCGCCCCCGAGGAGCCCTCCTCAGGGGTCCCCCCGACGACCCTCCCGCTGCGCGTCTGCAGCCCCCCTCCTGCCACGGACGGCTCCAGCCGGGGCCGCTTCCCCGTCGGAGCTCCGTCCGCCCCCCGCATCTCGGCTCCCGCGCGCGACACGCCCGCGTCCGAGTCTCCCGAAATCTGTGATGACGTTTCCGTCACCACAGCTTCGCTGGTAGTATTTACCTCCGAAGGGGCCCAGTGGTCCACCACCTTCGGCTCGCAGTCGTTGGATAACGACGCGCTGTGGCCTGCTCGCCCACCAACAGTCGCGCCGGTACTGGGGTATCCCTCCCCTGCACCGTAAACTAAACTCTTTTCCTTTGTGCCGTCCATGTCAATTTTGTGAAACACCCAGCCTTGCCCTGGTCCGTCACCGAAAATCCCGTCCCAACTCGGCAGTTTTTGCCCCTCCGTGCGAACCTTACCGGCAAGGGTGCCCCTACCAGGATCCGAAGATCCCGCCGGCATTGCCTCGCACATCGTCGAGGCTACTTCCTGCCGCGTACCCCCCGCTCCGTTAGCCACCCACAGTCGTGAGTGCCCAGGGACCACCGCGAGGAGGTGGAGCGTGGAGGATTTTAGGAATATGACCGCCACCACTGTGGCATACCTAGCAGTGGATCCGAGTCACCACTGCCAAGCCCATATCCCCTAGGTCCCCATCCTCTATCCTATCCTATCCCCTATCCTATCCTCTATCCTATCCCCTATCCTATCCTCTATCCTATCCTATCATCTATCCTCTATCCTATAATATCTTCTATCCTATCCTATCCTCTATCCTATCCTGTCCTCTATACTATCCTATCCTCTATCCTAACCTATCTTCTATCTTATCCTATCCTCTATCCTATCCTATCCTGTATCCTATCCTATCCTGTATCCTATCCTATCCTATCCTCTATCCTATCCTGTCGTCTATCCCATCCTCTATCCTATCCTATCCTCTATCCTATCCTATCCTCCATCCTATCCTATCCTCAATCCTATCCTTTCCTGTATCCTATCCAATCCTGTATCCTATCCTGTCCTCTATACTATCCTATCCTCTATCCTAACCTATCCTCTATCCTATCCTATCCTCTATCCTATCCTATCCTCTATCCTATCCTATCCTCTATCCTATCCTATCCTCTATCCTATCCTATCCTCTATCCTATCCTATCCTCTATCCTAACCTATCCTCTATCCTATCCTATCCTCTATCCTATCCTATCCTCTATCCTATCCTATCCTCTATCCTATCCTATCCTCTATCCTATCCAATCCTCTATCCTATCCTATCGTCTATTCTATCCTCTATCCTATCCTATCCTCTATCCTATCCTATCCTCTATCCTATCCTATCCTCTATCCTATGCTATCCTCTATCCTATCATATCTTCTATCCTATCCTATCCTCTATCCTATCCTATCCTATCCTCTATCCTATCCTATCCCCTATCCTATCCTCTATCCTATCCCCTATCCTATCCTCTATCCTATCCTATCATCTATCCTCTATCCTATAATATCTTCTATCCTATCCTATCCTCTATCCTATCAAATCCCCTATCCTATCCTCTATCCTATACTATCATCTATCCTCTATCCTATCCAATCCTCTATCCTATCCTATCCTCTATCCTATCCTATCTTCTATCCTATCCTATCCTCTATCCTATCCTATCCTCTATCCTATCCTATCCTCTATCCTCTATCCTCTATCCTCTATCCTCTATCCTCTATCCTCTATCCTATCCTATTCTCTGTCCTATCCTATCCTCTATCCTATCCTATCCTCTATCCTATGCTATCCTCTATCCTATCCTATCCTCTATCCTCTATCCTATCCTATCCTCTATCCTCTATCCTCTATCCTATCCTATCCTCTATCCTATCCTTTCCTCTATCCTATCCTCTATCCTATCCTATCCTCTATCCTATCCTATCCTCTATCCTATCCTATCCTCTATCCTATCCTATCCTCTATCCTATCCTATCCTCTATCCTATCCTATCCTGTATCCTATCCTATACTCTATCCTATCCTATCCTCTATCCTATCCTATCCTCTATCCTATCCAATCCTCTATCCTATCCTATCCTCTAACCTATCCTATCATCTATCCTCTATCCTATACTATCAAATCCCCTATCCTATCCTCTATCCTACCCTATCCTCTGTCCTATCCTATCCTCTATCCTATCCTATCCTCTATCCTATCCTATCCTCTATCCTATCCTATCCTCTATCCTCTATCCTATCCTATCCTCTATCCTCTATCCTCTATCCTCTATCCTATCCTATCCTCTGTCCTATCCTATCGTCTATCCTATCCTCTATCCTATCCTATCCTCTATCCTATCCTATCCTATCCTCTATCCTATCCTATCCTCTATCCTATCCTATCCTCCATCCTATCCTATCCTCAATCCTATCCTTTCCTGTATCCTATCCAATCCTGTATCCTATCCTGTCCTCTATACTATCCTATCCTCTATCCTAACCTATCCTCTATCCTATCCTATTCTCTATCCTATCCTGTCCTATATACTATCCTATCCTCTATCCTAACCTATCTTCTATCTTATCCTATCCTCTATCATATCCTATCCTGTATCCTATCCTATCCTATCCTCTATCCTATCCTGTCGTCTATCCTATCCTCTATCCTATCCTATCCTCTATCCTATCCTATCCTCCATCCTATCCTATCCTCAATCCTATCCTTTCCTGTATCCTATCCAATCCTGTATCCTATCCTGTCCTCTATACTATCCTATCCTCTATCCTAACCTATCCTCTATCCTATCCTATCCTCTATCCTATCCTATCCTCTATCCTATCCTATCCTCTATCCTATCCTATCCTCTATCCTATCCTATCCTCTATCCTATCCTATCCTCTATCCTATGCTATCCTCTATCCTATCCTATCCTCTATCCTCTATCCTATCCTATCCTCTATCCTCTATCCTCTATCCTCTATCCTATCCTATCCTCTATCCTATCCTATCGTCTATCCTAACCTATCCTCTATCCTATCCTATCCTCTATCCTATCCTATCCTCTATCCTATCCTATCCTCTATCCTATCCTATCCTCAATCCTATCCTTTCCTGTATCCTATCCAATCCTGTATCCTATCCTGTCCTCTAGCCTATCCTATACTCTATCCTATCCTATGCTCTATCCTATCTTATCGTCTATCCTATCCTCTATCCTATCCTATTCCTCTATCCTATCCTATCCTCTATCCTATCCTATCCTATATCCTATCCTATCCTCTATCCTATCCTATCCTCCATCCTATCCTATCCTCTATCCTCTATCCTATCCTATCCTATCCTATCCTCTATCCTCTATCCTCTATCCTATCCTATCCTCTATCCTATCCTTTCCTCTATCCTATCCTCTATCCTATCCTATCCTCTATCCTATCCTATCCTCTATCCTATCCTATCCTCTATCCTATCCTATCCTCTATCCTATCCTATCCTCTATCCTATCCTATCCTCTATCCTATCCTATCCTCTATCCTATCCTATCCTGTATCCTATCCTATACTCTATCCTATCCTATCCTCTATCCTATCCTATCCTCTATCCTACCCTATCCTCTGTCCTATCCTATCCTCTATCCTATCCTATCCTCTATCCTATCCTATCCTCTATCCTATCCTATCCTCTATCCTATCCTATCCTCTATCCTCTATCCTATCCTATCCTCTATCCTCTATCCTCTATCCTCTATCCTATCCTATCCTCTGTCCTATCCTATCGTCTATCCTATCCTCTATCCTATCCTATCCTCTATCCTATCCTATCCTATCCTCTATCCTATCCTATCCTCTATCCTATCCTCTATCCTATCCTACCCTCCATCCTATCCTATCCTCAATCCTATCCTTTCCTGTATCCTATCCAATCCTGTATCCTATCCTGTCCTCTATCCTATCCTATCCTCTATCCTATCCTATGCTCTATCCTATCCTATCGTCTATCCTATCCTCTATCCTATCCTATTCCTCTATCCTATCCTATCCTCTATCCTATCCTATCCTATATCCTATCCTATCCTCTATCCTATCCTATCCTCTATCATATACTATCCTCTATCCTATCCTATCCTCTATCCTATCCTATCCTCTATCCTATCCTATCCTCTATCCTATCCTATCCTCTATCCTATCCTATCCTCTATCCTATCAAATCCCCTATCCTATCCTCTATCCTATCCTATCCTGTATCCTATCCAATCCTCTATCCTATCCTCTATCCTATCCTATCCTCTATCCTATCCTATCCTCCATCCTATCCTATCCTGTCCTCTATCCTATCCTATCCTCTATCCTATCCTATGCTCTATCCTATCCTATCGTCTATCCTATCCTCTATCCTATCCTATTCCTCTATCCTATCCTATCCTCTATCCTATCCTATCCTATATCCTATCCTATCCTCTATCCTATCCTATCCTCTATCATATACTATCCTCTATCCTATCCTATCCTCTATCCTATCCTATCCTCTATCCTATCCTATCCTCTATCCTCTATCCTATCCTATCCTCTATCCTCTATCCTCTATCCTCTATCCTATCCTATCCTCTGTCCTATCCTATCGTCTATCCTATCCTCTATCCTATCCTATCCTCTATCCTATCCTATCCTATCCTCTATCCTATCCTATCCTCTATCCTATCCTATCCTCCATCCTATCCTATCCTCAATCCTATCCTTTCCTGTATCCTATCCAATCCTGAATCCTATCCTGTCCTCTATACTATCCTATCCTCTATCCTAACCTATCCTCTATCCTATCCTATCCTCTATCCTATCCTATCCTCTATCCTATCCTATCCTCTATCCTATCCTATCCTCTATCCTATCCTATCCTATCCTCTATCCTATCCTATCCTATCCTCTATCCTATCCTATCCCCTATCCTATCCTCTATCCTATCCCCTATCCTATCCTATCATCTATCCTCTATCCTATAATATCTTCTATCCTATCCTATCCTCTATCCTATCCTGTCCTCTATACTATCCTATCCTCTATCCTAACCTATCTTCTATCTTATCCTATCCTCTATCCTATCCTATCCTGTATCCTATCCTATCCTATCCTCTATCCTATCCTGTCGTCTATCCTATCCTCTATCCTATCCTATCCTCTATCCTATCCTATCCTCCATCCTATCCTATCCTCAATCCTATCCTTTCCTGTATCCTATCCAATCCTGTATCCTATCCTGTCCTCTATACTATCCTATCCTCTATCCTAACCTATCCTCTATCCTATCCTATCCTCTATCCTATCCTATCCTCTATCCTAACCTATCTTCTATCTTATCCTATCCTCTATCCTATCCTATCCTGTATCCTATCCTATCCTATCCTCTATCCTATCCTGTCGTCTATCCTATCCTCTATCCTATCCTATCCTCTATCCTATCCTATCCTCCATACTATCCTATCCTCAATCCTATCCTTTCCTGTATCCTATCCAATCCTGTATCCTATCCTGTCCTCTATACTATCCTATCCTCTATCCTAACCTATCCTCTATCCTATCCTATCCTCTATCCTATCCTATCCTCTATCCTATCCTATCCTCTATCCTATCCTATCCTCTATCCTATCCTATCCTCTATCCTATCCTATCCTCTATCCTATCCTATCCTCTATCCTATGCTATCCTCTATCCTATCCTATCTTCTATCCTATCCTATCCTCTATCCTATCCTATCCTATCCTCTATCCTATCCTATCCCCTATCCTATCCTCTATCCTATCCCCTATCCTATCCTCTATCCTATCCTATCATCTATCCTCTATCCTATAATATCTTCTATCCTATCCTATCCTCTATCCTATCCTGTCCTCTATACTATCCTATCCTCTATCCTAACCTATCTTCTATCTTATCCTATCCTCTATCCTATCCTATCCTGTATCCTATCCTATCCTATCCTCTATCCTATCCTGTCGTCTATCCCATCCTCTATCCTATCCTATCCTCTATCCTATCCTATCCTCCATCCTATCCTATCCTCAATCCTATCCTTTCCTGTATCCTATCCAATCCTGTATCCTATCCTGTCCTCTATACTATCCTATCCTCTATCCTAACCTATCCTCTATCCTATCCTATCCTCTATCCTATCCTATCCTCTATCCTATCCTATCCTCTATCCTATCCTATCCTCTATCCTATCCTATCCTCTATCCTATCCTATCCTCTATCCTATCCTATCCTCTATCCTATCCTATCCTCTATCCTATCCTATCCTCTATCCTATCCTATCCTCTATCCTATCCTATCCTCTATCCTATCCTATCCTCTATCCTATCCTATCCTCTATCCTATCCAATCCCCTATCCTATCCTATCGTCTATCCTATCCTCTATCCTATCCTATCCTCTATCCTATCCTATCCTCTATCCTATCCTATCCTCTATCCTATCCTATCCTCTATCCTATCCTATCCTCTATCCTATGCTATCCTCTATCCTATCATATCTTCTATCCTATCCTATCCTCTATCCTACCCTATCCTATCCTCTATGCTATCCTATCCCCTATCCTATCCTATCCTCCATCCTATCCTATCCTCAATCCTATCCTTTCCTGTATCCTATCCAATCCTGTATCCTATCCTGTCCTCTATACTATCCTATCCTCTATCCTATCCCCTATCCTATCCTCTATCCTATCCTATCATCTATCCTCTATCCTATAATATCTTCTATCCTATCCTATCCTCTATCCTATCCTGTCCTCTATACTATCCTATCCTCTATCCTAACCTATCTTCTATCTTATCCTATCCTCTATCCTATCCTATCCTGTATCCTATCCTATCCTATCCTCTATCCTATCCTGTCGTCTATCCCATCCTCTATCCTATCCTATCCTCTATCCTATCCTATCCTCCATCCTATCCTATCCTCAATCCTATCCTTTCCTGTATCCTATCCAATCCTGTATCCTATCCTGTCCTCTATACTATCCTATCCTCTATCCTAACCTATCCTCTATCCTATCCTATCCTCTATCCTATCCTATCCTCTATCCTATCCTATCCTCTATCCTATCCTATCCTCTATCCTATCCTATCCTCTATCCTATCCTATCCTCTATCCTATCCTATCCTGTATCCTATCCTGTCCTCTATACTATCCTATCCTCTATCCTAACCTATCCTCTATCCTATCCTATCCTATATCCTATCCTATCCTCTATCCTATCCTATCCTCTATCCTATCCTATCCTCTATCCTATCCTATCCTCTATCCTATCCTATCCTCTATCCTATCCTATCCTCTATCCTATCCTATCCTCTATCCTATCCTATCCTCTATCCTATCCTATCCTCTATCCTATCCTATCCTCTATCCTATCCTATCCTCTATCCTATCCTATCCTCTATCCTATCCAATCCTCTATCCTATCCTATCGTCTATCCTATCCTCTATCCTATCCTATCCTCTATCCTATCCTATCCTCTATCCTATCCTATCCTCTATCCTATCCTATCCTCTATCCTATCCTATCCTCTATCCTATGCTATCCTCTATCCTATCATATCTTCTATCCTATCCTATCCTCTATCCTACCCTATCCTATCCTCTATCCTATCCTATCCCCTATCCTATCCTATCCTCCATCCTATCCTATCCTCAATCCTATCCTTTCCTGTATCCTATCCAATCCTGTATCCTATCCTGTCCTCTATACTATCCTATCCTCTATCCTATCCCCTATCCTATCCTCTATCCTATCCTATCATCTATCCTCTATCCTATAATATCTTCTATCCTATCCTATCCTCTATCCTATCCTGTCCTCTATACTATCCTATCCTCTATCCTAACCTATCTTCTATCTTATCCTATCCTCTATCCTATCCTATCCTGTATCCTATCCTATCCTATCCTCTATCCTATCCTGTCGTCTATCCCATCCTCTATCCTATCCTATCCTCTATCCTATCCTATCCTCCATCCTATCCTATCCTCAATCCTATCCTTTCCTGTATCCTATCCAATCCTGTATCCTATCCTGTCCTCTATACTATCCTATCCTCTATCCTAACCTATCCTCTATCCTATCCTATCCTCTATCCTATCCTATCCTCTATCCTATCCTATCCTCTATCCTATCCTATCCTCTATCCTATCCTATCCTCTATCCTATCCTATCCTCTATCCTATCCTATCCTCTATCCTATCCTATCCTCTATCCTATCCTATCCTCTATCCTATCCTATCCTCTATCCTATCCTATCCTCTATCCTATCCTATCCTCTATCCTATCCAATCCTCTATCCTATCCTATCGTCTATCCTATCCTCTATCCTATCCTATCCTCTATCCTATCCTATCCTCTATCCTATCCTATCCTCTATCCTATCCTATCCTCTATCCTATCCTATCCTCTATCCTATCCTATCCTCTATCCTATGCTATCCTCTATCCTATCATATCTTCTATCCTATCCTATCCTCTATCCTACCCTATCCTATCCTCTATCCTATCCTATCCCCTATCCTATCCTCTATCCTATCCCCTATCCTATCCTCTATCCTATCCTATCATCTATCCTCTATCCTATAATATCTTCTATCCTATCCTATCCTCTATCCTATCAAATCCCCTATCCCATCCTCTATCCTATCCTATCATCTATCCTCTATCCTATATAATCCTCTATCCTATCCTATCCTCTATCCTATCCTATCTTCTATCCTATCCTATCCTCTATCCTATCCTATCCTCTATCCTATCCTATCCTCTATCCTCTATCCTCTATCCTCTATCCTCTATCCTCTATCCTCTATCCTCTATCCTCTATCCTCTATCCTCTATCCTATCCTATTCTCTGTCCTATCCTATCCTCTATCCTATCCTATCCTCTATCCTGTGCTATCCTCTATCCTATCCTATCCTCTATCCTCTATCCTCTATCCTATCCTATCCTCTATCCTCTATCCTCTATCCTATCCTATCCTCTATCCTATCCTATCGTCTATCCTATCCTATCCTCTATCCTATCCTATCCTCTATCCTATCCTATCCTCAATCCTATCCTTTCCTGTATCCTATCCAATCCTGTATCCTATCCTGTCCTCTAGCCTATCCTATCCTCTATCCTATCCTATGCTCTATCCTATCTTATCGTCTATCCTATCCTCTATCCTATCCTATTCCTCTATCCTATCCTATCCTCTATCCTATCCTATCCTATATCCTATCCTATCCTCTATCCTATCCTATCCTCCATCCTATCCTATCCTCTATCCTCTATCCTATCCTATCCTATCCTCTATCCTCTATCCTCTATCCTATCCTATCCTCTATCCTATCCTTTCCTCTATCCTATCCTCTATCCTATCCTATCCTCTATCCTATCCTATCCTCTATCCTATCCTATCCTCTATCCTATCCTATCCTCTATCCTATCCTATCCTCTATCCTATCCTATCCTCTATCCTATCCTATCCTCTATCCTATCCTATCCTCTATCCTATCCTATCCTGTATCCTATCCTATACTCTATCCTATCCTATCCTCTATGCTATCCTATCCTCTATCCTATCCTATCCTCTATCCTATCCTATCCTCTATCCTATCCTATCATCTATCCTCTATCCTATCCTATCAAATCCCCTATCCTATCCTCTATCCTACCCTATCCTCTGTCCTATCCTATCCTCTATCCTATCCTATCCTCTATCCTATCCTATCCTCTATCCTATCCTATCCTCTATCCTCTATCCTATCCTATCCTCTATCCTCTATCCTCTATCCTCTATCCTATCCTATCCTCTGTCCTATCCTATCGTCTATCCTATCCTCTATCCTATCCTATCCTCTATCCTATCCTATCCTATCCTCTATCCTATCCTATCCTCTATCCTATCCTATCCTCCATCCTATCCTATCCTCAATCCTATCCTTTCCTGTATCCTATCCAATCCTGTATCCTATCCTGTCCTCTATACTATCCTATCCTCTATCCTAACCTATCCTCTATCCTATCCTATCCTCTATCCTATCCTATCCTCTATCCTATCCTATCCTCTATCCTATCCTATCCTCTATCCTATCCTATCCTCTATCCTATCCTATCCTCTATCCTATCCTATCCTCTATCCTATGCTATCCTCTATCCTATCCTATCTTCTATCCTATCCTATCCTCTATCCTATCCTATCCTATCCTCTATCCTATCCTATCCCCTATCCTATCCTCTATCCTATCCCCTATCCTATCCTCTATCCTATCCTATCATCTATCCTCTATCCTATAATATCTTCTATCCTATCCTATCCTCTATCCTATCCTGTCCTCTATACTATCCTATCCTCTATCCTAACCTATCTTCTATCTTATCCTATCCTCTATCGTATCCTATCCTGTATCCTATCCTATCCTATCCTCTATCCTATCCTGTCGTCTATCCTATCCTCTATCCTATCCTATCCTCTATCCTATCCTATCCTCCATCCTATCCTATCCTCAATCCTATCCTTTCCTGTATCCTATCCAATCCTGTATCCTATCCTGTCCTCTATACTATCCTATCCTCTATCCTAACCTATCCTCTATCCTATCCTATCCTCTATCCTATCCTATCCTCTATCCTATCCTATCCTCTATCCTATCCTATCCTCTATCCTATCCTATCCTCTATCCTATCCTATCCTCTATCCTATCCTATCCTCTATCCTATGCTATCCTCTATCCTATCCTATCCTCTATCCTCTATCCTATCCTATCCTCTATCCTCTATCCTCTATCCTATCCTATCCTCTATCCTATCCTATCGTCTATCCTAACCTATCCTCTATCCTATCCTATCATCTATCCTCTATCCTATCCTATCAAATCCCCTATCCTATCCTCTATCCTACCCTATCCTCTGTCCTATCCTATCCTCTATCCTATCCTATCCTCTATCCTATCCTATCCTCTATCCTATCCTATCCTCTATCCTCTATCCTATCCTATCCTCTATCCTCTATCCTCTATCCTCTATCCTATCCTATCCTCTGTCCTATCCTATCGTCTATCCTATCCTCTATCCTATCCTATCCTCTATCCTATCCTATCCTATCCTCTATCCTATCCTATCCTCTATCCTATCCTATCCTCCATCCTATCCTATCCTCAATCCTATCCTTTCCTGTATCCTATCCAATCCTGTATCCTATCCTGTCCTCTATACTATCCTATCCTCTATCCTAACCTATCCTCTATCCTATCCTATCCTCTATCCTATCCTATCCTCTATCCTATCCTATCCTCTATCCTATCCTATCCTCTATCCTATCCTATCCTCTATCCTATCCTATCCTCTATCCTATCCTATCCTCTATCCTATGCTATCCTCTATCCTATCCTATCTTCTATCCTATCCTATCCTCTATCCTATCCTATCCTATCCTCTATCCTATCCTATCCCCTATCCTATCCTCTATCCTATCCCCTATCCTATCCTCTATCCTATCCTATCATCTATCCTCTATCCTATAATATCTTCTATCCTATCCTATCCTCTATCCTATCCTGTCCTCTATACTATCCTATCCTCTATCCTAACCTATCTTCTATCTTATCCTATCCTCTATCCTATCCTATCCTGTATCCTATCCTATCCTATCCTCTATCCTATCCTGTCGTCTATCCTATCCTCTATCCTATCCTATCCTCTATCCTATCCTATCCTCCATCCTATCCTATCCTCAATCCTATCCTTTCCTGTATCCTATCCAATCCTGTATCCTATCCTGTCCTCTATACTATCCTATCCTCTATCCTAACCTATCCTCTATCCTATCCTATCCTCTATCCTATCCTATCCTCTATCCTATCCTATCCTCTATCCTATCCTATCCTCTATCCTATCCTATCCTCTATCCTATCCTATCCTCTATCCTATCCTATCCTCTATCCTATGCTATCCTCTATCCTATCCTATCCTCTATCCTCTATCCTATCCTATCCTCTATCCTCTATCCTCTATCCTATCCTATCCTCTATCCTATCCTATCGTCTATCCTAACCTATCCTCTATCCTATCCTATCCTCTATCCTATCCTATCCTCTATCCTATCCTATCCTCAATCCTATCCTTTCCTGTATCCTATCCAATCCTGTATCCTATCCTCTCCTCTAGCCTATCCTATCCTCTATCCTATCCTATGCTCTATCCTATATTATCGTCTATCCTATCCTCTATCCTATCCTATTCCTCTATCCTATCCTATCCTCTATCCTATCCTATCCTATATCCTATCCTATCCTCTATCCTATCCTATCCTCCATCCTATCCTATCCTCTATCCTCTATCCTATCCTATCCTATCCTCTATCCTCTATCCTCTATCCTCTATCCTATCCTATCCTCTATCCTATCCTTTCCTCTATCCTATACTCTATCCTATCCTATCCTCTATCCTATCCTATCCTCTATCCTATCCTATCCTCTATCCTATCCTATCCTCTATCCTATCCTATCCTCTATCCTATCCTATCCTATCCTCTATCCTATCCTATCCTCTATCCTATCCTATCCTCCATCCTATCCTATCCTCAATCCTATCCTTTCCTGTATCCTATCCAATCCTGTATCCTATCCTGTCCTCTATACTATCCTATCCTCTATCCTAACCTATCCTCTATCCTATCCTATCCTCTATCCTATCCTATCCTCTATCCTATCCTATCCTCTATCCTATCCTATCCTCTATCCTATCCTATCCTCTATCCTATCCTATCCTCTATCCTATCCTATCCTCTATCCTATGCTATCCTCTATCCTATCCTATCTTCTATCCTATCCTATCCTCTATCCTATCCTATCCTATCCTCTATCCTATCCTATCCCCTATCCTATCCTCTATCCTATCCCCTATCCTATCCTCTATCCTATCCTATCATCTATCCTCTATCCTATAATATCTTCTATCCTATCCTATCCTCTATCCTATCCTGTCCTCTATACTATCCTATCCTCTATCCTAACCTATCTTCTATCTTATCCTATCCTCTATCGTATCCTATCCTGTATCCTATCCTATCCTATCCTCTATCCTATCCTGTCGTCTATCCTATCCTCTATCCTATCCTATCCTCTATCCTATCCTATCCTCCATCCTATCCTATCCTCAATCCTATCCTTTCCTGTATCCTATCCAATCCTGTATCCTATCCTGTCCTCTATACTATCCTATCCTCTATCCTAACCTATCCTCTATCCTATCCTATCCTCTATCCTATCCTATCCTCTATCCTATCCTATCCTCTATCCTATCCTATCCTCTATCCTATCCTATCCTCTATCCTATCCTATCCTCTATCCTATCCTATCCTCTATCCTATGCTATCCTCTATCCTATCCTATCCTCTATCCTCTATCCTATCCTATCCTCTATCCTCTATCCTCTATCCTATCCTATCCTCTATCCTATCCTATCGTCTATCCTAACCTATCCTCTATCCTATCCTATCATCTATCCTCTATCCTATCCTATCAAATCCCCTATCCTATCCTCTATCCTACCCTATCCTCTGTCCTATCCTATCCTCTATCCTATCCTATCCTCTATCCTATCCTATCCTCTATCCTATCCTATCCTCTATCCTCTATCCTATCCTATCCTCTATCCTCTATCCTCTATCCTCTATCCTATCCTATCCTCTGTCCTATCCTATCGTCTATCCTATCCTCTATCCTATCCTATCCTCTATCCTATCCTATCCTATCCTCTATCCTATCCTATCCTCTATCCTATCCTATCCTCCATCCTATCCTATCCTCAATCCTATCCTTTCCTGTATCCTATCCAATCCTGTATCCTATCCTGTCCTCTATACTATCCTATCCTCTATCCTAACCTATCCTCTATCCTATCCTATCCTCTATCCTATCCTATCCTCTATCCTATCCTATCCTCTATCCTATCCTATCCTCTATCCTATCCTATCCTCTATCCTATCCTATCCTCTATCCTATCCTATCCTCTATCCTATGCTATCCTCTATCCTATC
Organism: Halictus rubicundus; assembly: GCF_050948215.1. Taxonomy (NCBI): domain Eukaryota; kingdom Metazoa; phylum Arthropoda; class Insecta; order Hymenoptera; family Halictidae; genus Halictus; species Halictus rubicundus. Next base: position 449,716 of record NW_027488564.1, read on the forward strand.
CTATCTTCTATCCTATCCTATCCTCTATCCTATCCTATCCTATCCTCTATCCTATCCTATCCCCTATCCTATCCTCTATCCTATCCCCTATCCTATCCTCTATCCTATCCTATCATCTATCCTCTATCCTATAATATCTTCTATCCTATCCTATCCTCTATCCTATCCTGTCCTCTATACTATCCTATCCTCTATCCTAACCTATCTTCTATCTTATCCTATCCTCTATCCTATCCTATCCTGTATCCTATCCTATCCTATCCTCTATCCTATCCTGTCGTCTATCCTATCCTCTATCCTATCCTATCCTCTATCCTATCCTATCCTCCATCCTATCCTATCCTCAATCCTATCCTTTCCTGTATCCTATCCAATCCTGTATCCTATCCTGTCCTCTATACTATCCTATCCTCTATCCTAACCTATCCTCTATCCTATCCTATCCTCTATCCTATCCTATCCTCTATCCTATCCTATCCTCTATCCTATCCTATCCTCTATCCTATCCTATCCTCTATCCTATCCTATCCTCTATCCTATCCTATCCTCTATCCTATGCTATCCTCTATCCTATCCTATCCTCTATCCTCTATCCTATCCTATCCTCTATCCTCTATCCTCTATCCTATCCTATCCTCTATCCTATCCTATCGTCTATCCTAACCTATCCTCTATCCTATCCTATCCTCTATCCTATCCTATCCTCTATCCTATCCTATCCTCAATCCTATCCTTTCCTGTATCCTATCCAATCCTGTATCCTATCCTCTCCTCTAGCCTATCCTATCCTCTATCCTATCCTATGCTCTATCCTATATTATCGTCTATCCTATCCTCTATCCTATCCTATTCCTCTATCCTATCCTATCCTCTATCCTATCCTATCCTATATCCTATCCTATCCTCTATCCTATCCTATCCTCCATCCTATCCTATCCTCTATCCTCTATCCTATCCTATCCTATCCTCTATCCTCTATCCTCTATCCTCTATCCTATCCTATCCTCTATCCTATCCTTTCCTCTATCCTATACTCTATCCTATCCTATCCTCTATCCTATCCTATCCTCTATCCTATCCTATCCTCTATCCTATCCTATCCTCTATCCTATCCTATCCTCTATCCTATCCTATCCTCTATCCTATCCTATCCTCTATCCTATCCTATCCTGTATCCTATCCTATACTCTATCCTATCCTCTCCTCTATCCTATCCTATCCTCTATCCTATCCTATCCTCTATCCTATCCTATCCTCTATCCTATCCTATCCTCTATCCTATCCTATCATCTATCCTCTATCCTATCCTATCAAATCCCCTATTCTATCCTCTATACTACCCTATCCTCTGTCCTATCCTATCCTCTATCCTATCCTATCCTGTATCCTATCCTATCCTCTATCCTATCCTATCCTCTATCCTCTATCCTATCCTATCCTCTATCCTCTATCCTCTATCCTCTATCCTCTATCCTATCCTATCCTCTGTCCTATCCTATCGTCTATCCTATCCTCTATCCTATCCTATCCTCTATCCTATCCTATCCTATCCTCTATCCTATCCTATCCTCTATCCTATCCTCTATCCTATCCTACCCTCCATCCTATCCTATCCTCAATCCTATCCTTTCCTGTATCCTATCCAATCCTGTATCCTATCCTGTCCTCTATCCTATCCTATCCTCTATCCTATCCTATGCTCTATCCTATCCTATCGTCTATCCTATCCTCTATCCTATCCTATTCCTCTATCCTATCCTATCCTCTATCCTATCCTATCCTATATCCTATCCTATCCTCTATCCTATCCTATCCTCTATCCTATCCTATCCTGTATCCTATCCAATCCTCTATCCTATCCTCTATCCTATCCTATCCTCTATCCTATCCTATCCTCCATCCTATCCTATCCTGTCCTCTATCCTATCCTATCCTCTATCCTATCCTATGCTCTATCCTATCCTATCGTCTATCCTATCCTATCCTCTATCCTATCCTATCCTGTATCCTATCCTATCCTATCCTCTATCCTATCCTGTCGTCTATCCCATCCTCTATCCTATCCTATCCTCTATCCTATCCTATCCTCCATCCTATCCTATCCTCAATCCTATCCTTTCCTGTATCCTATCCAATCCTGTATCCTATCCTGTCCTCTATACTATCCTATCCTCTATCCTAACCTATCCTCTATCCTATCCTATCCTCTATCCTATCCTATCCTCTATCCTATCCTATCCTCTATCCTATCCTATCCTCTATCCTATCCTATCCTCTATCCTATCCTATCCTCTATCCTATCCTATCCTCTATCCTATGCTATCCTCTATCCTATCCTATCCTCTATCCTCTATCCTATCCTATCCTCTATCCTCTATCCTCTATCCTATCCTATCCTCTATCCTATCCTATCGTCTATCCTAACCTATCCTCTATCCTATCCTATCATCTATCCTCTATCCTATCCTATCAAATCCCCTATCCTATCCTCTATCCTACCCTATCCTCTGTCCTATCCTATCCTCTATCCTATCCTATCCTCTATCCTATCCTATCCTCTATCCTATCCTATCCTCTATCCTCTATCCTATCCTATCCTCTATCCTCTATCCTCTATCCTCTATCCTATCCTATCCTCTGTCCTATCCTATCGTCTATCCTATCCTCTATCCTATCCTATCCTCTATCCTATCCTATCCTATCCTCTATCCTATCCTATCCTCTATCCTATCCTATCCTCTATCCTATCCTATCCTCTATCCTATCCTATCCTCTATCCTATGCTATCCTCTATCCTATCCTATCCTCTATCCTCTATCCTATCCTATCCTCTATCCTCTATCCTCTATCCTATCCTATCCTCTATCCTATCCTATCGTCTATCCTAACCTATCCTCTATCCTATCCTATCCTCTATCCTATCCTATCCTCTATCCTATCCTATCCTCAATCCTATCCTTTCCTGTATCCTATCCAATCCTGTATCCTATCCTCTCCTCTAGCCTATCCTATCCTCTATCCTATCCTATGCTCTATCCTATATTATCGTCTATCCTATCCTCTATCCTATCCTATTCCTCTATCCTATCCTATCCTCTATCCTATCCTATCCTATATCCTATCCTATCCTCTATCCTATCCTATCCTCCATCCTATCCTATCCTCTATCCTCTATCCTATCCTATCCTATCCTCTATCCTCTATCCTCTATCCTCTATCCTATCCTATCCTCTATCCTATCCTTTCCTCTATCCTATACTCTATCCTATCCTATCCTCTATCCTATCCTATCCTCTATCCTATCCTATCCTCTATCCTATCCTATCCTCTATCCTATCCTATCCTCTATCCTATCCTATCCTCTATCCTATCCTATCCTCTATCCTATCCTATCCTCTATCCTATCCTATCCTGTATCCTATCCTATACTCTATCCTATCCTCTCCTCTATCCTATCCTATCCTCTATCCTATCCTATCCTCTATCCTATCCTATCCTCTATCCTATCCTATCCTCTATCCTATCCTATCATCTATCCTCTATCCTATCCTATCAAATCCCCTATTCTATCCTCTATACTACCCTATCCTCTGTCCTATCCTATCCTCTATCCTATCCTATCCTGTATCCTATCCTATCCTCTATCCTATCCTATCCTCTATCCTCTATCCTATCCTATCCTCTATCCTCTATCCTCTATCCTCTATCCTCTATCCTATCCTATCCTCTGTCCTATCCTATCGTCTATCCTATCCTCTATCCTATCCTATCCTCTATCCTATCCTATCCTATCCTCTATCCTATCCTATCCTCTATCCTATCCTCTATCCTATCCTACCCTCCATCCTATCCTATCCTCAATCCTATCCTTTCCTGTATCCTATCCAATCCTGTATCCTATCCTGTCCTCTATCCTATCCTATCCTCTATCCTATCCTATGCTCTATCCTATCCTATCGTCTATCCTATCCTCTATCCTATCCTATTCCTCTATCCTATCCTATCCTCTATCCTATCCTATCCTATATCCTATCCTATCCTCTATCCTATCCTATCCTCTATCCTATCCTATCCTGTATCCTATCCAATCCTCTATCCTATCCTCTATCCTATCCTATCCTCTATCCTATCCTATCCTCCATCCTATCCTATCCTGTCCTCTATCCTATCCTATCCTCTATCCTATCCTATGCTCTATCCTATCCTATCGTCTATCCTATCCTATCCTCTATCCTATCCTATCCTGTATCCTATCCTATCCTATCCTCTATCCTATCCTGTCGTCTATCCCATCCTCTATCCTATCCTATCCTCTATCCTATCCTATCCTCCATCCTATCCTATCCTCAATCCTATCCTTTCCTGTATCCTATCCAATCCTGTATCCTATCCTGTCCTCTATACTATCCTATCCTCTATCCTAACCTATCCTCTATCCTATCCTATCCTCTATCCTATCCTATCCTCTATCCTATCCTATCCTCTATCCTATCCTATCCTCTATCCTATCCTATCCTCTATCCTATCCTATCCTCTATCCTATCCTATCCTCTATCCTATGCTATCCTCTATCCTATCCTATCCTCTATCCTCTATCCTATCCTATCCTCTATCCTCTATCCTCTATCCTATCCTATCCTCTATCCTATCCTATCGTCTATCCTAACCTATCCTCTATCCTATCCTATCATCTATCCTCTATCCTATCCTATCAAATCCCCTATCCTATCCTCTATCCTACCCTATCCTCTGTCCTATCCTATCCTCTATCCTATCCTATCCTCTATCCTATCCTATCCTCTATCCTATCCTATCCTCTATCCTCTATCCTATCCTATCCTCTATCCTCTATCCTCTATCCTCTATCCTATCCTATCCTCTGTCCTATCCTATCGTCTATCCTATCCTCTATCCTATCCTATCCTCTATCCTATCCTATCCTATCCTCTATCCTATCCTATCCTCTATCCTATCCTATCCTCCATCCTATCCTATCCTCAATCCTATCCTTTCCTGTGTCCTATCCAATCCTGTATCCTATCCTGTCCTCTATACTATCCTATCCTCTATCCTAACCTATCCTCTATCCTATCCTATCCTCTATCCTATCCTATCCTCTATCCTATCCTATCCTCTATCCTATCCTATCCTCTATCCTATCCTATCCTCTATCCTATCCTATCCTCTATCCTATCCTATCCTCTATCCTATGCTATCCTCTATCCTATCCTATCTTCTATCCTATCCTATCCTCTATCCTATCCTATCCTATCCTCTATCCTATCCTATCCCCTATCCTATCCTCTATCCTATCCCCTATCCTATCCTCTATCCTATCCTATCATCTATCCTCTATCCTATAATATCTTCTATCCTATCCTATCCTCTATCCTATCCTGTCCTCTATACTATCCTATCCTCTATCCTAACCTATCTTCTATCTTATCCTATCCTCTATCCTATCCTATCCTGTATCCTATCCTATCCTATCCTCTATCCTATCCTGTCGTCTATCCTATCCTCTATCCTATCCTATCCTCTATCCTATCCTATCCTCCATCCTATCCTATCCTCAATCCTATCCTTTCCTGTATCCTATCCAATCCTGTATCCTATCCTGTCCTCTATACTATCCTATCCTCTATCCTAACCTATCCTCTATCCTATCCTATCCTCTATCCTATCCTATCCTCTATCCTATCCTATCCTCTATCCTATCCTATCCTCTATCCTATCCTATCCTCTATCCTATCCTATCCTCTATCCTATCCTATCCTCTATCCTATGCTATCCTCTATCCTATCCTATCCTCTATCCTCTATCCTATCCTATCCTCTATCCTCTATCCTCTATCCTATCCTATCCTCTATCCTATCCTATCGTCTATCCTAACCTATCCTCTATCCTATCCTATCCTCTATCCTATCCTATCCTCTATCCTATCCTATCCTCAATCCTATCCTTTCCTGTATCCTATCCAATCCTGTATCCTATCCTCTCCTCTAGCCTATCCTATCCTCTATCCTATCCTATGCTCTATCCTATATTATCGTCTATCCTATCCTCTATCCTATCCTATTCCTCTATCCTATCCTATCCTCTATCCTATCCTATCCTATATCCTATCCTATCCTCTATCCTATCCTATCCTCCATCCTATCCTATCCTCTATCCTCTATCCTATCCTATCCTATCCTCTATCCTCTATCCTCTATCCTCTATCCTATCCTATCCTCTATCCTATCCTTTCCTCTATCCTATACTCTATCCTATCCTATCCTCTATCCTATCCTATCCTCTATCCTATCCTATCCTCTATCCTATCCTATCCTCTATCCTATCCTATCCTCTATCCTATCCTATCCTCTATCCTATCCTATCCTGTATCCTATCCTATACTCTATCCTATCCTCTCCTCTATCCTATCCTATCCTCTATCCTATCCTATCCTCTATCCTATCCTATCCTCTATCCTATCCTATCCTCTATCCTATCCTATCATCTATCCTCTATCCTATCCTATCAAATCCCCTATTCTATCCTCTATACTACCCTATCCTCTGTCCTATCCTATCCTCTATCCTATCCTATCCTGTATCCTATCCTATCCTCTATCCTATCCTATCCTCTATCCTCTATCCTATCCTCTATCCTATCCTATCCTCTATCCTATCCTATCCTCAATCCTATCCTTTCCTGTATCCTATCCAATCCTGTATCCTATCCTCTCCTCTAGCCTATCCTATCCTCTATCCTATCCTATGCTCTATCCTATATTATCGTCTATCCTATCCTCTATCCTATCCTATTCCTCTATCCTATCCTATCCTCTATCCTATCCTATCCTATATCCTATCCTATCCTCTATCCTATCCTATCCTCCATCCTATCCTATCCTCTATCCTCTATCCTATCCTATCCTATCCTCTATCCTCTATCCTCTATCCTCTATCCTATCCTATCCTCTATCCTATCCTTTCCTCTATCCTATACTCTATCCTATCCTATCCTCTATCCTATCCTATCCTCTATCCTATCCTATCCTCTATCCTATCCTATCCTCTATCCTATCCTATCCTCTATCCTATCCTATCCTCTATCCTATCCTATCCTGTATCCTATCCTATACTCTATCCTATCCTCTCCTCTATCCTATCCTATCCTCTATCCTATCCTATCCTCTATCCTATCCTATCCTCTATCCTATCCTATCCTCTATCCTATCCTATCATCTATCCTCTATCCTATCCTATCAAATCCCCTATTCTATCCTCTATACTACCCTATCCTCTGTCCTATCCTATCCTCTATCCTATCCTATCCTGTATCCTATCCTATCCTCTATCCTATCCTATCCTCTATCCTCTATCCTATCCTATCCTCTATCCTCTATCCTCTATCCTCTATCCTATCCTATCCTCTGTCCTATCCTATCGTCTATCCTATCCTCTATCCTATCCTATCCTCTATCCTATCCTATCCTATCCTCTATCCTATCCTATCCTCTATCCTATCCTCTATCCTATCCTACCCTCCATCCTATCCTATCCTCAATCCTATCCTTTCCTGTATCCTATCCAATCCTGTATCCTATCCTGTCCTCTATCCTATCCTATCCTCTATCCTATCCTATGCTCTATCCTATCCTATCGTCTATCCTATCCTCTATCCTATCCTATTCCTCTATCCTATCCTATCCTCTATCCTATCCTATCCTATATCCTATCCTATCCTCTATCCTATCCTATCCTCTATCCTATCCTATCCTGTATCCTATCCAATCCTCTATCCTATCCTCTATCCTATCCTATCCTCTATCCTATCCTATCCTCCATCCTATCCTATCCTGTCCTCTATCCTATCCTATCCTCTATCCTATCCTATGCTCTATCCTATCCTATCGTCTATCCTATCCTATCCTCTATCCTATCCTATCCTGTATCCTATCCTATCCTATCCTCTATCCTATCCTGTCGTCTATCCCATCCTCTATCCTATCCTATCCTCTATCCTATCCTATCCTCCATCCTATCCTATCCTCAATCCTATCCTTTCCTGTATCCTATCCAATCCTGTATCCTATCCTGTCCTCTATACTATCCTATCCTCTATCCTAACCTATCCTCTATCCTATCCTATCCTCTATCCTATCCTATCCTCTATCCTATCCTATCCTCTATCCTATCCTATCCTCTATCCTATCCTATCCTCTATCCTATCCTATCCTCTATCCTATCCTATCCTCTATCCTATCCTATCCTCTATCCTATCCTATCCTCTATCCTATCCTATCCTCTATCCTATCCTATCCTCTATCCTATCCTATCCTCTATCCTATCCTATCCTCTATCCTATCCAATCCTCTATCCTATCCTATCGTCTATCCTATCCTCTATCCTATCCTATCCTCTATCCTATCCTATCCTCTATCCTATCCTATCCTCTATCCTATCCTATCCTCTATCCTATCCTATCCTCTATCCTATGCTATCCTCTATCCTATCATATCTTCTATCCTATCCTATCCTCTATCCTACCCTATCCTATCCTCTATCCTATCCTATCCCCTATCCTATCCTCTATCCTATCCCCTATCCTATCCTCTATCCTATCCTATCATCTATCCTCTATCCTATAATATCTTCTATCCTATCCTATCCTCTATCCTATCAAATCCCCTATCCCATCCTCTATCCTATCCTATCATCTATCCTCTATCCTATCCAATCCTCTATCCTATCCTATCCTCTATCCTATCCTATCTTCTATCCTATCCTATCCTCTATCCTATCCTATCCTCTATCCTATCCTATCCTCTATCCTCTATCCTCTATCCTCTATCCTCTATCCTCTATCCTCTATCCTCTATCCTCTATCCTCTATCCTATCCTATTCTCTGTCCTATCCTATCCTCTATCCTATCCTATCCTCTATCCTATGCTATCCTCTATCCTATCCTATCCTCTATCCTCTATCCTCTATCCTATCCTATCCTCTATCCTCTATCCTCTATCCTATCCTATCCTCTATCCTATCCTATCGTCTATCCTAACCTATCCTCTATCCTATCCTATCCTCTATCCTATCCTATCCTCTATCCTATCCTATCCTCAATCCTATCCTTTCCTGTATCCTATCCAATCCTGTATCCTATCCTGTCCTCTAGCCTATCCTATCCTCTATCCTATCCTATGCTCTATCCTATCTTATCGTCTATCCTATCCTCTATCCTATCCTATTCCTCTATCCTATCCTATCCTCTATCCTATCCTATCCTATATCCTATCCTATCCTCTATCCTATCCTATCCTCCATCCTATCCTATCCTCTATCCTCTATCCTATCCTATCCTATCCTCTATCCTCTATCCTCTATATTATCCTATCCTCTATCCTATCCTTTCCTCTATCCTATCCTCTATCCTATCCTATCCTCTATCCTATCCTATCCTCTATCCTATCCTATCCTCTATCCTATCCTATCCTCTATCCTATCCTATCCTCTATCCTATCCTATCCTCTATCCTATCCTATCCTCTATCCTATCCTATCCTCTATCCTATCCTATCCTGTATCCTATCCTATACTCTATCCTATCCTATCCTCTATGCTATCCTATCCTCTATCCTATCCTATCCTCTATCCTATCCTATCCTCTATCCTATCCTATCATCTATCCTCTATCCTATCCTATCAAATCCCCTATCCTATCCTCTATCCTACCCTATCCTCTGTCCTATCCTATCCTCTATCCTATCCTATCCTCTATCCTATCCTATCCTCTATCCTATCCTATCCTCTATCCTCTATCCTATCCTATCCTCTATCCTCTATCCTCTATCCTCTATCCTATCCTATCCTCTGTCCTATCCTATCGTCTATCCTATCCTCTATCCTATCCTATCCTCTATCCTATCCTATCCTATCCTCTATCCTATCCTATCCTCTATCCTATCCTATCCTCCATCCTATCCTATCCTCAATCCTATCCTTTCCTGTATCCTATCCAATCCTGTATCCTATCCTGTCCTCTATACTATCCTATCCTCTATCCTAACCTATCCTCTATCCTATCCTATCCTCTATCCTATCCTATCCTCTATCCTATCCTATCCTCTATCCTATCCTATCCTCTATCCTATCCTATCCTCTATCCTATCCTATCCTCTATCCTATCCTATCCTCTATCCTATGCTATCCTCTATCCTATCCTATCTTCTATCCTATCCTATCCTCTATCCTATCCTATCCTATCCTCTATCCTATCCTATCCCCTATCCTATCCTCTATCCTATCCCCTATCCTATCCTCTATCCTATCCTATCATCTATCCTCTATCCTATAATATCTTCTATCCTATCCTATCCTCTATCCTATCCTGTCCTCTATACTATCCTATCCTCTATCCTAACCTATCTTCTATCTTATCCTATCCTCTATCCTATCCTATCCTGTATCCTATCCTATCCTATCCTCTATCCTATCCTGTCGTCTATCCTATCCTCTATCCTATCCTATCCTCTATCCTATCCTATCCTCCATCCCATCCTATCCTCAATCCTATCCTTTCCTGTATCCTATCCAATCCTGTATCCTATCCTGTCCTCTATACTATCCTATCCTCTATCCTAACCTATCCTCTATCCTATCCTATCCTCTATCCTATCCTATCCTCTATCCTATCCTATCCTCTATCCTATCCTATCCTCTATCCTATCCTATCCTCTATCCTATCCTATCCTCTATCCTATGCTATCCTCTATCCTATCCTATCCTCTATCCTCTATCCTATCCTATCCTCTATCCTCTATCCTCTATCCTATCCTATCCTCTATCCTATCCTATCGTCTATCCTAACCTATCCTCTATCCTATCCTATCATCTATCCTCTATCCTATCCTATCAAATCCCCTATCCTATCCTCTATCCTACCCTATCCTCTGTCCTATCCTATCCTCTATCCTATCCTATCCTCTATCCTATCCTATCCTCTATCCTATCCTATCCTCTATCCTCTATCCTATCCTATCCTCTATCCTCTATCCTCTATCCTCTATCCTATCCTATCCTCTGTCCTATCCTATCGTCTATCCTATCCTCTATCCTATCCTATCCTCTATCCTATCCTATCCTATCCTCTATCCTATCCTATCCTCTATCCTATCCTATCCTCCATCCTATCCTATCCTCAATCCTATCCTTTCCTGTATCCTATCCAATCCTGTATCCTATCCTGTCCTCTATACTATCCTATCCTCTATCCTAACCTATCCTCTATCCTATCCTATCCTCTATCCTATCCTATCCTCTATCCTATCCTATCCTCTATCCTATCCTATCCTCTATCCTATCCTATCCTCTATCCTATCCTATCCTCTATCCTATCCTATCCTCTATCCTATGCTATCCTCTATCCTATCCTATCTTCTATCCTATCCTATCCTCTATCCTATCCTATCCTATCCTCTATCCTATCCTATCCCCTATCCTATCCTCTATCCTATCCCCTATCCTATCCTCTATCCTATCCTATCATCTATCCTGTATCCTATAATATCTTCTATCCTATCCTATCCTCTATCCTATCCTGTCCTCTATACTATCCTATCCTCTATCCTAACCTATCTTCTATCTTATCCTATCCTCTATCCTATCCTATCCTGTATCCTATCCTATCCTATCCTCTATCCTATCCTGTCGTCTATCCTATCCTCTATCCTATCCTATCCTCTATCCTATCCTATCCTCCATCCTATCCTATCCTCAATCCTATCCTTTCCTGTATCCTATCCAATCCTGTATCCTATCCTGTCCTCTATACTATCCTATCCTCTATCCTAACCTATCCTCTATCCTATCCTATCCTCTATCCTATCCTATCCTCTATCCTATCCTATCCTCTATCCTATCCTATCCTCTATCCTATCCTATCCTCTATCCTATCCTATCCTCTATCCTATCCTATCCTCTATCCTATGCTATCCTCTATCCTATCCTATCCTCTATCCTCTATCCTATCCTATCCTCTATCCTCTATCCTCTATCCTATCCTATCCTCTATCCTATCCTATCGTCTATCCTAACCTATCCTCTATCCTATCCTATCCTCTATCCTATCCTATCCTCTATCCTATCCTATCCTCAATCCTATCCTTTCCTGTATCCTATCCAATCCTGTATCCTATCCTCTCCTCTAGCCTATCCTATCCTCTATCCTATCCTATGCTCTATCCTATATTATCGTCTATCCTATCCTCTATCCTATCCTATTCCTCTATCCTATCCTATCCTCTGTCCTATCCTATCCTCTATCCTATCCTATCCTGTATCCTATCCTATCCTCTATCCTATCCTATCCTCTATCCTCTATCCTATCCTATCCTCTATCCTCTATCCTCTATCCTCTATCCTATCCTATCCTCTGTCCTATCCTATCGTCTATCCTATCCTCTATCCTATCCTATCCTCTATCCTATCCTATCCTATCCTCTATCCTATCCTATCCTCTATCCTATCCTATCCTCTATCCTATCCTCTATCCTATCCTACCCTCCATCCTATCCTATCCTCAATCCTATCCTTTCCTGTATCCTATCCAATCCTGTATCCTATCCTGTCCTCTATCCTATCCTATCCTCTATCCTATCCTATGCTCTATCCTATCCTATCGTCTATCCTATCCTCTATCCTATCCTATTCCTCTATCCTATCCTATCCTCTATCCTATCCTATCCTATATCCTATCCTATCCTCTATCCTATCCTATCCTCTATCCTATCCTATCCTGTATCCTATCCAATCCTCTATCCTATCCTCTATCCTATCCTATCCTCTATCCTATCCTATCCTCCATCCTATCCTATCCTGTCCTCTATCCTATCCTATCCTCTATCCTATCCTATGCTCTATCCTATCCTATCGTCTATCCTATCCTATGCTCTATCCTATCCTATCGTCTATCCTATCCTCTATCCTATCCTATTCCTCTATCCTATCCTATCCTCTATCCTATCCTATCCTATATCCTATCCTATCCTCTATCCTATCCTATCCTCTATCATATACTATCCTCTATCCTATCCTATCCTCTATCCTATCCTATCCTCTATCCTATCCTGTCCTCTATACTATCCTATCCTCTATCCTAACCTATCTTCTATCTTATCCTATCCTCTATCCTATCCTATCCTGTATCCTATCCTATCCTATCCTCTATCCTATCCTGTCGTCTATCCTATCCTCTATCCTATCCTATCCTCTATCCTATCCTATCCTCCATCCTATCCTATCCTCAATCCTATCCTTTCCTGTATCCTATCCAATCCTGTATCCTATCCTGTCCTCTATACTATCCTATCCTCTATCCTAACCTATCCTCTATCCTATCCTATCCTCTATCCTATCCTATCCTCTATCCTATCCTATCCTCTATCCTATCCTATCCTCTATCCTATCCTATCCTCTATCCTATCCTATCCTCTATCCTATCCTATCCTCTATCCTATGCTATCCTCTATCCTATCCTATCCTCTATCCTCTATCCTATCCTATCCTCTATCCTCTATCCTCTATCCTATCCTATCCTCTATCCTATCCTATCGTCTATCCTAACCTATCCTCTATCCTATCCTATCCTCTATCCTATCCTATCCTCTATCCTATCCTATCCTCAATCCTATCCTTTCCTGTATCCTATCCAATCCTGTATCCTATCCTCTCCTCTAGCCTATCCTATCCTCTATCCTATCCTATGCTCTATCCTATATTATCGTCTATCCTATCCTCTATCCTATCCTATTCCTCTATCCTATCCTATCCTCTGTCCTATCCTATCCTCTATCCTATCCTATCCTGTATCCTATCCTATCCTCTATCCTATCCTATCCTCTATCCTCTATCCTATCCTATCCTCTATCCTCTATCCTCTATCCTCTATCCTATCCTATCCTCTGTCCTATCCTATCGTCTATCCTATCCTCTATCCTATCCTATCCTCTATCCTATCCTATCCTATCCTCTATCCTATCCTATCCTCTATCCTATCCTATCCTCTATCCTATCCTCTATCCTATCCTACCCTCCATCCTATCCTATCCTCAATCCTATCCTTTCCTGTATCCTATCCAATCCTGTATCCTATCCTGTCCTCTATCCTATCCTATCCTCTATCCTATCCTATGCTCTATCCTATCCTATCGTCTATCCTATCCTCTATCCTATCCTATTCCTCTATCCTATCCTATCCTCTATCCTATCCTATCCTATATCCTATCCTATCCTCTATCCTATCCTATCCTCTATCCTATCCTATCCTGTATCCTATCCAATCCTCTATCCTATCCTCTATCCTATCCTATCCTCTATCCTATCCTATCCTCCATCCTATCCTATCCTGTCCTCTATCCTATCCTATCCTCTATCCTATCCTATGCTCTATCCTATCCTATCGTCTATCCTATCCTATGCTCTATCCTATCCTATCGTCTATCCTATCCTCTATCCTATCCTATTCCTCTATCCTATCCTATCCTCTATCCTATCCTATCCTATATCCTATCCTATCCTCTATCCTATCCTATCCTCTATCATATACTATCCTCTATCCTATCCTATCCTCTATCCTATCCTATCCTCTATCCTATCCTATCCTCTATCCTCTATCCTATCCTATCCTCTATCCTCTATCCTCTATCCTCTATCCTATCCTATCCTCTGTCCTATCCTATCGTCTATCCTATCCTCTATCCTATCCTATCCTCTATCCTATCCTATCCTATCCTCTATCCTATCCTATCCTCTATCCTATCCTATCCTCCATCCTATCCTATCCTCAATCCTATCCTTTCCTGTATCCTATCCAATCCTGTATCCTATCCTGTCCTCTATACTATCCTATCCTCTATCCTAACCTATCTTCTATCTTATCCTATCCTCTATCCTATCCTATCCTGTATCCTATCCTATCCTATCCTCTATCCTATCCTGTCGTCTATCCTATCCTCTATCCTATCCTATCCTCTATCCTATCCTATCCTCCATCCTATCCTATCCTCAATCCTATCCTTTCCTGTATCCTATCCAATCCTGTATCCTATCCTGTCCTCTATACTATCCTATCCTCTATCCTAACCTATCCTCTATTCTATCCTATCCTCTATCCTATCCTATCCTCTATCCTATCCTATCCTCTATCCTATCCTATCCTCTATCCTATCCTATCCTCTATCCTATCCTATCCTCTATCCTATCCTATCCTCTATCCTATCCTATCCTCTATCCTATCCTATCCTCTATCCTATCCTATCCTCTATCCTATCCTATCCTCTATCCTATCCTATCCTCTATCCTATCCTATCCTATCCTCTATCCTATCCTATCCCCTATCCTATCCTCTATCCTATCCTATTCTCTATCCTATCCTATCATCTATCCTATCCTATCCTCTATCCTATAATATCATCTATCCGTTCCTATCCTCCATCCTATCCTATCCTCTATCCTATCCTATCCTCTATCCTATCCTATCCTCCATCCTATCCTATCCTCAATCCTATCCTTTCCTGTATCCTATACAATCCTGTATCCTATCCTGTTCTCTATCCTATCCTATCCTCTATCCTATCCTATCCTCTATCCTATCCTATCCTATATCCTATCCTATCCTCTATCCTATCCTATCGTCTATCCTATCCTATCGTCTATCCTATCCTCTATCCTATCCTATCCTCCATCCTATCCTATCCTCAATCCTATCCTTTCCTGTATCCTATCCAATCCTGTATCCTATCCTGTCCTCTATCCTATCCTATACTCTATCCTATTCTATGCTCTATCCTATCCTATCGTCTACGCTATCCTCTATCATATCCTATTCCTCTATCCTATCCTATCCTCTATCCTATCCTATCCTCTATCCTATCCTATCCTATATCCTATCCTATCCTCTATCCTATCCTATCCTCTATTCTATCCTATCCTCTATCCTATCCTATCTTTTATCCTACCTTATCATCTATCCTATCAAATCCCCTATCCTATCCTCTATCCTATCCTATCCTCTATCCTATCCTATCCTCCATCCTATCCTATCCCCAATCCTATCCTTTCCTGTATCCTATCCAATCCTGTATCCTATCCTGTCCTCTATCCTATGCTATCCTCTATCCTATCCTATCCTCTATCCAATCCTATCATCTATCCTATCCTATCCTCTATCCTATCAAATCCCCTACCCTATTCTCTGTCCAATCCTATCCTCTATCCTATCCTATCCTCTATCCTATCCTATCCACTATCCTCTATCCTCTATCCTATCCTATCCTCTATCCTATCCTATCCTCTATCCTATCCTATCCTCTATTCTATCCTATCTTCTATCCTATCCTATCCTCTATCCTATCCTATCCTCTATCCTATCCTATCCTCTATCCTATCCTATCCTCAATCCTATCCTATCTTCTATCCTATCCTATCCTCTATCCTATCAAATCCCCTGTCCTATCCTCTATCCTATCCTATCATCTATCCTCTATCCTATCCAATAATCTATCCTATCCTATCGTCTATCCTATCCTCTATCCTATCCTATCCTCTATCCTATCCTATCCTCCATCCTATCCTATCCTCAATCCTATCCTTTCCTGTATCCTATCCTATCCTGTATCCTATCCTGTCCTCTATCCTATCCTATCCTCTATCCTATCCTATCCTCTATCCTATCCTATCTTCTATCCTATCCTATCCTCTATCCTATCAAATCCCCTACCCTATTCTCTGTCCAATCATATCCTCTATCCTATCCTATCCTCTATCCTATCCTATCCTCTATCCTATCCTATCTTCTATCCTATCCTATCCTCTATCCTATCAAATCCCCTACCCTATTCTCTGTCCAATCCTATCCTCTATCCTATCCTATCCTCTATCCTATCCTATCCTCCATCCTATCCTATCCTCAATCCTATACTTTCCTGTATCCTATCCAATCCTGTATCCTATCCTGTCCTCTATCCTATCCTATCCTCTATCCAATCCTATCTTCTATCCTATCCTATCCTCTATCCTATCAAATCCGCTACCCTATTCTCTGTCCAATCCTATCCTCTATCCTATCCTATCCTCTATCCTATCCTATCCTCTATCCTATCCTATCTTCTATCCTATCCTATCTTCTATCCTATCCTATCCTCTATCCTATCAAATCCCCTGTCCTATCCTCTATCCAATCCTATCATCTATCCTCTATCCTATCCAATCCTCTATCCTATCCTATCGTCTATCCTATCCTCTATCCTATCCTATCCTCTATCCTATCCTCTATCCTATCCTATCCTCCATCCTATCCTATCCTCAATCCTATCCTTTCCTGTATCCTATCCAATCCTGTATCCTATCCTGTCCTCTATCCTATCCTATCATCTATCCTCTATCCTATCCAATCCTCTATCCTATCCTATCGTCTATCCTATCCTCTATCCTATCCTATCCTCTATCCTATCCTATCCTCCATCCTATCTTATCCTCAATCCTATCCTTTCCTGTATCCTATCCAATCCTGTATCCTATCCTGTCCTCTATCCTATCCTATCCTCTATCTTATCCTATCCTCTATCCTATCCTATCTTCTTTCCAATCCTATCCTCTATCCTATCAAATCCCCTATCCTATCCCCTATCCTCTATCATATCCTATTATCTATCCTCTATCCTATCCAATCCTCTATCCTATCCTATCGTCTATCCTATCATCTATCCTATCCTATCCTCTATCCTATCCTATCCTCCATCCTATCCTATCCTCAATCCTATCCTTTCCTGTATCCTATCCAATCCTGTATCTTATCCTGTCCTCTATCCTATCCTATCCTCTATCCTATCCTATCCTCTATCCTATCCTCTATCCTATCCTATCCTCCATCCTATCCTATCCTCAATCCTATCCTTTCCTGTATCCTATCCAATCCTGTATCCTATCCTGTCCTCTATCCTATCCTATCATCTATCCTCTATCCTATCCAATCCTCTATCCTATCCTATCGTCTATCCTATCCTCTATCCTATCCTATCCTCTATCCTATCCTATCCTCCATCCTATCTTATCCTCAATCCTATCCTTTCCTGTATCCTATCCAATCCTGTATCCTATCCTGTCCTCTATCCTATCCTATCCTCTATCTTATCCTATCCTCTATCCTATCCTATCTTCTTTCCAATCCTATCCTCTATCCTATCAAATCCCCTATCCTATCCCCTATCCTCTATCATATCCTATTATCTATCCTCTATCCTATCCAATCCTCTATCCTATCCTATCGTCTATCCTATCATCTATCCTATCCTATCCTCTATCCTATCCTATCCTCCATCCTATCCTATCCTCAATCCTATCCTTTCCTGTATCCTATCCAATCCTGTATCTTATCCTGTCCTCTATCCTATCCTATCCTCTATCCTATCCTATCCTCTATCCTATCCTCTATCCTATCCTATCCTCCATCCTATCCTATCCTCAATCCTATCCTTTCCTGTATCCTATCCAATCCTGTATCCTATCCTGTCCTCTATCCTATCCTATCCTCTATCCTATCCTATCCTCTATCCTATCCTATCTTCTATCCTATCCTATCCTCTATCCTATCAAATCCCCTACCCTATTCTCTGTCCAATCCTATCCTCTATCCTATCCTATCCTCTATCCTATCCTATCCACTATCCAATCCTATCCTCTATCCTCTATCCTATCCTATCCTCTATCCTATCCTATCCTCTATCCTATCCTATCTTCTATCCTCTCCTATCCTCTATCCTATCCTATCCTCTATCCTATCCTATCCTCTATCGTATCCTATCCTCTATCCTATCCTATCATCTATCCTCTATCCTATCCTATCCTCTATCCTCTACCCTATCCTATCCTCTATCCTATGCTCTATCCTATCCTATCGTCTATCTTATCCTCTATCCTATCCTATCCTCCATCCTATCCTATCCTCAATCCTATCCTTTCCTGTATCCTATCCAATCCTGTATCCTATCCTGTCCTCTATCCTATCCTATCCTCTATCCTATCCTATGCTCTATCCTATCCTATCGTCTATCCTATCCTCTATCCTATCCTATTCCTCTATCCTATCCTATCCTCTATCCTATCCTATCCTATATCCTATCCTATCCTCTATCCTATCCTATCCTCTATCCTATCCTATCCTCTATCCTATCCTATCTTTTATCCTACCTTATCATCTATCCTATCAAATCCCCTATCCTATCCTCTATCCTATCCTATCCTCTATCCTATCCTATCCTCCATCCTATCCTATTCCCAATCCTATCCTTTCCTGTATCCTATCCAATCCTGTATCCTATCCTGTCCTCTATCCTATCCTATCCTCTATCCTATCCTATCCTCTATCCTATGCTCTATCCTATCCTATCGTCTATCCTATCCTCTATCCTATCCTATCCTCCATCCTATCCTATCCTCAATCCTATCCTTTCCTGTATCCTATCCAATCCTGTATCCTATCCTGTCCTCTATCCTATCCTATCCTCTATCCTATCCTATGCTCTATCCTATCCTATCGTCTATCCTATCCTCTATCCTATCCTATTCCTCTATCCTATCCTATCCTCTATCCTATCCTATCCTATATCCTATCCTATCCTCTATCCTATCCTATCCTCTATCCTATCCTATCCTCTATCCTATCCTATCTTTTATCCTACCTTATCATCTATCCTATCAAATCCCCTATCCTATCCTCTATCCTATCCTATCCTCTATCCTATCCTATCCTCCATCCTATCCTATTCCCAATCCTATCCTTTCCTGTATCCTATCCAATCCTGTATCCTATCCTGTCCTCTATCCTATCCTCTATCCTCTACCCTATCCTATCCTCTATCCTATGCTCTATCCCATCCTATCGTCTATCCTATCCTCTATCCTATCCTATCCTCCATCCTATCCTATCCTCTATCCTATCCTATCCTCCATCCTATCCTATCCTCTATCCTATCCTATCCTATATCCTATCCTATCCTCTATCCTATCCTATCCTCTATCCTATCCTATCCTCTATCCTATCCTATCTTTTATCCTACCTTATCATCTATCCTATCAAATCCCCTATCCTATCCTCTATCCTATCCTATCCTCTATCCTATCCTATCCTCCATCCTATACTATTCCCAATCCTATCCTTTCCTGTATCCTATCCAATCCTGTATCCTATCCTGTCCTCTATCCTATCCTATCCTCTATCCTATCCTAACCTCTATCCGATCCTATCTTCTATCCTATCCTATCCTCTATCCTATCAAATCCCCTATCCTATTCTCTGTCCAATCCTATCCTCTATCCTATCCTATCCTCTATCCTATCCTATCCACTATCCAATCCTATCCTCTATCCTCTATCCTATCCTATCCTCTATCCTATCCTATCCTCTATTCTATCCTATCCTCTATCCTCTATCCTATCCTATCCTCTATCCTCTATCCTATCCTATCCTCTATCCTATCCTATCGTCTATCCTATCCTCTATCCTATCCTATCCTCCATCCTAACCTATCCTCAATCCTATCCTTTCCTGTATCCTATCCAATCCTGTATCCTATCCTGTCCTCTATCCTATCCTATCCTCTATCCTATCCTATGCTCTATCCTATCCTATCGTCTATCCTATCCTCTATACTATCCTCTTCCTCTATCCTATCCTATCGTCTATCCTATCCTCTATACTATCCTCTTCCTCTATCCTATCCTATCCTCTATCCTATCCTATCCTATATCCTATCCTATCCTCAATCCTATCCTATCCTCTATCCTATCCTATCCTCTATCCTATCCTATCTTTTATCCTACCTTATCATCTATCCTATCAAATCCCCTATCCTATCCTCTATCCTATCCTATCCTCTATCCTATCCTATCGTCCATCCTATCCTATCCCCAATCCTATCCTTTCCTGTATCCTATCCAATCCTGTATCCTATCCTGTCCTCTATCCTATCCTATCCTCTATCCTATCCTATCCTCTATCCAATCCTATCTTCTATCCTATCCTATCCTCTATCCTATCAAATCTTCTACCCTATTCTCTGTCCAATCCTATCCTCTATCCTATCCTATCCTCTATCCTATCCTATCCTCTATCCTATCCTATCCTCTACCCTATCCTATCCTCTATCCTCTATCCTATCCTATCCTCTATCCTCTATCCTATCCTATCCTCTATCCTATCCTATCGTCTATCCTATCCTCCATCCTATCCTATCCTCAATCCTATCCTTTCCTGTATCCTATCCAATCCTGTATCCTATCCTGTCCTCTATCCTATCCTATCCTCTATCCTATCCTATGCTCTATCCTATCCTATCGTCTATCCTATCCTCTATCCTATCCTATTCCTCTATCCTATCCTATCCTCTATCCTATCCTATCCTATATCCTATCCTATCCTCTATCCTATCCTATCGTCTATCCTATCCTATCTTTTATCCTACCTTATCATCTATCCTATCAAATCCCCTATCCTATCCTCTATCCTATCCTATCCTCTATCCTATCCTATCCTCCATCCTATCCTATTCCCAATCCTATCCTTTCCTGTATCCTATCCAATCCTGTATCCTATCCTGTCCTCTATCCTATCCTATCCTCTATCCTATCCTATCCTCTATCCAATCCTATCTTCTATCCTATCCTATCCTCTATCCTATCAAATCCCCTACCCTATTCTCTGTCCAATCCTATCCTCTATCCTATCCTATCCTCTATCCTATCCTATCCACTATCCAATCCTATCCTCTATCCTCTATCCTATCCTATCCTCTATCCTATCCTATCCTCTATTCTATCCTATCCTCTATCCTCTATCCTATCCTATCCTCTATCCTCTATCCTATCCTATCCTCTATCCTATCCTATCGTCTATCCTATCCTCTATCCTATCCTATCCTCCATCCTATCCTATCCTCAATCCTATCCTTTCCTGTATCCTATCCAATCCTGTATCCTATCCTGTCCTCTATCCTATCCTATCCTCTATCCTATCCTATGCTCTATCCTATCCTATCGTCTATCCTATCCTCTATACTATCCTCTTCCTCTATCCTATCCTATCGTCTATCCTATCCTCTATACTATCCTCTTCCTCTATCCTATCCTATCCTCTATCCTATCCTATCCTATATCCTATCCTATCCTCTATCCTATCCTATCCTCTATCCTATCCTATCCTCTATCCTATCCTATCTTTTATCCTACCTTATCATCTATCTTATCAAATCCCCTATCCTATCCTCTATCCTATCCTATCCTCTATCCTATCCTATCGTCCATCCTATCCTATCCCCAATCCTATCCTTTCCTGTATCCTATCCAATCCTGTATCCTATCCTCTATCCTATCCTATCCTCTATCCTATCCTATCGTCCATCCTATCCTATCCCCAATCCTATCCTTTCCTGTATCCTATCCAATCCTGTATCCTATCCTGTCCTCTATCCTATCCTATCCTCTATCCTATCCTATCCTCTATCCAATCCTATCTTCTATCCTATCCTATCCTCTATCCTATCAAATCCCCTACCCTATTCTCTGTCCAATCCTATCCTCTATCCTATCCTATCCTCTATCCTATCCTATCCTCTATCCTATCCTATCCTCTACCCTATCCTATCCTCTATCCTCTATCCTATCCTATCCTCTATCCTCTATCCTATCCTATCCTCTATCCTATCCTATCGTCTATCCTATCCTCTATCCTATCCTATCCTCTATCCTATCCTATCCTCCATCCTATGCTCTATCCTATCCTATCGTCTATCCTATCCTGTATCCCATCCTATTCCTCTATCCTATCCTATCCTCTATCCTATCCTATCCTATATCCTATCCTATCCTCTATCCTATCCTATCCTCTATCCTATCCTATCCTCTATCCTATCAAATCCCCTACCCTATTCTCTGTCCAATCCTATCCTCTATCCTATCCAATCCTGTATCCTATCCTGTCCTCTATCCTATCCTATCCTCTATCCTATCCTATCCTCTATCCTATCCTATCCTCTATCCTATCCTATCTTCTATCCTATCCTATCCTCTATCCTATCAAATCCCCTATCCTATCCTCTATCCTCTATCCTATCCTATCATCTATCCTCTATCCTATCCAATCCTTTATCCTATCCTATCGTCTATCCTATCCTGTATCCTATCCTATCCTCTATCCTATCCTATCCTCCATCCTATCCTATCCTCTATCCTATCCTATCCTATATCCTATCCTATCCTATATCCTATCCTATCCTATCCTCTATCCTATCCTATCCTCTATCCTATCCTATCCTCTATCCTATCCTATCCTCTATCCTATCCTATCCTCAATCCTATCCTTTCCTGTATCCTATCCAATCCTGTATCCTCTCCTGTCCTCTATCCTATCCTATCCTCTATTCGATCCTATCCTTTTATCTTATCCTATCCTATACTCTATCCTATCCTATCCTCTATTCGATCCTATCCTTTTATCTTATCCTATCCTATACTCTATCCTATCCTATCCTCTATTCGATCCTATCCTTTTATCTTATCCTATCCTATACTCTATCCTATCCTATCCTCTATCCTATCAAATCCCCTATCCTATCCTCTATCCTATCCTATCCTCTATCCTATCGTATCCTCTATCCTATCCCATCTTCTATCCTATCCTATCCTCTATCCTATCAAATCCCCAACCCTATCCTCTGTCCTATCCTATCCTCTATCCTATCCTATCCTCTATCGTATCCTATCATCTATCCTATCCTATCCTCTATCGTATCCTATCCTCAATCCTATCCTTTCCTGTATCCTATCCAATCCTGTATCCTATCCTGTCCTCTATCCTATCCTATCCTGTATCCTATCCTATCCTCTATCCTATCCTATCCTGTATCCTATCCTATCCTGTATCCTATCCTATCCTCTATCCTATCCTACCCTCTATCCTATCCTATCCTCTATCATATCCTATCTTTTATCCTACCTTATCATCTATCCTATCAAATCCCCTATCCTATCCTCTATCCTATCCTATCCTCTATCCTATCCTATCTTCTATCCTATCCTATCCTCTGTCCTATCAAATCCCATATCCTATCCTCTATCCTATCCTATCCTCTATCCTATCCTATCCTCTATCCTATCCTATCTTCTATCCTATCCTATCCTCTATCCCATCAAATCCCCTATCCTATCCTCTATCCTCTATCCTATCCTATCATCTATCCTCTATCCTATCCAATCCTCTATCCTATCCTATCGTCTATCCTATCCTCTATCCTATCCTATCCTATCGTCTATCCTATCCTCTATCCTATCCTATCCTCTATCCTATCCTTTCCTGTATCCTATCCAATCCTGTATCCTATCCTGTCCTCTATCCTATCCTATCCTGTATCCTATCCTATCCTCTATCCTATCCTATCCTGTATCCTATCCTATCCTGTATCCTATCCTATCCTCTATCTTATCCTACCCTCTATCCTATCCTATCCTCTATCATATCCTATCTTTTATCCTACCTTATCATCTATCCTATCAAATCCCCTATCCTATCCTCTATCCTATCCTATCCTCTATCCTATCCTATCTTCTATCCTATCCTATCCTCTGTCCTATCAAATCCAATATCCTATCCTCTATCCTATCCTATCCTCTATCCTATCCTATCCTCTATCCTATCCTATCTTCTATCCTATCCTATCCTCTATCCTATCAAATAACCTATCCTATCCTCTATCCTCTATCCTATCCTATCATCTATCCTCTATCCTATCCAATCCTCTATCCTATCCTATCGTCTATCCTATCCTCTATCCTATCCTATCCTATCGTCTATCCTATCCTCTATCCTATCCTATCCTCTATCCTATCCTATCCTCCATCCTATCCTATCCTCAATCCTATCCTTTCCTGTATCCTATCCAATCCTGTATCCTATCCTGTCCTCTATCCTATCCTATCATCTATCCTCTATCCTATCCAATCCTCTATCCTATCCTATCGTCTATCCTATCCTCTATCCTATCCTATCCTCTATCCTATCCTATCCTCCATCCTATCTTATCCTCAATCCTATCCTTTCCTGTATCCTATCCAATCCTGTATCCTATCCTGTCCTCTATCCTATCCTATCCTCTATCCTATCCTATCCTCTATCCTATCCTATCCTCTATCCTATCCTATCTTCTTTCCTATCCTATCCTCTATCCTATCAAATCCCCTATCCTATCCCCTATCCTCTATATTATCCTATCATCTATCCTCTATCCTATCCAATCCTCTATCCTATCCTATCGTCTATCCTATCCTCTATCCTATCCTATCGTCTATCCTATCCTATCCTCCATCCTATCCTATCCTCAATCCTATCCTTTCCTGTATCCTATCCAATCCTGTATCCTATCCTGTCCTCTATCCTATCCTATCCTCTATCCTATCCTATCCTCTATCCTATCCTATCTTCTATCCTATCCTATCCTCTATCCTATCAAATCCCCTACCCTATTCTCTGTCCAATCCTATCCTCTATCCTATCCTATCCTCTATCCTATCCTATCCTCTATCCTATCCTATTTTCTATCCTCTCCTATCCTCTATCCTATCCTATCCTCTATCCTATCCTATCCTCTATCGTATCCTATCCTCTATCCTATCCTATCATCTATCCTCTATCCTATCCTATCCTCTATCCTCTATCCTATCCTATCCTCTATCCTATCCTATCGTCTATCCTATCCTCTATCCTATCCTATCCTCCATCCTATCCTATCCTCAATCCTATCCTTTCCTGTATCCTATCCAATCCTGTATCCTATCCTGTCCTCTATCCTATCCTATCCTCTATCCTATCCTATGCTCTATCCTCTCCTATCGTCTATCCTATCCTCTATCCTATCCTATTCCTCTATCCTATCCTATCCTCTATCCTATCCTATCCTATATCCTATCCTATCCTCTATCCTATCCTATCCTCTATCCTATCCTATCCTCTATCCTATCCTATCTTTTATCCTACCTTATTATCTATCCTATCAAATCACCTATCCTATCCTCTATCCTATCCTATCCTCTATCCTATCCTATCCTCCATCCTATCCTATCCTCTATCCTATCCTATCCTCTATCCTATCCTATCTTTTATCCTACCTTATCATCTATCCTATCAAATCCCCTATCCTATCCTCTATCCTATCCTATCCTCTATCCTATCCTATCGTCCATCCTATCCTATCCCCAATCCTATCCTTTCCTGTAACCTATCCAATCCTGTATCCTATCCTGTCCTCTATCCTATCCTATCCTCTATCCTATCCTATCCTCTATCCAATCCTATCTTCTATCCTATCCTATCCTCTATCCTATCAAATCCCCTACCCTATTCTCTGTCCAATCCTATCCTCTATCCTATCCTATCCTCTATCCTATCCTATCCTCTATCCTATCCTATCCTCTACCCTATCCTATCCTCTATCCTCTATCCTATCCTATCCTCTATCCTCTATCCTATCCTATCCTCTATCCTATCCTATCGTCTATCCTATCCTCTATCCTATCCTATCCTCTATCCTATCCTATCCTCCATCCTATGCTCTATCCTATCCTATCGTCTATCCTATCCTGTATCCCATCCTATTCCCCTATCCTATCCTATCCTCTATCCTATCCTATCCTATATCCTATCCTATCCTCTATCCTATCCTATCCTCTATCCTATCCTATCCTCTATCCTATCAAATCCCCTACCCTATTCTCTGTCCAATCCTATCCTCTATCCTATCCAATCCTGTATCCTATCCTGTCCTCTATCCTATCCTATCCTCTATCCTATCCTATCCTCTATCCTATCCTATCCTCTATCCTATCCTATCTTCTATCCTATCCTATCCTCTATCCTATCAAATCCCCTATCCTATCCTCTATCCTCTATCCTATCCTATCATCTATCCTATATCCTATCCTATCCTCTATCCTATCCTATCTTCTATCCTATCCTATCCTCTATCCTATCAAATCCCCTACCCTATTCTCTGTCCAATCCTATCCTCTATCCTATCCTATCTTCTATCCTATCCTATCCTCTATCCTATCAAATCCCCTATCCTATCCTCTATCCTCTATCCTATCCTATCATCTATCCTCTATCCTATCCAATCCTCTATCCTATCCTATCCTCTATCCTATCTTATCCTCTATCCTATCCTATCCTCTATCCTATCCTATCCTCTATCCTATCCTATCCTCTATCCTCTATCCTATCCTATCCTCTATCCTATCCTATCCTCTATCCTCTATCTTATCCTATCCTCTATCCTCTATCCTATCCTATCGTCTGTCCTATCCTCTATCCTATCCTATCCTCTATCCTATCCTATCCTCCATCCTATCCTATGCTCTATCCTATCCTATCGTCTATCCTATCCTCTATCCCATCCTATTCCTCTATCCTATCCTATCCTCTATCCTATCCTATCCTATATCCTATCCTATCCTATATCCTATCCTATCCTATCCTCTATCCTATCCTATCCTCTATCCTATCCTATCCTATCCTCTATCCTATCCTATCCTCTATCCTATCCTATCCTCAATCCTATCCTTTCCTGTATCCTATCCAATCCTGTATCCTCTCCTGTCCTCTATCCTATCCTATCCTCTATTCGATCCTATCCTTTTATCTTATCCTATCCTATACTCTATCCTATCCTATCCTCTATTCGATCCTATCCTTTTATCTTATCCTATCCTATACTCTATCCTATCCTATCCTCTATTCGATCCTATCCTTTTATCTTATCCTATCCTATACTCTATCCTATCCTATCCTCTATCCTATCAAATCCCCTATCCTATCCTCTATCCTATCCTATCCTCTATCCTATCGTATCCTCTATCCTATCCCATCTTCTATCCTATCCTATCCTCTATCCTATCAAATCCCCAACCCTATCCTCTGTCCTATCCTATCCTCTATCCTATCCTATCCTCTATCGTATCCTATCCTCTATCCTATCCTATCCTCTATCGTATCCTATCCTCAATCCTATCCTTTCCTGTATCCTATCCAATCCTGTATCCTATCCTGTCCTCTATCCTATCCTATCCTGTATCCTATCCTATCCTCTATCCTATCCTATCCTGTATCCTATCCTATCCTCTATCCTATCCTATCCTCTATCCTATCCTATCCTCTATCCTATC
This sequence comes from Halictus rubicundus, assembly GCF_050948215.1. Classification (NCBI taxonomy): domain Eukaryota; kingdom Metazoa; phylum Arthropoda; class Insecta; order Hymenoptera; family Halictidae; genus Halictus; species Halictus rubicundus. The sequence continues at coordinate 477,966 of NW_027488564.1, forward strand.
CTATCCTCTATCATGTCCTATCTTTTATCCTACCTTATCATCTATCCTATCAAATCCCCTATCCTATCCTCTATCCTATCCTATCCTCTATCCTATCCTATCCTCTATCCTATCCTATCCTCTATCCTATCCTATCCTCTATCCTATCCTATCTTCTATCCTCTCCTATCCTCTATCCTATCCTATCCTCTATCCTATCCTATCCTCTATCCTATCCTATCATCTATCCTCTATCCTATCCTATCCTCTATCCTCTATCCTATCCTATCCTCTATCCTATCCTATCGTCTATCCTATCCTCTATCCTATCCTATCCTCCATCCTATCCTATCCTCAATCCTATCCTTTCCTGTATCCTATCCAATCCTGTATCCTATCCTGTCCTCTATCCTATCCTATCCTCTATCCTATCCTATGCTCTATCCTCTCCTATCGTCTATCCTATCCTCTATCCTATCCTATTCCTCTATCCTATCCTATGCTCTATCCTATCCTATCCTATATCCTATCCTATCCTCTATCCTATCCTATCCTCTATCCTATCCTATCCTCTATCCTATCCTATCTTTTATCCTACCTTATTATCTATCCTATCAAATCCCCTATAGTATCCTCTATATTATCCTATCCTCTATCCTATCCTATCCTCCATCCTATCCTATCCCCAATCCTATCCTTTCCTGTATCCTATCCAATCCTGTATCCTATCCTGTCCTCTATCCTATCCTATCCTCTATCCTATCCTATCCTCTATCCTATCCTATCGTCTATCCTATCCTCTATCCTATCCTATCCTCCATCCTATCCTATCCTCAATCCTATCCTTTCCTGTATCCTATCCAATCCTGTATCCTATCCTGTCCTCTATCCTATCCTATCCTCTATCCTATCCTATGCTCTATCCTATCCTATCGTCTATCCTATCCTCTATACTATCCTATTCCTCTATCCTATCCTATCCTCTATCCTATCCTATCCTATATCCTATCCTATCCTCTATCCTATCCTATCCTCTATCCTATCCTATCCTCTATCCTATCCTATCTTTTATCCTACCTTATCATCTATCCTATCAAATCCCCTATCCTATCCTCTATCCTATCCTATCCTCTATCCTATCCTATCGTCCATCCTATCCTATCCCCAATCCTATCCTTTCCTGTATCCTATCCAATCCTGTATCCTATCCTGTCCTCTATCCTATCCTATCCTCTATCCTATCCTTTCTTCTATCCTCTCCTATCCTCTATCCTATCCTATCCTCTATCCTATCCTATCCTCTATCGTATCCTATCCTCTATCCTATCCTATCATCTATCCTCTATCCTATCCTATCCTCTATCCTCTATCCTATCCTATCCTCTATCCTATCCTATCGTCTATCCTATCCTCTATCCTATCCTATCCTCCATCCTATCCTATCCTCAATCCTATCCTTTCCTGTATCCTATCCAATCCTGTATCCTATCCTGTCCTCTATCCTATCCTATCCTCTATCCTATCCTATGCTCTATCCTATCCTATCGTCTATCCTATCCTCTATACTATCCTATTCCTCTATCCTATCCTATCCTCTATCCTATCCTATCCTATATCCTATCCTATCCTCTATCCTATCCTATCGTCCATCCTATCCTATCCCCAATCCTATCCTTTCCTGTATCCTATCCAATCCTGTATCCTATCCTGTCCTCTATCCTATCCTATCCTCTATCCTATCCTATCCTCTATCCAATCCTATCTTCTATCCTATCCTATCCTCTATCCTATCCTATCCTCTATCCTATCCTATCCTCCATCCTATGCTCTATCCTATCCTATCGTCTATCCTATCCTGTATCCCATCCTATTCCCCTATCCTATCCTATCCTCTATCCTATCCTATCCTATATCCTATCCTATCCTCTATCCTATCCTATCCTCTATCCTATCCTATCCTCTATCCTATCAAATCCCCTACCCTATTCTCTGTCCAATCCTATCCTCTATCCTATCCAATCCTGTATCCTATCCTGTCCTCTATCCTATCCTATCCTCTATCCTATCCTATCCTCTATCCTATCCTATCCTCTATCCTATCCTATCTTCTATCCTATCCTATCCTCTATCCTATCAAATCCCCTATCCTATCCTCTATCCTCTATCCTATCCTATCATCTATCCTATATCCTATCCTATCCTCTATCCTATCCTATCTTCTATCCTATCCTATCCTCTATCCTATCAAATCCCCTACCCTATTCTCTGTCCAATCCTATCCTCTATCCTATCCTATCTTCTATCCTATCCTATCCTCTATCCTATCAAATCCCCTATCCTATCCTCTATCCTCTATCCTATCCTATCATCTATCCTCTATCCTATCCAATCCTCTATCCTATCCTATCCTCTATCCTATCTTATCCTCTATCCTATCCTATCCTCTATCCTATCCTATCCTCTATCCTATCCTATCCTCTATCCTCTATCCTATCCTATCCTCTATCCTATCCTATCCTCTATCCTCTATCTTATCCTATCCTCTATCCTCTATCCTATCCTATCGTCTGTCCTATCCTCTATCCTATCCTATCCTCTATCCTATCCTATCCTCCATCCTATCCTATGCTCTATCCTATCCTATCGTCTATCCTATCCTCTATCCCATCCTATTCCTCTATCCTATCCTATCCTCTATCCTATCCTATCCTATATCCTATCCTATCCTATATCCTATCCTATCCTATCCTCTATCCTATCCTATCCTCTATCCTATCCTATCCTATCCTCTATCCTATCCTATCCTCTATCCTATCCTATCCTCAATCCTATCCTTTCCTGTATCCTATCCAATCCTGTATCCTCTCCTGTCCTCTATCCTATCCTATCCTCTATTCGATCCTATCCTTTTATCTTATCCTATCCTATACTCTATCCTATCCTATCCTCTATTCGATCCTATCCTTTTATCTTATCCTATCCTATACTCTATCCTATCCTATCCTCTATTCGATCCTATCCTTTTATCTTATCCTATCCTATACTCTATCCTATCCTATCCTCTATCCTATCAAATCCCCTATCCTATCCTCTATCCTATCCTATCCTCTATCCTATCGTATCCTCTATCCTATCCCATCTTCTATCCTATCCTATCCTCTATCCTATCAAATCCCCAACCCTATCCTCTGTCCTATCCTATCCTCTATCCTATCCTATCCTCTATCGTATCCTATCCTCTATCCTATCCTATCCTCTATCGTATCCTATCCTCAATCCTATCCTTTCCTGTATCCTATCCAATCCTGTATCCTATCCTGTCCTCTATCCTATCCTATCCTGTATCCTATCCTATCCTCTATCCTATCCTATCCTGTATCCTATCCTATCCTCTATCCTATCCTATCCTCTATCCTATCCTATCCTCTATCCTATCCTATCCTCTATCATGTCCTATCTTTTATCCTACCTTATCATCTATCCTATCAAATCCCCTATCCTATCCTCTATCCTATCCTATCCTCTATCCTATCCTATCCTCTATCCTATCCTATCCTCTATCCTATCCTATCCTCTATCCTATCCTATCTTCTATCCTCTCCTATCCTCTATCCTATCCTATCCTCTATCCTATCCTATCCTCTATCCTATCCTATCATCTATCCTCTATCCTATCCTATCCTCTATCCTCTATCCTATCCTATCCTCTATCCTATCCTATCGTCTATCCTATCCTCTATCCTATCCTATCCTCCATCCTATCCTATCCTCAATCCTATCCTTTCCTGTATCCTATCCAATCCTGTATCCTATCCTGTCCTCTATCCTATCCTATCCTCTATCCTATCCTATGCTCTATCCTCTCCTATCGTCTATCCTATCCTCTATCCTATCCTATTCCTCTATCCTATCCTATGCTCTATCCTATCCTATCCTATATCCTATCCTATCCTCTATCCTATCCTATCCTCTATCCTATCCTATCCTCTATCCTATCCTATCTTTTATCCTACCTTATTATCTATCCTATCAAATCCCCTATAGTATCCTCTATATTATCCTATCCTCTATCCTATCCTATCCTCCATCCTATCCTATCCCCAATCCTATCCTTTCCTGTATCCTATCCAATCCTGTATCCTATCCTGTCCTCTATCCTATCCTATCCTCTATCCTATCCTATCCTCTATCCTATCCTATCGTCTATCCTATCCTCTATCCTATCCTATCCTCCATCCTATCCTATCCTCAATCCTATCCTTTCCTGTATCCTATCCAATCCTGTATCCTATCCTGTCCTCTATCCTATCCTATCCTCTATCCTATCCTATGCTCTATCCTATCCTATCGTCTATCCTATCCTCTATACTATCCTATTCCTCTATCCTATCCTATCCTCTATCCTATCCTATCCTATATCCTATCCTATCCTCTATCCTATCCTATCCTCTATCCTATCCTATCCTCTATCCTATCCTATCTTTTATCCTACCTTATCATCTATCCTATCAAATCCCCTATCCTATCCTCTATCCTATCCTATCCTCTATCCTATCCTATCCTCTATCCTATCCTATCTTTTATCCTACCTTATTATCTATCCTATCAAATCCCCTATAGTATCCTCTATATTATCCTATCCTCTATCCTATCCTATCCTCCATCCTATCCTATCCCCAATCCTATCCTTTCCTGTATCCTATCCAATCCTGTATCCTATCCTGTCCTCTATCCTATCCTATCCTCTATCCTATCCTATCCTCTATCCTATCCTATCGTCTATCCTATCCTCTATCCTATCCTATCCTCCATCCTATCCTATCCTCAATCCTATCCTTTCCTGTATCCTATCCAATCCTGTATCCTATCCTGTCCTCTATCCTATCCTATCCTCTATCCTATCCTATGCTCTATCCTATCCTATCGTCTATCCTATCCTCTATACTATCCTATTCCTCTATCCTATCCTATCCTCTATCCTATCCTATCCTATATCCTATCCTATCCTCTATCCTATCCTATCCTCTATCCTATCCTATCCTCTATCCTATCCTATCTTTTATCCTACCTTATCATCTATCCTATCAAATCCCCTATCCTATCCTCTATCCTATCCTATCCTCTATCCTATCCTATCGTCCATCCTATCCTATCCCCAATCCTATCCTTTCCTGTATCCTATCCAATCCTGTATCCTATCCTGTCCTCTATCCTATCCTATCCTCTATCCTATCCTTTCTTCTATCCTCTCCTATCCTCTATCCTATCCTATCCTCTATCCTATCCTATCCTCTATCGTATCCTATCCTCTATCCTATCCTATCATCTATCCTCTATCCTATCCTATCCTCTATCCTCTATCCTATCCTATCCTCTATCCTATCCTATCGTCTATCCTATCCTCTATCCTATCCTATCCTCCATCCTATCCTATCCTCAATCCTATCCTTTCCTGTATCCTATCCAATCCTGTATCCTATCCTGTCCTCTATCCTATCCTATCCTCTATCCTATCCTATGCTCTATCCTATCCTATCGTCTATCCTATCCTCTATACTATCCTATTCCTCTATCCTATCCTATCCTCTATCCTATCCTATCCTATATCCTATCCTATCCTCTATCCTATCCTATCGTCCATCCTATCCTATCCCCAATCCTATCCTTTCCTGTATCCTATCCAATCCTGTATCCTATCCTGTCCTCTATCCTATCCTATCCTCTATCCTATCCTATCCTCTATCCAATCCTATCTTCTATCCTATCCTATCCTCTATCCTATCAAATCCCCTACCCTATTCTCTGTCCAATCCTATCCTCTATCCTATCCTATCCTCTATCCTATCCTATCCTCTATCCTATCCTATCCTCTACCCTATCCTATCCTCTATCCTCTATCCTATCCTATCCTCTATCCTCTATCCTCTATCCTATCCTATCCTCTATCCTATCCTATCGTCTATCCTATCCTCTATACTATCCTATTCCTCTATCCTATCCTATCCTCTATCCTATCCTATCCTATATCCTATCCTATCCTCTATCCTATCCTATCCTCTATCCTATCCTATCCTCTATCCTATCCTATCTTTTATCCTACCTTATCATCTATCCTATCAAATCCCCTATCCTATCCTCTATCCTATCCTATCCTCTATCCTATCCTATCGTCCATCCTATCCTATCCCCAATCCTATCCTTTCCTGTATCCTATCCAATCCTGTATCCTATCCTGTCCTCTATCCTATCCTATCCTCTATCCTATCCTGTCCTCTATCCTATCCTATCCTCTATCCTATCCTATGCTCTATCCTATCCTATCGTCTATCCTATCCTCTATCCTATCCTATTCCTCTATCCTATCCTATCCTCTATCCTATCCTATCCTATATCCTATCCTATCCTCTATCCTATCCTATCCTCTATCCTATCCTATCCTCTATCGTATCCTATCCTCTATCCTATCCTATCATCTATCCTCTATCCTATCCTATCCTCTATCCTCTATCCTATCCTATCCTCTATCCTATCCTATCGTCTATCCTATCCTCTATCCTATCCTATCCTCCATCCTATCCTATCCTCAATCCTATCCTTTCCTGTATCCTATCCAATCCTGTATCCTATCCTGTCCTCTATCCTATCCTATCCTCTATCCTATCCTATGCTCTATCCTATCCTATCGTCTATCCTATCCTCTATACTATCCTATTCCTCTATCCTATCCTATCCTCTATCCTATCCTATCCTATATCCTATCCTATCCTCTATCCTATCCTATCGTCCATCCTATCCTATCCCCAATCCTATCCTTTCCTGTATCCTATCCAATCCTGTATCCTATCCTGTCCTCTATCCTATCCTATCCTCTATCCTATCCTATCCTCTATCCAATCCTATCTTCTATCCTATCCTATCCTCTATCCTATCAAATCCCCTACCCTATTCTCTGTCCAATCCTATCCTCTATCCTATCCTATCCTCTATCCTATCCTATCCTCTATCCTATCCTATCCTCTACCCTATCCTATCCTCTATCCTCTATCCTATCCTATCCTCTATCCTCTATCCTCTATCCTATCCTATCCTCTATCCTATCCTATCGTCTATCCTATCCTCTATCCTATCCTATCCTCTATCCTATCCTATCCTCCATCCTATCCTATGCTCTATCCTATCCTATCGTCTATCCTATCCTGTATCCCATTCTATTCCTCTATCCTATCCTATCCTCTATCCTATCCTATCCTATATCCTATCCTATCCTCTATCCTATCCTATCCTCTATCCTATCTTATCATCTATCCTATCCTATCTTTTATCCTACCTTATCATCTATCCTATCAAATCCCCTATCCTATCCTCTATCCTATCCTATCCTCTATCCTATCCTATCGTCCATCCTATCCTATCCCCAATCCTATCCTTTCCTGTATCCTATCCAATCCTGTATCCTATCCTATCCTCTACCCTATCCTATCCTCTATCCTCTATCCTATCCTATCCTCTATCTTCTATCCTATCCTATCCTCTATCCTATCAAATCCCCTATCCTATCCTCTATCCTCTATCCTATCCTATCATCTATCCTCTATCCTATCCAATCCTCTATCCTATCCTATCGTCTATCCTATCCTGTATCCTATCCTATCCTCTATCCTATCCTATCCTCCATCCTATCCTATCCTCAATCCTATCCTTTCCTGTATCCTATCCAATCCTGTATCCTATCCTGTCCTCTATCCTATGATATCCTATATCCTATGCTATCCTCTATCCTATCCTATCTTCTATCCTATCCTATCCTCTATCCTATCAAATCCACTACCCTATTCTCTGTCCAATCCTATCCTCTATCCTATCCTATCCTCTATCCTATCTTATCCTCTATCCTATCCTATCCTCTATTCTATCCTATCCTCTATCCTATCCTATCTTCTATCCTCTCCTATCCTCTATCCTATCCTATCCTCTATCCTATCCTATCCTCTATCGTATCCTATCCTCTATCCTATCCTATCATCTATCCTCTATCCTATCCTATCCTCTATCCTCTATCCTATCCTATCCTCTATCCTATCCTATCGTCTATCCTATCCTCTATCCTATCCTATCCTCCATCCTATCCTATCCTCAATCCTATCTTTTCCTGTATCCTATCCAATCCTGTATCCTATCCTGTCCTCTATCCTATCCTATCCTCTATCCTATCCTATGCTCTATCCTATCCTATCGTCTATCCTATTCTCTATCCTATCCTATTCCTCTATCCTATCCTATCCTCTATCCTATCCTATCCTATATCCTATCCTATCCTCTATCCTATCCTATCCTCTATCCTATCCTATCCTCTATCCTATCCTATCCTCTATCCTATCCTATCCTCTATCCTATCCTATCCTCCATCCTATCCTATCCTCAATCCTATCCTTTCCTGCATCCTATCCAATCCTGTATCCTATCCTGTCCTCTATCCTATCCTATCCTCTATCCTATCCTATCCTCCATCCTATCCTATCCTGTATCCTATCCTATCCTTTATCCTATCCTATCCTCTATCCTATCCTATCCTCTGTCCTATCCTATCCTCTAACCTATCCTATCCTCTATCCTATCCTCTATCCTATCCTATCGTCTATCCTATCCTCTATCCTATCCTATCCTATATCCTATCCTATCCTCTATCCTATCCTATCCTCTATCCTATCCTATCCTCTATCCTATCCTATCCTCTATCCTATCCTATCCTCTATCCTATCCTATCCTCTATCCTATCCTATCCTCTATCCTATGCTATCCTCTATCCTATCCTATCCTGTATCCTATCCAATCCTCTATCCTATCCTCTATCCTATCCTATCCTCTATCCTATCCTATCCTCCATCCTATCCTATCCTGTATCCTATCCTATCCTCTATCCTATCCTATCCTCTATCCTATCCTGTCCTCTATCCTATCCTATCCTATATCCTATGCTATCCTCTATCCTATCCTATCCTCTATCCTATCCTATCCTCCATCCTATCCTATCCTCAATCCTATCCTTTCCTGCATCCAATCCAATCCTGTATCCTATCCTGTCCTCTATCCTATCCTATCCTCTATCCTATCCTATCCTCCATCCTATCCTATCCTCCATCCTATCCTATCCTCAATCCTATCCTTTCCTGTATCCTATCCTGTCCTCTATCCTATCCTATCCTCTATCCTATCCTATCCTCTATCCTATCCTATCCTCTATCCTATCCTATCTTCTATCCTATCCTATCCTCTATCCTATCAAATCCCCTATCCTATCCTCTATCCTCTATCCTATCCTATCATCTATCCTCTATCCTATCCAATCCTCTATCCTATCCTATCGTCTATCCTATGCTGTATCCTATCCTATCCTCTATCCTATCCTATCCTCCATCCTATCCTATCCTCTATCCTATCCTATCCTCTATCCTATCCTATCCTCTATCCTATGCTATCCTCTATCCTATCCTATCCTGTATCCTATCCAATCCTCTATCCTATCCTCTATCCTATCCTATCCTCTATCCTATCCTATCCTCCATCCTATCCTATCCTGTATCCTATCCTATCCTCTATCCTATCCTATCCTCTATCCTATCCTGTCCTCTATCCTATCCTATCCTATATCCTATGCTATCCTCTATCCTATCCTATCCTCTATCCTATCCTATCCTCCATCCTATCCTATCCTCAATCCTATCCTTTCCTGCATCCTATCCAATCCTGTATCCTATCCTGTCCTCTATCCTATCCTATCCTCTATCCTATCCTATCCTCCATCCTATCCTATCCTCCATCCTATCCTATCCTTAATCCTATCCTTTCCTGCATCCTATCCAATCCTGTATCCTATCCTGTCCTCTATCCTATCCTATCCTCTATCCTATCCTATCCTCCATCCTATCCTATCCTCCATCCTATCCTATCCTCTATCCTATCCTATCCTCTATCCTATCCTATCCTCTATCCTATCCTATCCTCTATCCTATCCTATCCTCCATCCTATCCTATCCTCAATCCTATCCTTTCCTGCATCCTATCCAATCCTGTATCCTATCCTGTCCTCTATCCTATCCTATCCTCTATCCTATCCTATCCTCCATCCTATCCTATCCTGTATCCTATCCTATCCTTTATCCTATCCTATCCTCTATCCTATCCTATCCTCTGTCCTATCCTATCCTCTAACCTATCCTATCCTCTATCCTATCCTCTATCCTATCCTATCGTCTATCCTATCCTCTATCCTATCCTATCCTATATCCTATCCTATCCTCTATCCTATCCTATCCTCTATCCTATCCTATCCTCTATCCTATCCTATCCTATCCTCTATCCTATCCTATCCTCTATCCTATCCTATCCTCTATCCTATCCTATCCTCCATCCTATCCTATCCTCAATCCTATCCTTTCCTGCATCCTATCCAATCCTGTATCCTATCCTGTCCTCTATCCTATCCTATCCTGTATCCTATCCTATCCTTTATCCTATCCTATCCTCTATCCTATCCTATCCTCTGTCCTATCCTATCCTCTAACCTATCCTATCCTCTATCCTATCCTCTATCCTATCCTATCGTCTATCCTATCCTCTATCCTATCCTATCCTATATCCTATCCTATCCTCTATCCTATCCTATCCTCTATCCTATCCTATCCTCTATCCTATCCTATCCTATCCTCTATCCTATCCTATGCTCTATCCTATCCTATCGTCTATCCTATCCTCTATACTATCCTATTCCTCTTTCCTATCCTATCCTCTATCCTATCCTATCCTATATCCTATCCTATCCTCTATCCTATCCTATCCTCTATCCTATCCTATCCTCTATCCTATCCTATCTTTTATCCTACCTTATCATCTATCCTATCAAATCCCCTATCCTATCCTCTATCCTATCCTATCCTCTATCCTATCCTATCGTCCATCCTATCCTATCCCCAATCCTATCCTTTCCTGTATCCTATCCAATCCTGTATCCTATCCTGTCCTCTATCCTATCCTATCCTCTATTCTATCCTATCCTCTATCCTATCCTATCTTCTATCCTCTCCTATCCTCTATCCTATCCTATCCCCTATCCTATCCTATCCTCTATCGTATCCTATCCTCTATCCTATCCTATCATCTATCCTCTATCCTATCCTATCCTCTATCCTCTATCCTATCCTATCCTCTATCCTATCCTATCGTCTATCCTATCCTCTATCCTATCCTATCCTCCATCCTATCCTATCCTCAATCCTATCCTTTCCTGTATCCTATCCAATCCTGTATCCTATCCTGTCCTCTATACTATCCTATCCTCTATCCTATCCTATGCTCTATCCTATCCTATCGTCTATCCTATCCTCTATCCTATCCTATTCCTCTATCCTATCCTATCCTCTATCCTATCCTATCCTATATCCTATCCTATCCTCTATCCTATCCTATCCCCTATCCTATCCTATCCTCTATCCTATCCTATCCTCTATCCTATCCTATCCTCTATCCTATCCTATCCTCCATCCTATCCTATCCTCAATCCTATCCTTTCCTGCATCCTATCCAATCCTGTATCCTATCCTGTCCTCTATCCTATCCTATCCTCTATCCTATCCTATCCTCCATCCTATCCTATCCTGTATCCTATCCTATCCTTTATCCTATCCTATCCTCTATCCTATCCTATCCTCTGTCCTATCCTATCCTCTAACCTATCCTATCCTCTATCCTATCCTCTATCCTATCCTATCGTCTATCCTATCCTCTATCCTATCCTATCCTATATCCTATCCTATCCTCTATCCTATCCTATCTTCTATCCTATCCTATCCTCTATCCTATCAAATCCACTACCCTATTCTCTGTCCAATCCTATCCTCTATCCTATCCTATCCTCTATCCTATCTTATCCTCTATCCTATCCTATCCTCTATTCTATCCTATCCTCTATCCTATCCTATCTTCTATCCTCTCCTATCCTCTATCCTATCCTATCCTCTATCCTATCCTATCCTCTATCGTATCCTATCCTCTATCCTATCCTATCATCTATCCTCTATCCTATCCTATCCTCTATCCTCTATCCTATCCTATCCTCTATCCTATCCTATCGTCTATCCTATCCTCTATCCTATCCTATCCTCCATCCTATCCTATCCTCAATCCTATCTTTTCCTGTATCCTATCCAATCCTGTATCCTATCCTGTCCTCTATCCTATCCTATCCTCTATCCTATCCTATGCTCTATCCTATCCTATCGTCTATCCTATTCTCTATCCTATCCTATTCCTCTATCCTATCCTATCCTCTATCCTATCCTATCCTATATCCTATCCTATCCTCTATCCTATCCTATCCTCTATCCTATCCTATCCTCTATCCTATCCTATCCTCTATCCTATCCTATCCTCTATCCTATCCTATCCTCCATCCTATCCTATCCTCAATCCTATCCTTTCCTGCATCCTATCCAATCCTGTATCCTATCCTGTCCTCTATCCTATCCTATCCTCTATCCTATCCTATCCTCCATCCTATCCTATCCTGTATCCTATCCTATCCTTTATCCTATCCTATCCTCTATCCTATCCTATCCTCTGTCCTATCCTATCCTCTAACCTATCCTATCCTCTATCCTATCCTCTATCCTATCCTATCGTCTATCCTATCCTCTATCCTATCCTATCCTATATCCTATCCTATCCTCTATCCTATCCTATCCTCTATCCTATCCTATCCCCTATCCTATCCTATCCTCTATCCTATCCTATCCTCTATCCTATCCTATCCTCTATCCTATCCTATCCTCTATCCTATGCTATCCTCTATCCTATCCTATCCTGTATCCTATCCAATCCTCTATCCTATCCTCTATCCTATCCTATCCTCTATCCTATCCTATCCTCCATCCTATCCTATCCTGTATCCTATCCTATCCTCTATCCTATCGTATCCTCTATCCTATCCTGTCCTCTATCCTATCCTATCCTATATCCTATGCTATCCTCTATCCTATCCTATCCTCTATCCTATCCTATCCTCCATCCTATCCTATCCTCAATCCTATCCTTTCCTGCATCCAATCCAATCCTGTATCCTATCCTGTCCTCTATCCTATCCTATCCTCTATCCTATCCTATCCTCCATCCTATCCTATCCTCCATCCTATCCTATCCTCAATCCTATCCTTTCCTGTATCCTATCCTGTCCTCTATCCTATCCTATCCTCTATCCTATCCTATCCTCTATCCTATCCTATCCTCTATCCTATCCTATCTTCTATCCTATCCTATCCTCTATCCTATCAAATCCCCTATCCTATCCTCTATCCTCTATCCTATCCTATCATCTATCCTCTATCCTATCCAATCCTCTATCCTATCCTATCGTCTATCCTATGCTGTATCCTATCCTATCCTCTATCCTATCCTATCCTCCATCCTATCCTATCCTCTATCCTATCCTATCCTCTATCCTATCCTATCCTCTATCCTATGCTATCCTCTATCCTATCCTATCCTGTATCCTATCCAATCCTCTATCCTATCCTCTATCCTATCCTATCCTCTATCCTATCCTATCCTCCATCCTATCCTATCCTGTATCCTATCCTATCCTCTATCCTATCCTATCCTCTATCCTATCCTGTCCTCTATCCTATCCTATCCTATATCCTATGCTATCCTCTATCCTATCCTATCCTCTATCCTATCCTATCCTCCATCCTATCCTATCCTCAATCCTATCCTTTCCTGCATCCTATCCAATCCTGTATCCTATCCTGTCCTCTATCCTATCCTATCCTCTATCCTATCCTATCCTCCATCCTATCCTATCCTCCATCCTATCCTATCCTTAATCCTATCCTTTCCTGCATCCTATCCAATCCTGTATCCTATCCTGTCCTCTATCCTATCCTATCCTCTATCCTATCCTATCCTCCATCCTATCCTATCCTCCATCCTATCCTATCCTCTATCCTATCCTATCCTCTATCCTATCCTATCCTCTATCCTATCCTATCCTCTATCCTATCCTATCCTCCATCCTATCCTATCCTCAATCCTATCCTTTCCTGCATCCTATCCAATCCTGTATCCTATCCTGTCCTCTATCCTATCCTATCCTCTATCCTATCCTATCCTCCATCCTATCCTATCCTGTATCCTATCCTATCCTTTATCCTATCCTATCCTCTATCCTATCCTATCCTCTGTCCTATCCTATCCTCTAACCTATCCTATCCTCTATCCTATCCTCTATCCTATCCTATCGTCTATCCTATCCTCTATCCTATCCTATCCTATATCCTATCCTATCCTCTATCCTATCCTATCCTCTATCCTATCCTATCCTCTATCCTATCCTATCCTATCCTCTATCCTATCCTATCCTCTATCCTCTCCTATCCTCTATCCTATCCTATCCTCCATCCTATCCTATCCTCAATCCTATCCTTTCCTGCATCCTATCCAATCCTGTATCCTATCCTGTCCTCTATCCTATCCTATCCTGTATCCTATCCTATCCTTTATCCTATCCTATCCTCTATCCTATCCTATCCTCTGTCCTATCCTATCCTCTAACCTATCCTATCCTCTATCCTATCCTCTATCCTATCCTATCGTCTATCCTATCCTCTATCCTATCCTATCCTATATCCTATCCTATCCTCTATCCTATCCTATCCTCTATCCTATCCTATCCTCTATCCTATCCTATCCTATCCTCTATCCTATCCTATGCTCTATCCTATCCTATCGTCTATCCTATCCTCTATACTATCCTATTCCTCTTTCCTATCCTATCCTCTATCCTATCCTATCCTATATCCTATCCTATCCTCTATCCTATCCTATCCTCTATCCTATCCTATCCTCTATCCTATCCTATCTTTTATCCTACCTTATCATCTATCCTATCAAATCCCCTATCCTATCCTCTATCCTATCCTATCCTCTATCCTATCCTATCGTCCATCCTATCCTATCCCCAATCCTATCCTTTCCTGTATCCTATCCAATCCTGTATCCTATCCTGTCCTCTATCCTATCCTATCCTCTATTCTATCCTATCCTCTATCCTATCCTATCTTCTATCCTCTCCTATCCTCTATCCTATCCTATCCCCTATCCTATCCTATCCTCTATCGTATCCTATCCTCTATCCTATCCTATCATCTATCCTCTATCCTATCCTATCCTCTATCCTCTATCCTATCCTATCCTCTATCCTATCCTATCGTCTATCCTATCCTCTATCCTATCCTATCCTCCATCCTATCCTATCCTCAATCCTATCCTTTCCTGTATCCTATCCAATCCTGTATCCTATCCTGTCCTCTATACTATCCTATCCTCTATCCTATCCTATGCTCTATCCTATCCTATCGTCTATCCTATCCTCTATCCTATCCTATTCCTCTATCCTATCCTATCCTCTATCCTATCCTATCCTATATCCTATCCTATCCTCTATCCTATCCTATCCCCTATCCTATCCTATCCTCTATCCTATCCTATCCTCTATCCTATCCTATCCTCTATCCTATCCTATCCTCCATCCTATCCTATCCTCAATCCTATCCTTTCCTGCATCCTATCCAATCCTGTATCCTATCCTGTCCTCTATCCTATCCTATCCTCTATCCTATCCTATCCTCCATCCTATCCTATCCTGTATCCTATCCTATCCTTTATCCTATCCTATCCTCTATCCTATCCTATCCTCTGTCCTATCCTATCCTCTAACCTATCCTATCCTCTATCCTATCCTCTATCCTATCCTATCGTCTATCCTATCCTCTATCCTATCCTATCCTATATCCTATCCTATCCTCTATCCTATCCTATCCTCTATCCTATCCTATCCTCTATCCTATCCTATCCTCTATCCTATCCTATCCTCTATCCTATCCTATCCTCTATCCTATCCTATCCTCTATCCTATCCTATCCTGTATCCTATCCAATCCTCTATCCTATCCTCTATCCTATCCTATCCTCTATCCTATCCTATCCTCCATCCTATCCTATCCTGTATCCTA
This sequence comes from Halictus rubicundus, assembly GCF_050948215.1. Lineage (NCBI taxonomy): Eukaryota > Metazoa > Arthropoda > Insecta > Hymenoptera > Halictidae > Halictus > Halictus rubicundus. The sequence goes on from NW_027488564.1 coordinate 494,005, forward strand.
TCCTATCCTCTATCCTATCAAATCCCCTACCCTATTCTCTGTCCAATCCTATCCTCTATCCTATCCAATCCTGTATCCTATCCTGTCCTCTATCCTATCCTATCCTATATCCTATGCTATCCTCTATCCTATCCTATCTTCTATCCTATCCTATCCTCTATCCTATCAAATCCACTACCCTATTCTCTGTCCAATCCTATCCTCTATCCTATCCTATCCTCTATCCTATCTTATCCTCTATCCTATCCTATCCTCTATTCTATCCTATCCTCTATCCTATCCTATCTTCTATCCTCTCCTATCCTCTATCCTATCCTATCCCCTATCCTATCCTATCCTCTATCGTATCCTATCCTCTATCCTATCCTATCATCTATCCTCTATCCTATCCTATCCTCTATCCTCTATCCTATCCTATCCTCTATCCTATCCTATCGTCTATCCTATCCTCTATCCTATCCTATCCTCCATCCTATCCTATCCTCAATCCTATCCTTTCCTGTATCCTATCCAATCCTGTATCCTATCCTGTCCTCTATCCTATCCTATCCTCTATCCTATCCTATGCTCTATCCTATCCTATCGTCTATCCTATCCTCTATCCTATCCTATTCCTCTATCCTATCCTATCCTCTATCCTATCCTATCCTATATCCTATCCTATCCTCTATCCTATCCTATCCCCTATCCTATCCTATCCTCTATCCTATCCTATCCTCTATCCTATCCTATCCTCTATCCTATCCTATCCTCCATCCTATCCTATCCTCAATCCTATCCTTTCCTGCATCCTAACCAATCCTGTATCCTATCCTGTCCTCTATCCTATCCTATCCTCTATCCTATCCTATCCTCCATCCTATCCTATCCTGTATCCTATCCTATCCTTTATCCTATCCTATCCTCTATCCTATCCTATCCTCTGTCCTATCCTATCCTCTAACCTATCCTATCCTCTATCCTATCCTCTATCCTATCCTATCGTCTATCCTATCCTCTATCCTATCCTATCCTATATCCTATCCTATCCTCTATCCTATCCTATCCTCTATCCTATCCTATCCTCTATCCTATCCTATCCTCTACCCTATCCTATCCTCTATCCTATCCTATCCTCTATCCTATCCTATCCTCTATCCTATCCTATCCTCTATCCTATCCTATCCTGTATCCTATCCAATCCTCTATCCTATCCTCTATCCTATCCTATCCTCTATCCTATCCTATCCTCCATCCTATCCTATCCTGTATCCTATCCTATCCTCTATATTATCCTATCCTCTATCCTATCCTATCCTCTGTCCTATCCTATCCTCTATCCTATCCTATCCTCTATCCTATCCTCTATCCTATCCTCTATCCTATCCTATCGTCTATCCTATCCTCTATCCTATCCTATCCTCTATCCTATCCTATCCTCCATCCTATCCTATCCTCAATCCTATCCTTTCCTGTATCCTATCCAATCCTGTATCCTCTCCTGTCCTCTATCCTATACTATCCTCTATTCGATCCTATCCTTTTATCCTATCCTATCATATCCTCTATCCTATCCTATCCTCTATCCTATCCTATCTTCTATCCTATCCTATCCTCTATCCTATCAAATCCCCTATCCTATCCTCTGTCCTATCCTATCCTCTATCCTATCCTATCCTCTATCCTATCCTATCCTCTATCCTATCCTATCCTCTATCCTATACTATACTCTATCCTATCCTATCCTCTATCCTATCCTATCTTTTATCCTACCTTATCATCTATCCTATCAAATCCCCTATCCTATCCTCTATCCTATCCTATCCTCTATCCTATCCTATCGTCCATCCTATCCTATCCCCAATCCTATCCTTTCCTGTATCCTATCCAATCCTGTATCCTATCCTGTCCTCTATCCTATCCTATCCTCTATCCTATCCTATCCTCTATCCAATCCTATCTTCTATCCTATCCTATCCTCTATCCTATCAAATCCCCTACCCTATTCTCTGTCCAATCCTATCCTCTATCCTATCCTATCCTCTATCCTATCCTATCCTCTATCCTATCCTATCCTCTACCCTATCCTATCCTCTATCCTCTATCCTATCCTATCCTCTATCCTCTATCCTCTATCCTATCCTATCCTCTATCCTATCCTATCGTCTATCCTATCCTCTATCCTATCCTATCCTCTATCCTATCCTATCCTCCATCCTATCCTATGCTCTATCCTATCCTATCGTCTATCCTATCCTGTATCCCATCCTATTCCTCTATCCTACCCTATCCTCTATCCTATCCTATCCTATATCCTATCCTATCCTCTATCCTATCCTATCCTCTATCCTATCCTATCCTCTATCCTATCCTATCTTTTATCCTACCTTATCATCTATCCTATCAAATCCCCTATCCTATCCTCTATCCTATCCTATCCTCTATTCTATCCTATCGTCCATCCTATCCTATCCCCAATCCTATCCTTTCCTGTATCCTATCCAATCCTGTATCCTATCCTGTCCTCTATCCTATCCTATCCTCTATCCTATCCTATCCTCTATCCAATCCTATCTTCTATCCTATCCTATCCTCTATCCTATCAAATCCCCTACCCTATTCTCTGTCCAATCCTATCCTCTATCCTATCCTATCCTCTATCCTATCCTATCCTCTATCCTATCCTATCCTCTACCCTATCCTATCCTCTATCCTCTATCCTATCCTATCCTCTATCCTCTATCCTATCCTATCCTCTATCCTATCCTATCGTCTATCCTATCCTCTATCCTATCCTATCCTCTATCCTATCCTATCCTCCATCCTATCCTATGCTCTATCCTATCCTATCGTCTATCCTATCCTGTATCCCATCCTATTCCTCTATCCTATCCTATCCTCTATCCTATCCTATCCTATATCCTATCCTATCCTCTATCCTATCCTATCCTCTATCCTATCCTATCCTCTATCCTATCCTATCTTCTATCCTATCCTATCCTCTATCCTATCAAATCCCCTATCCTATCCTCTATCCTCTATCCTATCCTATCATCTATCCTCTATCCTATCCAATCCTCTATCCTATCCTATCGTCTATCCTATCCTGTATCCTATCCTATCCTCTATCCTATCCTATCCTCCATCCTATCCTATCCTCAATCCTATCCTTTCCTGTATCCTATCCAATCCTGTATCCTCTCCTGTCCTCTATCCTATACTATCCTCTATTCGATCCTATCCTTTTATCCTATCCTATCATATCCTCTATCCTATCCTATCCTCTATCCTATCCTATCTTCTATCCTATCCTATCCTCTATCCTATCAAATCCCCTATCCTATCCTCTGTCCTATCCTATCCTCTATCCTATCCTATCCTCTATCCTATCCTATCCTCTATCCTATCCTATCCTCTATCCTATACTATACTCTATCCTATCCTATCCTCTATCCTATCCTATCTTTTATCCTACCTTATCATCTATCCTATCAAATCCCCTATCCTATCCTCTATCCTATCCTATCCTCTATCCTATCCTATCGTCCATCCTATCCTATCCCCAATCCTATCCTTTCCTGTATCCTATCCAATCCTGTATCCTATCCTGTCCTCTATCCTATCCTATCCTCTATCCTATCCTATCCTCTATCCAATCCTATCTTCTATCCTATCCTATCCTCTATCCTATCAAATCCCCTACCCTATTCTCTGTCCAATCCTATCCTCTATCCTATCCTATCCTCTATCCTATCCTATCCTCTATCCTATCCTATCCTCTACCCTATCCTATCCTCTATCCTCTATCCTATCCTATCCTCTATCCTCTATCCTCTATCCTATCCTATCCTCTATCCTATCCTATCGTCTATCCTATCCTCTATCCTATCCTATCCTCTATCCTATCCTATCCTCCATCCTATCCTATGCTCTATCCTATCCTATCGTCTATCCTATCCTGTATCCCATCCTATTCCTCTATCCTACCCTATCCTCTATCCTATCCTATCCTATATCCTATCCTATCCTCTATCCTATCCTATCCTCTATCCTATCCTATCCTCTATCCTATCCTATCTTTTATCCTACCTTATCATCTATCCTATCAAATCCCCTATCCTATCCTCTATCCTATCCTATCCTCTATTCTATCCTATCGTCCATCCTATCCTATCCCCAATCCTATCCTTTCCTGTATCCTATCCAATCCTGTATCCTATCCTGTCCTCTATCCTATCCTATCCTCTATCCTATCCTATCCTCTATCCAATCCTATCTTCTATCCTATCCTATCCTCTATCCTATCAAATCCCCTACCCTATTCTCTGTCCAATCCTATCCTCTATCCTATCCTATCCTCTATCCTATCCTATCCTCTATCCTATCCTATCCTCTACCCTATCCTATCCTCTATCCTCTATCCTATCCTATCCTCTATCCTCTATCCTATCCTATCCTCTATCCTATCCTATCGTCTATCCTATCCTCTATCCTATCCTATCCTCTATCCTATCCTATCCTCCATCCTATCCTATGCTCTATCCTATCCTATCGTCTATCCTATCCTGTATCCCATCCTATTCCTCTATCCTATCCTATCCTCTATCCTATCCTATCCTATATCCTATCCTATCCTCTATCCTATCCTATCCTCTATCCTATCCTATCCTCTATCCTATCCTATCTTCTATCCTATCCTATCCTCTATCCTATCAAATCCCCTATCCTATCCTCTATCCTCTATCCTATCCTATCATCTATCCTCTATCCTATCCAATCCTCTATCCTATCCTATCGTCTATCCTATCCTGTATCCTATCCTATCCTCTATCCTATCCTATCCTCCATCCTATCCTATCCTCAATCCTATCCTTTCCTGTATCCTATCCAATCCTGTATCCTATCCTGTCCTCTATCCTATCCTATCCTATATCCTATGCTATCCTCTATCCTATCCTATCTTCTATCCTATCCTATCCTCTATCCTATCAAATCCACTACCCTATTCTCTGTCCAATCCTATCCTCTATCCTATCCTATCCTCTATCCTATCTTATCCTCTATCCTATCCTATCCTCTATCCTATCCTATCCTCTATCCTATCCTATCTTCTATCCTCTCCTATCCTCTATCCTATCCTATCCTCTATCCTATCCTATCCTCTATCGTATCCTACCCTCTATCCTATCCTATCATCTATCCTCTATCCTATCCTATCCTCTATCCTCTATCCTATCCTATCCTCTATCCTATCCTATCGTCTATCCTATCCTCCATCCTATCCTATCCTCAATCCTATCCTTTCCTGTATCCTATCCAATCCTGTATCCTATCCTGTCCTCTATCCTATCCTATCCTCTATCCTATCCTATGCTCTATCCTATCCTATCGTCTATCCTATCCTCTATCCTATCCTATTCCTCTATCCTATCCTATCCTCTATCCTATCCTATCCTATATCCTATCCTATCCTCTATCCTATCCTATCCTCTATCCTATCCTATCCTCTATCCTATCCTATCCTCTATCCTATCCTATCCTCCATCCTATCCTATCCTCAATCCTATCCTTTCCTGCATCCTATCCAATCCTGTATCCTATCCTGTCCTCTATCCTATCCTATCCTCTATCCTATCCTATCCTCCATCCTATCCTATCCTGTACCCTATCCTATCCTTTATCCTATCCTATCCTCTATCCTATCCTATCCTCTGTCCTATCCTATCCTCTAACCTATCCTATCCTCTATCCTATCCTCTATCCTATCCTATCGTCTATCCTATCCTCTATCCTATCCTATCCTATATCCTATCCTATCCTCTATCCTATCCTATCCTCTATCCTATCCTATCCTCTATCCTATCCTATCCTCTATCCTATCCTATCCTCTATCCTATCCTATCCTCTATCCTATCCTATCCTCTATCCTATCCTATCCTCTATCCTATCCTATCCTCTATCCTATCCTATCCTCTATCCTATCCTATCCTGTATCCTATCCAATCCTCTATCCTATCCTCTATCCTATCCTATCCTCTATCCTATCCTATCCTCCATCCTAACCTATCCTGTATCCTATCCTATCCTCTATCCTATCCTATCCTCTATCCTATCCTATCCTCTGTCCTATCCTATCCTCTATCCTATCCTATACTCTATACTATCCTCTATCCTATCCTCTATCCTATCCTCTATCCTATCCTCTATCCTATCCTATCGTCTATCCTATCCTCTATCCTATCCTATCCTCTATCCTATCCTATCCTCCATCCTATCCTATCCTCAATCCTATCCTTTCCTGTATCCTATCCAATCCTGTATCCTCTCCTGTCCTCTATCCTATACTATCCTCTATTCGATCCTATCCTTTTATCCTATCCTATCATATCCTCTATCCTATCCTATCCTCTATCCTATCCTATCTTCTATCCTATACTATCCTCTATCCTATCAAATCCCCTATCCTATCCTCTGTCCTATCCTATCCTCTATCCTATCCTATCCTCTATCCTATCCTATCCTCTGTCCTATCCTATCCTCTATCCTATCCTATACTCTATACTATCCTCTATCCTATCCTCTATCCTATCCTCTATCCTATCCTCTATCCTATCCTATCCTCTATCCTATCCTATCCTCTATCCTATACTATACTCTATCCTATCCTATCCTCTATCCTATCCTATCCTCTATTCTATCCTATCCTCTATCCTATCCTATCTTTTATCCTACCTTATCATCTATCCTATCAAATCCCCTATCCTATCCTCTATCCTATCCTATCCTCTATCCTATCCTATCGTCCATCCTATCCTATCCCCAATCCTATCCTTTCCTGTATCCTATCCAATCCTGTATCCTATCCTGTCCTCTATCCTATCCTATCCTCTATCCTATCCTATCCTCTATCCAATCCTATCTTCTATCCTATCCTATCCTCTATCCTATCAAATCCCCTACCCTATTCTCTGTCCAATCCTATCCTCTATCCTATCCTATCCTCTATCCTATCCTATCCTCTATCCCATCCTATCCTCTACCCTATCCTATCCTCTATCCTCTATCCTATCCTATCCTCTATCCTCTATCCTCTATCCTATCCTATCCTCTATCCTATCCTATCGTCTATCCTATCCTCTATCCTACCCTATCCTCTATCCTATCCTATCCTCCATCCTATCCTATACTCTATCCTATCCTATCGTCTATCCTATCCTGTATCCCATCCTATTCCTCTATCCTATCCTATCCTCTATCCTATCCTATCCTATATCCTATCCTATCCTCTATCCTATCCTATCCTCTATCCTATCCTATCCTCTATCCTATCCTATCTTTTATCCTACCTTATCATCTATCCTATCAAATCCCCTATCCTATCCTCTATCCTATCCTATCCTCTATCCTATCCTATCCTCTATCCTATCCTATCCTCTATCCTATCCTATCCTCTATCCTATCCTATCCTCTATCCTATACTATACTCTATCCTATCCTATCCTCTATCCTATCCTATCCTCTATTCTATCCTATCCTCTATCCTATCCTATCTTTTATCCTACCTTATCATCTATCCTATCAAATCCCCTATCCTATCCTCTATCCTATCCTATCCGCTATCCTATCCTATCGTCCATCCTATCCTATCCCCAATCCTATCCTTTCCTGTATCCTATCCAATCCTGTATCCTATCCTGTCCTCTATCCTATCCTATCCTCTATCCTATCCTATCCTCTATCCAATCCTATCTTCTATCCTATCCTATCCTCTATCCTATCAAATCCCCTACCCTATTCTCTGTCCAATCCTATCCTCTATCCTATCCTATCCTCTATCCTATCCTATCCTCTATCCTATCCTATCCTCTACCCTATCCTATCCTCTATCCTCTATCCTATCCTATCCTCTATCCTCTATCCTCTATCCTATCCTATCCTCTATCCTATCCTATCCTCTATCCTATCCTATCCTCTATCCTATCCTATCCTGTATCCTATCCAATCCTCTATCCTATCCTCTATCCTATCCTATCCTCTATCCTATCCTATCCTCCATCCTATCCTATCCTCTATCCTATCCTATCCTCTATCCTATCCTATCCCCTATCCTATCCTATCCTCTATCCTATCCTATCCTCCATCCTATCCTATCCTCAATCCTATCCTTTCCTGCATCCTATCCAATCCTGTATCCTATCCTGTCCTCTATCCTATCCTATCCTCTATCCTATCCTATCCTCCATCCTATCATATCCTGTATCCTATCCTATCCTTTATCCTATCCTATCCTCTATCCTATCCTATCCTCTGTCCTATCCTATCCTCTAACCTATCCTATCCTCTATCCTATCCTCTATCCTATCCTATCGTCTATCATATCCTCTATCCTATCCTATCCTATATCCTATCCTATCCTCTATCCTATCCTATCCTCTATCCTATCCTATCCTCTATCCTATCCTATCCTCTATCCTATCCTATCCTCTATCCTATCCTATCCTCTATCCTATCCTATCCTCTATCCTATCCTATCCTCTATCCTATCCTATCCTGTATCCTATCCAATCCTCTATCCTATCCTATCCTCTATCCTATCCTATCCTCCATCCTATCCTATCCTGTATCCTATCCTATCCTCTATCCTATCCTATCCTCTATCCTATCCTATCCTCTGTCCTATCCTATCCTCTATCCTATCCTATCCTCTATCCTATCCTCTATCCTATCCTCTATCCTATCCTATCGTCTATCCTATCCTCTATCCTATCCTATCCTCTATCCTATCCTATCCTCCATCCTATCCTATCCTCAATCCTATCCTTTCCTGTATCCTATCCAATCCTGTATCCTCTCCTGTCCTCTATCCTATACTATCCTCTATTCGATCCTATCCTTTTATCCTATCCTATCATATCCTCTATCCTATCCTATCCTCTATCCTATCCTATCTTCTATCCTATCCTATCCTCTATCCTATCAAATCCCCTATCCTATCCTCTGTCCTATTATATCCTCTATCCTATCCCATCCTCTATCCTATCCTATCCTCTATCCTATCCTATCCTCTATCCTATACTATACTCTATCCTATCCTATCCTCTATCCTATCCTATCCTCTATCCTATCCTATCCTCTATCCTATCCTATCCTCCATCCTATCAAATCCCCTATCCTATCCTCTATCCTATCCTATCCTGTATCCTATCCAATCCTCTATCCTATCCTCTATCCTATCCTATCCTCTATCCTATCCTATCCTCCATCCTATCCTATCCTGTATCCTATCCTATCCTCTATCCTATCCTATCCTCTATCCTATCCTATCCTCTATCCTATCCTATCCTCCATCCTATCCTATCCTGTATCCTATCCTATCCTCTATCCTATCCTATCCTCCATCCTATCCTATCCTGTATCCTATCCTATCCTCTATCCTATCCTATCCTCTATCCTATCCTATCCTATCCTCTATCCTATCAAATCACCAACCCTATCCTCTGTCCTATCCTATCCTCCATCCTATCCTATCCTGTATCCTATCCTATCCTCTATCCTATCCTATCCTCTATCCTATCCTATCCTCTGTCCTATCCTATCCTCTATCCTATCCTATCCTCTATCCTATCCTCTATCCTATCCTATCGTCTATCCTATCCTCTATCCTATCCTATCCTATATCCTATCCTATCCTCTATCCTATCCTATCGTCTATCCTATCCTCTATCCTATCCTATCCTATATCCTATACTATCCTCTATCCTATCCTATCCTCTATCCTATCCTATCCTCTATCCTATCCTATCCTCTATCCTATCCTATCCTATCCTCTATCCTATCCTATCTTCTATCCTATCCTATCCTCTATCCTATCAAATCCCCTATCCTATCCTCTGTCCTATCCTATCCTCTATCCTATCCTATCCTCTATCCTATCCTATCCTCTATCCTATCCTATCCTCTATCCTATCCTATCCTCTATCCTATACTATCCTCTATCCTATCCTATCCTCTATCCTATCCTATCCTCTATCCTATCCTATCCTCTATCCTATCAAATACCCTATCCTATCCTCTATCCTATCCTATCCTCTATCCTCTATCCTATCCTATCCTCTATCCTCTATCCTATCCTATCCTCTATCCTATCCTATCGTCTATCCTATCGTCTAACCTATCCCATCCTATCCTCTATCCTATCCTATCGTCTATCCTATCGTCTATCCTATCCTATCCTCTATCCTATCCTATCCTCCATCCTATCCTATCCTCAATCATATCCTTTCCTGTATCCTATCCAATCCTGCATCCTATCCTGTCCTCTATCCTATCCTATCCTCTATCCTATCCTATGCTCTATCCTATCCTATCGTCTATCCTATCCTCTATCCTATCCTATTTCTCTATCCTATCCTTTCCTCTATCCTATCCTATCCTATATCCTATCCTATCCTCTATCCTATCCTATCCTCTATCCTATCCTATCCTCTATCCTATCCTATCCTCTATCCTATCCTACCCTCTATCCTATCCTATCCTCCATCCTATCCTATCCTCAATCCTATCCTTTCCTGCATCCTATCCAATCCTGTATCCTATCCTGTCCTCTATCCTATCCTATCCTCTATCCTATCCTATCCTCTATCCTCTATCCTATCCTATCCTCTATCCTATCCTATCCTCTATCCTATCAAATACCCTATCCTATCCTCTATCCTATCCTATCCTCTATCCTCTATCCTATCCTATCCTCTATCCTCTATCCTATCCTATCCTCTATCCTCTATCCTATCCTATCCTCTATCCTATCCTATCCTCTATCCTATCCTATCGTCTATCCTATCGTCTAACCTATCCTATCCTATCCTCTATCCTATCCTATCCTCTATCCTATCCTATCCTCCATCCTATCAAATCCCCTATCCTATCCTCTATCCTATCCTATCCTGTATCCTATCCAATCCTCTATCCTATCCTCTATCCTATCCTATCCTCTATCCTATCCTATCCTCCATCCTATCCTATCCTGTATCCTATCCTATCCTCTATCCTATCCTATCCTCTATCCTATCCTATCCTCTATCCTATCCTATCCTCCATCCTATCCTATCCTGTATCCTATCCTATCCTCTATCCTATCCTATCCTCCATCCTATCCTATCTTGTATCCTATCCTATCCTCTATCCTATCCTATCCTCTATCCTATCCTATCCTATCCTCTATCCTATCAAATCACCAACCCTATCCTCTGTCCTATCCTATCCTCCATCCTATCCTATCCTCTATCCTATCCTATCCTCTATCCTATCCTCTATCCTATCCTATCGTCTATCCTATCCTCTATCCTATCCTATCCTATATCCTATCCTATCCTATCGTCTATCCTATCCTCTATCCTATCCTATCCTATATCCTATCCTATCCTCTATCCTATCCTATCCTCCATCCTATCAAATCCCCTATCCTATCCTCTATCCTATCCTATCCTGTATCCTATCCAATCCTCTATCCTATCCTCTATCCTATCCTATCCTCTATCCTATCCTATCCTCCATCCTATCCTATCCTGTATCCTATCCTATCCTCTATCCTATCCTATCCTCCATCCTATCCTATCCTCAATCCTATCCTTTCCTGTATCCTATCCAATCCTGTATCCTCTCCTGTCCTCTATCCTATACTATCCTCTATTCGATCCTATCCTTTTATCCTATCCTATCATATCCTCTATCCTATCCTATCCTCTATCCTATCCTATCTTCTATCCTATCCTATCCTCTATCCTATCAAATCCCCTATCCTATCCTCTGTCCTATTATATCCTCTATCCTATCCCATCCTCTATCCTATCCTATCCTCTATCCTATCCTATCCTCTATCCTATACTATACTCTATCCTATCCTATCCTCTATCCTATCCTATCCTCTATCCTATCCTATCCTCTATCCTATCCTATCCTCCATCCTATCAAATCCCCTATCCTATCCTCTATCCTATCCTATCCTGTATCCTATCCAATCCTCTATCCTATCCTCTATCCTATCCTATCCTCTATCCTATCCTATCCTCCATCCTATCCTATCCTGTATCCTATCCTATCCTCTATCCTATCCTATCCTCTATCCTATCCTATCCTCTATCCTATCCTATCCTCCATCCTATCCTATCCTGTATCCTATCCTATCCTCTATCCTATCCTATCCTCCATCCTATCCTATCCTGTATCCTATCCTATCCTCTATCCTATCCTATCCTCTATCCTATCCTATCCTATCCTCTATCCTATCAAATCACCAACCCTATCCTCTGTCCTATCCTATCCTCCATCCTATCCTATCCTGTATCCTATCCTATCCTCTATCCTATCCTATCCTCTATCCTATCCTATCCTCTGTCCTATCCTATCCTCTATCCTATCCTATCCTCTATCCTATCCTCTATCCTATCCTATCGTCTATCCTATCCTCTATCCTATCCTATCCTATATCCTATCCTATCCTCTATCCTATCCTATCGTCTATCCTATCCTCTATCCTATCCTATCCTATATCCTATACTATCCTCTATCCTATCCTATCCTCTATCCTATCCTATCCTCTATCCTATCCTATCCTCTATCCTATCCTATCCTCTATCCTATCCTATCCTATCCTCTATCCTATCCTATCTTCTATCCTATCCTATCCTCTATCCTATCAAATCCCCTATCCTATCCTCTGTCCTATCCTATCCTCTATCCTATCCTATCCTCTATCCTATCCTATCCTCTATCCTATCCTATCCTCTATCCTATCCTATCCTCTATCCTATACTATCCTCTATCCTATCCTATCCTCTATCCTATCCTATCCTCTATCCTATCCTATCCTCTATCCTATCAAATACCCTATCCTATCCTCTATCCTATCCTATCCTCTATCCTCTATCCTATCCTATCCTCTATCCTCTATCCTATCCTATCCTCTATCCTATCCTATCGTCTATCCTATCGTCTAACCTATCCTATCCTATCCTCTATCCTATCCTATCGTCTATCCTATCGTCTATCCTATCCTATCCTCTATCCTATCCTATCCTCCATCCTATCCTATCCTCAATCATATCCTTTCCTGTATCCTATCCAATCCTGTATCCTATCCTGTCCTCTATCCTATCCTATCCTCTATCCTATCCTATGCTCTATCCTATCCTATCGTCTATCCTATCCTCTATCCTATCCTATTTCTCTATCCTATCCTATCCTCTATCCTATCCTATCCTATATCCTATCCTATCCTCTATCCTATCCTATCCTCTATCCTATCCTATCCTCTATCCTATCCTATCCTCTATCCTATCCTACCCTCTATCCTATCCTATCCTCCATCCTATCCTATCCTCAATCCTATCCTTTCCTGCATCCTATCCAATCCTGTATCCTATCCTGTCCTCTATCCTATCCTATCCTCTATCCTATCCTATCCTCTATCCTATCCTATCCTCTATCCTATCAAATACCCTATCCTATCCTCTATCCTATCCTATCCTCTATCCTCTATCCTATCCTATCCTCTATCCTCTATCCTATCCTATCCTCTATCCTATCCTATCCTCTATCCTATCCTATCGTCTATCCTATCGTCTAACTTATCCTATCCTATCCTCTATCCTATCCTATCCTCTATCCTATCCTATCCTCCATCCTATCAAATCCCCTATCCTATCCTCTATCCTATCCTATCCTGTATCCTATCCAATCCTCTATCCTATCCTCTATCCTATCCTATCCTCTATCCTATCCTATCCTCCATCCTATCCTATCCTGTATCCTATCCTATCCTCTATCCTATCCTATCCTCTATCCTATCCTATCCTCTATCCTATCCTATCCTCCATCCTATTCTATCCTGTATCCTATCCTATCCTCTATCCTATCCTATCCTCCATCCTATCCTATCTTGTATCCTATCCTATCCTCTATCCTATCCTATCCTCTATCCTATCCTATCCTATCCTCTATCCTATCAAATCACCAACCCTATCCTCTGTCCTATCCTATCCTCCATCCTATCCTATCCTCTATCCTATCCTATCCTCTATCCTATCCTCTATCCTATCCTATCGTCTATCCTATCCTCTATCCTATCCTATCCTATATCCTATCCTATCCTATCGTCTATCCTATCCTCTATCCTATCCTATCCTATATCCTATCCTATCCTCTATCCTATCCTATCGTCTATCCTATCCTCTATCCTATCCTATCCTCTATCCTATCCTATCCTCTATCCTATCCTATCCTCTATCCTATCCTATCCTATCCTCTATCCTATCCTATCTTCTATCCTATCCTATCCTCTATCCTATCAAATCCCCTATCCTATCCTCTGTCCTATCCTATCCTCTATCCTATCCTATCCTCTATCCTATCCTATCCTCTATCCTATCCTATCCTCTATCCTATCCTATCCTCTATCCTATACTATCCTCTATCCTATCCTATCCTCTATCCTATCCTATCCTCTATCCTATCCTATCCTCTATCCTATCAAATACCCTATCCTATCCTCTATCCTATCCTATCCTCTATCCTCTATCCTATCCTATCCTCTATCCTCTATCCTATCCTATCCTCTATCCTATCCTATCGTCTATCCTATCGTCTAACCTATCCTATCCTATCCTCTATCCTATCCTATCGTCTATCCTATCGTCTATCCTATCCTATCCTCTATCCTATCCTATCCTCCATCCTATCCTATCCTCAATCATATCCTTTCCTGTATCCTATCCAATCCTGTATCCTATCCTGTCCTCTATCCTATCCTATCCTCTATCCTATCCTATGCTCTATCCTATCCTATCGTCTATCCTATCCTCTATCCTATCCTATTTCTCTATCCTATCCTATCCTCTATCCTATCCTATCCTATATCCTATCCTATCCTCTATCCTATCCTATCCTCTATCCTATCCTATCCTCTATCCTATCCTATCCTCTATCCTATCCTACCCTCTATCCTATCCTATCCTCCATCCTATCCTATCCTCAATCCTATCCTTTCCTGCATCCTATCCAATCCTGTATCCTATCCTGTCCTCTATCCTATCCTATCCTCTATCCTATCCTATCCTCTATCCTCTATCCTATCCTATCCTCTATCCTATCCTATCCTCTATCCTATCAAATACCCTATCCTATCCTCTATCCTATCCTATCCTCTATCCTCTATCCTATCCTATCCTCTATCCTCTATCCTATCCTATCCTCTATCCTATCCTATCCTCTATCCTATCCTATCCTCTATCCTATCCTATCCTCCATCCTATCCTATCCTCTATCCTATCCTATCCTCTATCCTATCCTATCCTCTATCCTATCCTATCCTCTATCCTATCCTATCCTCTATCCTATCCTATCCTCTATCCTATCCTATCCTGTATCCTATCCAATCCTCTATCCTATCCTATCCTCTATCCTATCCTATCCTCCATCCTATCCTATCCTGTATCCTATCCTATCCTCTATCCTATCCTATCCTCTATCCTATCCTATCCTCTGTCCTATCCTATCCTCTATCCTATCCTATCCTCTATCCTATCCTCTATCCTATCCTCTATCCTATCCTATCGTCTATCCTATCCTCTATCCTATCCTATCCTCTATCCTATCCTATCCTCCATCCTATCCTATCCTCAATCCTATCCTTTCCTGTATCCTATCCAATCCTGTATCCTCTCCTGTCCTCTATCCTATACTATCCTCTATTCGATCCTATCCTTTTATCCTATCCTATCATATCCTCTATCCTATCCTATCCTCTATCCTATCCTATCTTCTATCCTATCCTATCCTCTATCCTATCAAATCCCCTATCCTATCCTCTGTCCTATTATATCCTCTATCCTATCCCATCCTCTATCCTATCCTATCCTCTATCCTATCCTATCCTCTATCCTATACTATACTCTATCCTATCCTATCCTCTATCCTATCCTATCCTCTATCCTATCCTATCCTCTATCCTATCCTATCCTCCATCCTATCAAATCCCCTATCCTATCCTCTATCCTATCCTATCCTGTAACCTATCCAATCCTCTATCCTATCCTCTATCCTATCCTATCCTCTATCCTATCCTATCCTCCATCCTATCCTATCCTGTATCCTATCCTATCCTCTATCCTATCCTATCCTCTATCCTATCCTATGCTCTATCCTATCCTATCCTCCATCCTATCCTATCCTGTATCCTATCCTATCCTCTATCCTATCCTATCCTCCATCCTATCCTATCCTGTATCCTATCCTATCCTCTATCCTATCCTATCCTCTATCCTATCCTATCCTATCCTCTATCCTATCAAATCACCAACCCTATCCTCTGTCCTATCCTATCCTCCATCCTATCCTATCCTGTATCCTATCCTATCCTCTATCCTATCCTATCCTCTATCCTATCCTATCCTCTGTCCTATCCTATCCTCTATCCTATCCTATCCTCTATCCTATCCTCTATCCTATCCTATCGTCTATCCTATCCTCTATCCTATCCTATCCTATATCCTATCCTATCCTCTATCCTATCCTATCGTGTATCCTATCCTCTATCCTATCCTATCCTATATCCTATACTATCCTCTATCCTATCCTATCCTCTATCCTATCCTATCCTCTATCCTATCCTATCCTCTATCCTATCCTATCCTCTATCCTATCCTATCCTATCCTCTATCCTATCCTATCTTCTATCCTATCCTATCCTCTATCCTATCAAATCCCCTATCCTATCCTCTGTCCTATCCTATCCTCTATCCTATCCTATCCTCTATCCTATCCTATCCTCTATCCTATCCTATCCTCTATCCTATCCTATCCTCTATCCTATACTATCCTCTATCCTATCCTATCCTCTATCCTATCCTATCCTCTATCCTATCCTATCCTCTATCCTATCAAATACCCTATCCTATCCTCTATCCTATCCTATCCTCTATCCTCTATCCTATCCTATCCTCTATCCTCTATCCTATCCTATCCTCTATCCTATCCTATCGTCTATCCTATCGTCTAACCTATCCTATCCTATCCTCTATCCTATCCTATCGTCTATCCTATCGTCTATCCTATCCTATCCTCCATCCTATCCTATCCTCAATCATATCCTTTCCTGTATCCTATCCAATCCTGTATCCTATCCTGTCCTCTATCCTATCCTATCCTCTATCCTATCCTATGCTCTATCCTATCCTATCGTCTATCCTATCCTCTATCCTATCCTATTTCTCTATCCTATCCTATCCTCTATCCTATCCTATCCTATATCCTATCCTATCCTCTATCCTATCCTATCCTCTATCCTATCCTATCCTCTATCCTATCCTATCCTGTATCCTATCCAATCCTCTATCCTATCCTATCCTCTATCCTATCCTATCCTCCATCCTATCCTATCCTGTATCCTATCCTATCCTCTATCCTATCCTATCCTCTATCCTATCCTATCCTCTGTCCTATCCTATCCTCTATCCTATCCTATCCTCTATCCTATCCTCTATCCTATCCTCTATCCTATCCTATCGTCTATCCTATCCTCTATCCTATCCTATCCTCTATCCTATCCTATCCTCCATCCTATCCTATCCTCAATCCTATCCTTTCCTGTATCCTATCCAATCCTGTATCCTCTCCTGTCCTCTATCCTATACTATCCTCTATTCGATCCTATCCTTTTATCCTATCCTATCATATCCTCTATCCTATCCTATCCTCTATCCTATCCTATCTTCTATCCTATCCTATCCTCTATCCTATCAAATCCCCTATCCTATCCTCTGTCCTATTATATCCTCTATCCTATCCCATCCTCTATCCTATCCTATCCTCTATCCTATCCTATCCTCTATCCTATACTATACTCTATCCTATCCTATCCTCTATCCTATCCTATCCTCTATCCTATCCTATCCTCTATCCTATCCTATCCTCCATCCTATCAAATCCCCTATCCTATCCTCTATCCTATCCTATCCTGTATCCTATCCAATCCTCTATCCTATCCTCTATCCTATCCTATCCTCTATCCTATCCTATCCTCCATCCTATCCTATCCTGTATCCTATCCTATCCTCTATCCTATCCTATCCTCTATCCTATCCTATCCTCTATCCTATCCTATCCTCCATCCTATCCTATCCTGTATCCTATCCTATCCTCTATCCTATCCTATCCTCCATCCTATCCTATCCTGTATCCTATCCTATCCTCTATCCTATCCTATCCTCTATCCTATCCTATCCTATCCTCTATCCTATCAAATCACCAACCCTATCCTCTGTCCTATCCTATCCTCCATCCTATCCTATCCTGTATCCTATCCTATCCTCTATCCTATCCTATCCTCTATCCTATCCTATCCTCTGTCCTATCCTATCCTCTATCCTATCCTATCCTCTATCCTATCCTCTATCCTATCCTATCGTCTATCCTATCCTCTATCCTATCCTATCCTATATCCTATCCTATCCTCTATCCTATCCTATCGTGTATCCTATCCTCTATCCTATCCTATCCTATATCCTATACTATCCTCTATCCTATCCTATCCTCTATCCTATCCTATCCTCTATCCTATCCTATCCTCTATCCTATCCTATCCTCTATCCTATCCTATCCTATCCTCTATCCTATCCTATCTTCTATCCTATCCTATCCTCTATCCTATCAAATCCCCTATCCTATCCTCTGTCCTATCCTATCCTCTATCCTATCCTATCCTCTATCCTATCCTATCCTCTATCCTATCCTATCCTCTATCCTATCCTATCCTCTATCCTATACTATCCTCTATCCTATCCTATCCTCTATCCTATCCTATCCTCTATCCTATCCTATCCTCTATCCTATCAAATACCCTATCCTATCCTCTATCCTATCCTATCCTCTATCCTCTATCCTATCCTATCCTCTATCCTCTATCCTATCCTATCCTCTATCCTATCCTATCGTCTATCCTATCGTCTAACCTATCCTATCCTATCCTCTATCCTATCCTATCGTCTATCCTATCGTCTATCCTATCCTATCCTCCATCCTATCCTATCCTCAATCATATCCTTTCCTGTATCCTATCCAATCCTGTATCCTATCCTGTCCTCTATCCTATCCTATCCTCTATCCTATCCTATGCTCTATCCTATCCTATCGTCTATCCTATCCTCTATCCTATCCTATTTCTCTATCCTATCCTATCCTCTATCCTATCCTATCCTATATCCTATCCTATCCTCTATCCTATCCTATCCTCTATCCTATCCTATCCTCTATCCTATCCTATCCTCTATCCTATCCTACCCTCTATCCTATCCTATCCTCCATCCTATCCTATCCTCAATCCTATCCTTTCCTGCATCCTATCCAATCCTGTATCCTATCCTGTCCTCTATCCTATCCTATCCTCTATCCTATCCTATCCTCTATCCTCTATCCTATCCTATCCTCTATCCTATCCTATCCTCTATCCTATCAAATACCCTATCCTATCCTCTATCCTATCCTATCCTCTATCCTCTATCCTATCCTATCCTCTATCCTCTATCCTATCCTATCCTCTATCCTATCCTATCCTCTATCCTATCCTATCGTCTATCCTATCGTCTAACCTATCCTATCCTATCCTCTATCCTATCCTATCCTCTATCCTATCCTATCCTCCATCCTATCAAATCCCCTATCCTATCCTCTATCCTATCCTATCCTGTATCCTATCCAATCCTCTATCCTATCCTCTATCCTATCCTATCCTCTATCCTATCCTATCCTCCATCCTATCCTATCCTGTATCCTATCCTATCCTCTATCCTATCCTATCCTCTATCCTATCCTATCCTCTATCCTATCCTATCCTCTATCCTATCCTACCCTCTATCCTATCCTATCCTCCATCCTATCCTATCCTCAATCCTATCCTTTCCTGCATCCTATCCAATCCTGTATCCTATCCTGTCCTCTATCCTATCCTATCCTCTATCCTATCCTATCCTCTATCCTCTATCCTATCCTATCCTCTATCCTATCCTATCCTCTATCCTATCAAATACCCTATCCTATCCTCTATCCTATCCTATCCTCTATCCTCTATCCTATCCTATCCTCTATCCTCTATCCTATCCTATCCTCTATCCTATCCTATCGTCTATCCTATCGTCTAACCTATCCTATCCTATCCTCTATCCTATCCTATCGTCTATCCTATCGTCTATCCTATCCTATCCTCTATCCTATCCTATCCTCCATCCTATCCTATCCTCAATCATATCCTTTCCTGTATCCTATCCAATCCTGTATCCTATCCTGTCCTCTATCCTATCCTATCCTCTATCCTATCCTATGCTCTATCCTATCCTATCGTTTATCCTATCCTCTATCCTATCCTATTCCTCTATCCTATCCTATCCTCTATCCTATCCTATCCTATATCCTATCCTATCCTCTATCCTATCCTATCCTCTATCCTATCCTATCCTCTATCCTATCCTATCCTCTATCCTATCCTACCCTCTATCCGATCCTATCCTCCATCCTATCCTCTATCCTATCCTATCGTCTATACTATCCTCTATCCTATCCTATCCTCTATCCTATCCTATCCTCCATCCTATCCTATCCTCAATCCTATCCTTTCCTGTATCCTATCCAATCCTGTATCCTCTCCTGTCCTCTATCCTATACTATCCTCTATTCGATCCTATCCTTTTATCCTATCCTATCATATCCTCTATCCTATCCTATCCTCTATCCTATCCTATCTTCTATCCTATCCTATCCTCTATCCTATCCAATCCTCTATCCTATCCTCTATCCTATCCTATCCTCTATCCTATCCTATCCTCCATCCTATCCTATCCTGTATCCTATCCTATCCTCTATCCTATCCTATCCTCTATCCTATCCTATCCTCTGTCCTATCCTATCCTCTATCCTATCCTATCCTCTATCCTATCCTCTATCCTATCCTCTATCCTATCCTATCGTCTATACTATCCTCTATCCTATCCTATCCTCTATCCTATCCTATCCTCCATCCTATCCTATCCTCAATCCTATCCTTTCCTGTATCCTATCCAATCCTGTATCCTCTCCTGTCCTCTATCCTATACTATCCTCTATTCGATCCTATCCTTTTATCCTATCCTATCATATCCTCTATCCTATCCTATCCTCTATCCTATCCTATCTTCTATCCTATCCTATCCTCTATCCTATCAAATCCCCTATCCTATCCTCTATCCTATCCTCTATCCTATCCTCTATCCTATCCTATCGTCTATCCTATCCTCTATCCTATCCTATCCTATATCCTATCCTATCCTCTATCCTATCCTATCCTCTATCCTATCCTATCCTCTATCCTATCCTATCCTCTATCCTATCCTATCCTCTATCCTATCCTATCCTCTATCCTATCCTATCCTATCCTCTATCCTATCCTATCTTCTATCCTATCCTATCCTCTATCCTATCAAATCCCCTATCCTATCCTCTGTCCTATCCTATCCTCTATCCTATCCTATCCTCTATCCTATCCTATCCTCTATCCTATCCTATCCTCTATCCTATCCTATCCTCTATCCTATACTATCCTCTATCCTATCCTATCCTCTATCCTATCCTATCCTCTATCCTATCCTATCCTCTATCCTATCCTATCCTCTATCCTATCCTATCCTCTATCCTATCCTATCCTCTATCCTATACTATCCTCTATCCTATCCTATCCTCTATCCTATCCTATCCTCCATCCTATCCTATCCTGTATCCTATCCTATCCTTTATCCTATCCTATCCTCTATCCTATCCTATCCTCTGTCCTATCCTATCCTCTAACCTATCCTATCCTCTATCCTATCCTCTATCCTATCCTATCGTCTATCCTATCCTCTATCCTATCCTATCCTATATCCTATCCTATCCTCTATCCTATCCTATCCTCTATCCTATCCTATCCTCTATCCTATCCTATCCTCTATCCTATCCTATCCTCTATCCTATCCTATCCTCTATCCTCTATCCTATCCTGTATCCTATCCAATCCTCTATCCTATCCTCTATCCTATCCTATCCTCTATCCTATCCTATCCTCCATCCTATCCTATCCTGTATCCTATCCTATCCTCTATCCTATCCTATCCTCTATCCTATCCTATCCTCTGTCCTATCCTATCCTCTATCCTATCCTATCCTCTATCCTATCCTCTATCCTATCCTCTATCCTATCCTATCGTCTATCCTATCCTCTATCCTATCCTATCCTCTATCCTATCCTATCCTCCATCCTATCCTATCCTCAATCCTATCCTTTCCTGTATCCTATCCAATCCTGTATCCTCTCCTGTCCTCTATCCTATACTATCCTCTATTCGATCCTATCCTTTTATCCTATCCTATCATATCCTCTATCCTATCCTATCCTCTATCCTATCCTATCTTCTATCCTATCCTATCCTCTATCCTATCAAATCCCCTATCCTATCCTCTATCCTATCCTCTATCCTATCCTATCGTCTATCCTATCCTCTATCCTATCCTATCCTATATCCTATCCTATCCTCTATCCTATCCTATCCTCTATCCTATCCTATCCTCTATCCTATCCTATCCTCTATCCTATCCTATCTTCTATCCTATCCTATCCTCTATCCTATCAAATCCCCTATCCTATCCTCTGTCCTATCCTATCCTCTATCCTATCCTATCCTATATTATCCTATCCTCTATCCTATCCTATCCTCTATCCTATCCTATCCTCTATCCTATCCTATCCTCTATCCTATCCTATCCTCTATCCTATCCTATCCTATCCTCTATCCTATCCTATCTTCTATCCTATCCTATCCTCTATCCTATCAAATCCCCTATCCTATCCTCTGTCCTATCCTATCCTCTATCCTATCCTATCCTCTATCCTATCCTATCGTCTATCCTATCGTCTAACCTATCCTATCCTATCCTCTATCCTATCCTATCGTCTATCCTATCCTCTATCCTATCCTATCCTCTATCCTATCCTATCCTCTATCCTATACTATCCTCTATCCTATCCTATCCTCTATCCTATCCTATCCTCCATCCTATCCTATCCTGTATCCTATCCTATCCTTTATCCTATCCTATCCTCTATCCTATCCTATCCTCTGTCCTATCCTATCCTCTAACCTATCCTATCCTCTATCCTATCCTCTATCCTATCCTATCGTCTATCCTATCCTCTATCCTATCCTATCCTATATCCTATCCTATCCTCTATCCTATCCTATCCTCTATCCTATCCTATCCTCTATCCTATCCTATCCTCTATCCTATCCTATCCTCTATCCTATCCTATCCTCTATCCTCTATCCTATCCTGTATCCTATCCAATCCTCTATCCTATCCTCTATCCTATCCTATCCTCTATCCTATCCTATCCTCCATCCTATCCTATCCTGTATCCTATCCTATCCTCTATCCTATCCTATCCTCTATCCTATCCTATCCTCTGTCCTATCCTATCCTCTATCCTATCCTATCCTCTATCCTATCCTCTATCCTATCCTCTATCCTATCCTATCGTCTATCCTATCCTCTATCCTATCCTATCCTCTATCCTATCCTATCCTCCATCCTATCCTATCCTCAATCCTATCCTTTCCTGTATCCTATCCAATCCTGTATCCTCTCCTGTCCTCTATCCTATACTATCCTCTATTCGATCCTATCCTTTTATCCTATCCTATCATATCCTCTATCCTATCCTATCCTCTATCCTATCCTATCTTCTATCCTATCTTCTATCCTATCCTATCCTCTATCCTATCAAATCCCCTATCCTATCCTCTATCCAATCCTCTATCCTATCCTATCGTCTATCCTATCCTCTATCCTATCCTATCCTATATCCTATCCTATCCTCTATCCTATCCTATCCTCTATCCTATCCTATCCTCTATCCTATCCTATCCTCTATCCTATCCTATCTTCTATCCTATCCTATCCTCTATCCTATCAAATCCCCTATCCTATCCTCTGTCCTATCCTATCCTCTATCCTATCCTATCCTATATCCTATCCTATCCTCTATCCTATCCTATCCTCTATCCTATCCTATCCTCTATCCTATCCTATCCTCTATCCTATCCTATCCTCTATCCTATCCTATCCTATCCTCTATCCTATCCTATCTTCTATCCTATCCTATCCTCTATCCTATCAAATCCCCTATCCTATCCTCTGTCCTATCCTATCCTCTATCCTATCCTATCCTCTATCCTATCCTATCGTCTATCCTATCGTCTAACCTATCCTATCCTATCCTCTATCCTATCCTATCGTCTATCCTATCGTCTATCCTATCCTATCCTCTATCCTATCCTATCCTCCATCCTATCCTATCCTCAATCATATCCTTTCCTGTATCCTATCCAATCCTGTATCCTATCCTGTCCTCTATCCTATCCTATCCTCTATCCTATCCTATGCTCTATCCTATCCTATCGTCTATCCTATCGTCTATCCTATCCTATTCCTCTATCCTATCCTATCCTCTATCCTATCCTATCCTATATCCTATCCTATCCTCTATCCTATCCTATCCTCTATCCTATCCTATCCTCTATCCTATCCTATCCTCTATCCTATCCTATCCTCTATCCTATCCTATCCTCCATCCTATCCTATCCTCAATCCTATCCTTTCCTGCATCCTATCCAATCCTGTATCCTATCCTGTCCTCTATCCTATCCTATCCTCTATCCTATCCTATCCTCTATCCTATCCTCTATCCTATCCTCTATCCTATCCTCTATCCTATCCTATCGTCTATCCTATCCTCTATCCTATCCTATCCTCTATCCTATCCTATCCTCCATCCTATCCTATCCTCAATCCTATCCTTTCCTGTATCCTATCCTATCCTCTATCCTATCCTATCCTCTATCCTATCCTATCTTCTATCCCATTCTATCCTCTATCCTATCAAATCACCAACCCTATCCTCTGTCCTATCCTATCCTCCATCCTATCCTATCCTGTATCCTATCCTATCCTCTATCCTATCCTATCCTCTATCCTATCCTATCCTCTGTCCTATCCTATCCTATCCTCTATCCTATCCTCTATCCTATCCTATCGTCTATCCTATCCTCTATCCTATCCTATCCTATATCCTATCCTATCCTCTATCCTATCCTATCCTCTATCCTATCCTATCCTCTATCCTATCCTATCCTCTATCCTATCCTATCCTCTATCCTATCCTATCCTCTATCCTATCCTCTGTCCTATCCTATCCTCTATCCTATCCTATCCTCTATCCTATCCTATCCTCTATCCTATCCTATCCTCTATCCTATCCTATCCTCTATCCTATACTATCCTCTATCCTATCCTATCCTCTATCCTATCCTATCCTCTATCCTATCCTATCCTCTATCCTATCAAATACCCTATCCTATCCTCTATCCTATCCTATCCTCTATCCTCTATCCTATCCTATCCTCTATCCTCTATCCTATCCTATCCTCTATCCTATCCTATCGTCTATCCTATCGTCTAACCTATCCTATCCTATCCTCTATCCTATCCTATCGTCTATCCTATCGTCTATCCTATCCTATCCTCTATCCTATCCTATCCTCCATCCTATCCTATCCTCAATCATATCCTTTCCTGTATCCTATCCAATCCTGTATCCTATCCTGTCCTCTATCCTATCCTATCCTCTATCCTATCCTATGCACTATCCTATCCTATCGTCTATCCTATCCTCTATCCTATCCTATTCCTCTATCCTATCCTATCCTCTATCCTATCCTATCCTATATCCTATCCTATCCTCTATCCTATCCTATCCTCTATCCTATCCTATCCTCTATCCTATCCTATCCTCTATCCTATCCTACCCTCTATCCTATCCTATCCTCCATCCTATCCTATCCTCAATCCTATCCTTTCCTGCATCCTATCCAATCCTGTATCCTATCCTGTCCTCTATCCTATCCTATCCTCTATCCTATCCTATCCTATCCTCTATCGTATCCTATCTTCTATCCTATCCTATCCTCTATCCTATCAAATCCCCTATCCTATCCTCTGTCCTATCCTATCCTCTATCCTATCCTATCCTCTATCCTATCCTATCCTCTATCCTATCCTATCCTCTATCCTATCCTATCCTCCATCCTATCAAATCCCCTATGCTATCCTCTATCCTATCCTATCCTGTATCCTATCCAATCCTCTATCCTATCCTCTATCCTATCCTATCTTCTATCCTATCCTATCCTCTATCCTATCCTATCCCCTATCCTATCCTCTATCCTATCATCTATCCTCTATCCTATCCTATCTTCTATCCTATCCTATCCTCTATCCTATCAAATCCCCTATCCTATCCTCTATCCTATCCTATCATCTATCCTCTATCCTATCCAATCCTCTATCCTATCCTATCCTCTATCCTATCAAATCCCCTATCCTATCCTCTGTCCTATCCTATCCTCTATCCTATCCTATCCTCTATCCTATCCTATCCTCTATTCTATCTTATCCTCTATCCTATCCTATGATCTATCCTATCCTATCGTCTATCCTATCCTCTATCCTATCCTATTCCTCTATCCTATCCTATTCCTCTATCCTATCCTATCCTCTATCCTATCCTATCCTCTATCCTATCCTATACTCTATCCTATCCTATCCTCTATCCTATCCTATCCTCTATCCTCTATCCTATACTATCCTCTATCCTATCCTATCCTCTATCCTATCCTATCGTCTATCCTATCCTCTATCCTATCCTATCCTCTATCCTATCCTATCCTATCCTCAATCCTATCCTTTCCTGTATCCTATCCAATCCTGTATCCTATCGTATCCTCTATACTATCCTATCCTCTATCCTATCCTATCCTCTATTCTATCTTATCCTCTATCCTATCCTATGATCTATCCTATCCTATCGTCTATCCTATCCTCTATCCTATCCTATTCCTCTATCCTATCCTATCCTCTATCCTATCCTATCCTCTATCCTATCATCTATCCTCTATCCTATCCTATCTTCTATCCTATCCTATCCTCTATCCTATCAAATCCCCTATCCTATCCTCTATCCTATCCTATCATCTATCCTCTATCCTATCCAATCCTCTATCCTATCCTATCCTCTATCCTATCAAATTCCCTATCCTATCCTCTGTCCTATCCTATCCTCTATCCTATCCTATCCTCTATCCTATCCTATCCTCTATTCTATCTTATCCTCTATCCTATCCTATGATCTATCCTATCCTATCGTCTATCCTATCCTCTATCCTATCCTATTCCTCTATCCTATCCTATTCCTCTATCCTATCCTATCCTCTATCCTATCCTATCCTCTATCCTATCCTATACTCTATCCTATCCTATCCTCTATCCTATCCTATCCTCTATCCTCTATCCTATACTATCCTCTATCCTATCCTATCCTCTATCCTATCCTATCGTCTATCCTATCCTCTATCCTATCCTATCCTCTATCCTATCCTATCCTATCCTCAATCCTATCCTTTCCTGTATCCTATCCAATCCTGTATCCTATCGTATCCTCTATACTATCCTATCCTCTATCCTATCCTATCCTCTATTCTATCTTATCCTCTATCCTATCCTATGATCTATCCTATCCTATCGTCTATCCTATCCTCTATCCTATCCTATTCCTCTATCCTATCCTATCCTCTATCCTATCCTATCCTCTATCCTATCCTATCCTCTATCCTATCCTATCCTCTATCCTATCAAATCCCCTACCCTATCCTCTGTCCTATCCTATCCTCTATCCTCTATCCTATCCTATCCTCTATCCTATCCTATCCTCTATCCTATCCTATCCTCTATCTTATCCTATCCTCTATACTATCCTATCCTCTATCCTATCCTATACTCTATCCTATCAAATCCCCTATCCTATCCTCTATCCTATCCTATCCTGTATCCTATCCTATCCTCTATCCTCTATCCTCTATCCTATCCTATCCTCTATCCTATCCTATCCTCTATCCTATCCTGTCGTCTATCCTATCCTCTATCCTATCCTATCCTATCCTCCATCCTATCCTATCCTCAATCCTATCCTTTCCTGTATCCTATCCAATCCTGTATCCTATCCTGACCTCTATACTATCCTATCCTCTATCCTAACCTATCCTCTATCTTATCCTATCCTCTATCCTATCCTATCTTCTAGACTATCCTATCCTCTATCCTATCCTATCCCCTATCCTATCCTCTATCCTATCATCTATCCTCTATCCTATCCTATCTTCTATCCTATCCTATCCTCTATCCTCTATCCTATACTATCCTCTATCCTATCCTATCCTCTAACCTATCCTATCGTCTATCCTATCCTCTATCCTATCCTATCCTCTATCCTATCCTATCCTCCATCCTATCCTATCCTCAATCCTATCCTTTCCTGTATCCTATCCAATCCTGTATCCTATCCTGTCCTCTATACTATCCTATCCTCTATCCTATCCTATCCTCTATTCTATCTTATCCTCTAACCTATCCTATGATCTATCCTATCCTATCGTCTATGCTATCCTCTATCCTATCCTATTCCTCTATCCTATCCTATCCTCTATCCTATCCTAGCCTCTATTCTATCCTATCCTCTATCCTATCCTATCCTCTATCCTATCCTATCCTCCATCCTATCCTATCCTCAATCCTATCCTTTCCTGTATCCTATCCAATCCTGTATCCTATCCTGTACTCTATACTATCCTATCCTCTATCCTATCCTATCCTCTATTCTATCTTATCCTCTAACCTATCCTATGATCTATCCTATCCTATCGTCTATGCTATCCTCTATCCTATCCTGTTCCTCTATCCTATCCTATCCTCTATCCTATCCTATCCTCTATTCTATCCTATCCTCTATCCTATCCTATCCTCTATCCTATACTATCCTCTATCCTATCCTATCCTCTATCCTATCCTATCCTCTATCCTATCATATCCTCTATCCTATCATATCCTCTATCCTATCCTATCCTCTATCCTATCCTATCCTCTATCCTATCAAATCCCCTATCCTATCCTCTATCCTATCCTATCCTGTATCCTATCCTATCCTCTATCCTCTATCCTATCCTATCCTCTATCCTATCCTATCCTCTATCCTATCCTGTCGTCTATCCTATCCTCTATCCTATCCTATCCTCTATCCTATCCTATCCTCCATACTATCCTATCCTCAATCCTATCCTTTCCTGTATCCTATCCAATCCTGTATCCTATCCTGTCCTCTATACTATCCTATCCTCTATCCTAACCTATCCTCTATCTTATCCTATCCTCTATCCTATCCTATCTTCTATCCTATCCTATCCTCTATCCTATCCTATCCCCTATCCTATCCTCTATCCTATCTTCTATCCTATCCTATCCTCTATCCTATCAAATCCCCAATCCTATCCTCTATCCTATCCTATCATCTATTCTCTATCCTATCCAATCCTCTATCCTATCCTATCCTCTATCCTATCAAATCCCCTATCCTATCCTCTGTCCTATCCTATCCTCTATCCTATCCTATCATCTATCCTATCCTATCCTCTATCCTATCCTATCGTCTATCCTATCCTCTATCCTATCCTATCCTCTATCCTATCCTATCCTCCATCCTATCCTATCCTCAATCCTATCCTTTCCTGTATCCTATCCAATCCTGTATCCTATCCTGTCCTCTATACTATCCTATCCTCTATCCTATCCTATCCTCTATTCTATCTTATCCTCTAACCTATCCTATGATCTATCCTATCCTATCGTCTATGCTATCCTCTATCCTATCCTGTTCCTCTATCCTATCCTATCCTCTATCCTATCCTATCCTCTATTCTATCCTATCCTCTATCCTATCCTATCCTCTATCCTATCCTATCCTCTATCCTATCCTATCCTATCCTCTATCCTATCCTATCCTATCCTATAATATCCTATCCTCTATCCTATCCTATCCTCTATCCTATCCTATCCTCTATCGTATCCTATCCTCTATCCTATCTTATCCTCTATCCTATACTATCCTCTATCCTATCCTATCCTCTATCCTATCCTATGATCTATCCTATCCTGTCGTCTATCCTATCCTCTATCCTATCCTATTCCTCTATCCTATCCTATCCTCTATCCTATCCTATCCTCTATTCTATCCTATCCTCTATCCTATCCTATCCTCTATCCTATCCTATCCTCTATCCTATCCTATCCTCTATCCTATCCTATCCTCTATCCTATCCTATCCTCTATCCTATCCTATCCTATCCTCTATCCTATCCTATCCTCTATCCTATCCTATCCTCTATCCTATCAAATCCCCTATCCTATCCTCTATCCTATCCTATCCTGTATCCTATCCTATCCTCTATCCTCTATCCTATCCTATCCTCTATCCTATCCTATCCTGTCGTCTATCCTATCCTCTATCCTATCCTATCCTCTATCCTATCCTTTCCTGTATCCTATCCAATCCTGTATCCTATCCTGGCCTCTATTCTATCCTACGTTCTATCCTATCCTATCCTCTATCCTATCCTATTCTCTATCCTATCCTATGCTCTATCCTATCCTATCCTCTATCCTATCCTATCCTCTATCCTATCTTATCCTCTATCCTATCCTATCCTCTATCCTATCCTATCTTCTATAATATCCTATCCTCTATCCTATCCTATCCCCTATCCTATCCTCTATCCTATCCTATCATCTATCCTCTATCCTATCCTATCTTCTATCCTATCCTATCCTCTATCCTATCAAATCCCCTATCCTATCCTCTATCCTATCCTATCATCTATCCTCTATCCTATCCAATCCTCTATCCTATCCTATCCTCTATCCTATCAAATCCCCTGTCCTATCCTCTGTCCTATCCTATCCTCTATCCTATCCTATCCCCTATCCTATGCTATCCTCTATCCTATCCTATCCTCTATCCTATCCTATCCTCTATCCTATCCTATCCTCTATCCTATCCTATCTTCTATCCTATCCTATCCTCTATCCTATCAAATCCCCTACCCTATCCTCTGTCCTATCCTATCCTCTGTCCTATCCTATCCTCTATCCTATCCTATCATCTATCCTATCCTATCCTCTATCCTATCCTATCGTCTATCCTATCCTCTATCCTATCCTATCCTCTATCCTATCCTATCCTCCATCCTATCCTATCCTCAATCCTATCCTTTCCTGTATCCTATCCAATCCTGTATCCTATCCTGTCCTCTATACTATCCTATCCTCTATCCTATCCTATCCTCTATTCTATCTTATCCTCTAACCTATCCTATGATCTATCCTATCCTATCGTCTATGCTATCCTCTATCCTATCCTGTTCCTCTATCCTATCCTATCCTCTATCCTATCCTATCCTCTATTCTATCCTATCCTCTATCCTATCCTATCCTCTATCCTATCCTATCCTCTATTCTATCCTATCCTATCCTCTATCCTATCCTATCCTATCCTATAATATCCTATCCTCTATCCTATCCTATCCTCTATCCTATCCTATCCTCTATCGTATCCTATCCTCTATCCTATCTTATCCTCTATCCTATACTATCCTCTATCCTATCCTATCCTCTATCCTATCCTATGATCTATCCTATCCTGTCGTCTATCCTATCCTCTATCCTATCCTATTCCTCTATCCTATCCTATCCTCTATCCTATCCTATCCTCTATTCTATCCTATCCTCTATCCTATCCTATCCTCTATCCTATCCTATCCTCTATCCTATCCTATCCTATCCTATCCTATCCTCTATCCTATCCTATCCTCTATCCTATCCTATCCTCTATCGTATCCTATCCTCTATCCTATCCTATCCTCTATCCTATCCTATCCTCTATCCTATCCTATTCTCTATCCTATCCTATCCTATCCTCTATCCTATCCTATCCTCTATCCTATCCTATCCTCTATCCTATCAAATCCCCTATCCTATCCTCTATCCTATCCTATCCTGTATCCTATCCTATCCTCTATCCTCTATCCTATCCTATCCTCTATCCTATCCTATCCTGTCGTCTATCCTATCCTCTATCCTATCCTATCCTCTATCCTATCCTTTCCTGTATCCTATCCAATCCTGTATCCTATCCTGGCCTCTATTCTATCCTACGTTCTATCCTATCCTATCCTCTATCCTATCCTATTCTCTATCCTATCCTATGCTCTATCCTATCCTATCCTCTATCCTATCCTATCCTCTATCCTATCTTATCCTCTATCCTATCCTATCCTCTATCCTATCCTATCTTCTATAATATCCTATCCTCTATCCTATCCTATCCCCTATC
This sequence comes from Halictus rubicundus, assembly GCF_050948215.1. NCBI lineage: Eukaryota > Metazoa > Arthropoda > Insecta > Hymenoptera > Halictidae > Halictus > Halictus rubicundus. The sequence continues at coordinate 526,367 of NW_027488564.1, forward strand.
CTATCCTCTATCCTATCCTATCATCTATCCTCTATCCTATCCTATCTTCTATCCTATCCTATCCTCTATCCTATCAAATCCCCTATCCTATCCTCTATCCTATCCTATCATCTATCCTCTATCCTATCCAATCCTCTATCCTATCCTATCCTCTATCCTATCAAATCCCCTGTCCTATCCTCTGTCCTATCCTATCCTCTATCCTATCCTATCCCCTATCCTATGCTATCCTCTATCCTATCCTATCCTCTATCCTATCCTATCCTCTATCCTATCTTATCCTCTATCCTATCCTATCCTCTATCCTATCCTATCTTCTATAATATCCTATCCTCTATCCTATCCTATCCCCTATCCTATCCTCTATCCTATCCTATCTTCTATCCTATCCTATCCTCTATCCTATCAAATCCCCTATCCTATCCTCTATCCTATCCTATCATCTATCCTCTATCCTATCCAATCCTCTATCCTATCCTATCCTCTATCCTATCAAATCCCCTGTCCTATCCTCTGTCCTATCCTATCCTCTATCCTATCCTATCCCCTATCCTATGCTATCCTCTATCCTATCCTATCCTCTATCCTATCCTATCCTCTATCCTATCTTATCCTCTATCCTATCCTATCCTCTATCCTATCCTATCTTCTATAATATCCTATCCTCTATCCTATCCTATCCCCTATCCTATCCTCTATCCTATCCTATCATCTATCCTCTATCCTATCCTATCTTCTATCCTATCCTACCCTCTATCCTATCAAATCCCCTACCCTATCCTCTGTCCTATCCTATCCTCTATCCTATCCTATCCTCTATCCTATCCTATCCTCTATCCTCTATCCTATACTATCCTCTATCCTATCCTATCCTCTATCCTATCCTATCGTCTATCCTATCCTCTATCCTATCCTATCCTCTATCCTATCCTATCCTCCATCCTATCCTATCCTCTATCCTATCCTATCCTCTATCCTATCCTATCATATATCCTATCCTATCCTCTATCCTATCCTATCGTCTATCCTATCCTCTATCCTATCCTATCCTCTATCCTATCCTATCCTCTATCCTATCCTATCTTCTATCCTATCCTACCCTCTATCCTATCAAATCCCCTACCCTATCCTCTGTCCTATCCTATCCTCTATCCTATCCTATCCTCTATCCTATCCTATCCTCTATCCTATCCTATCCTCTATCCTCTATCCTATACTATCCTCTATCCTATCCTATCCTCTATCCTATCCTATCCTCCATCCTATCCTACCTTCAATCCTATCCTTTCCTGTATCCTATCCTGTCCTCTATACTATCCTATCCTCTATCCTATCCTATCCTCTATTCTATCTTATCCTCTATCCTATCCTATGATCTATCCTATCCTATCGTCTATCCTATCCTCTATCCTATCCTATTCCTCTATCCTATCCTATCCTCTATCCTATCCTATCCTCTATTCTATCCTATCCTCTATCCTATCCTATCCTCTATCCTATCCTATCCTATCCTCTATCCTATCCTATCCTATCCTATCCTATCCTCTATCCTATCCTATCCTCTATCCTATCCTATCCTCTATCGTATCCTATCCTCTATCCTATCCTATCCTCTATCCTATCCTATCCTCTATCCTATCCTATCCTATCCTCTATCCTATCCTATCCTCTATCCTATCAAGTCCCCTATCCTATCCTCTATCCTATCCTATCCTGTATCCTATCCTATCCTCTATCCTCTATCCTATCCTATCCTCTATCCTATCCTATCCTCTATCCTATCTTCTATCCTATCCTATCCTCTATCCTATCAAATCCCCAATCCTATCCTCTATCCTATCCTATCATCTATCCTCTATCCTATCCAATCCTCTATCCTATCCTATCCTCTATCCTATCAAATCCCCTATCCTATCCTCTGTCCTATCCTATCCTCTATCCTATCCTATCATCTATCCTATCCTATCCTCTATCCTATCCTATCCTCTATCCTCTATCCTATCCTATCCTCTATCCTATCCTATCCTCTATCCTATCCTATCTTCTATCCTATCCTACCCTCTATCCTATCAAATCCCCTACCCTATCCTCTGTCCTATCCTAACCTCTATCCTATCCTATCCTGTATCCTATCCTATCCTCTATCCTCTATCCTATTATATCCTCTATCCTATCCTATCCTCTATCCTATCCTGTCGTCTATCCTATCCTCTATCCTATCCTATCCTCTATCCTATCCTATCCTCTATCCTCTATCCTATACTATCCTCTATCGTATCCTATCCTCTATCCTATCCTATCGTCTATCCTATCCTCTATCCTATCCTATCCTATCCTCAATCCTATCCTTTCCTGTATCCTATCCAATCCTGTATCCTATCCTGTCCTCTATACTATCCTATCCTCTATCCTATCCTATCCTCTATTCTATCTTATCCTCTATCCTATCCTATCCTCTATCCTATCCTATCCTCTATCCTATCTTCTATCCTATCCTATCCTCTATCCTATCAAATCCCCAATCCTATCCTCTATCCTATCCTATCATCTATCCTCTATCCTATCCAATCCTCTATCCTATCCTATCCTCTATCCTATCAAATCCCCTATCCTATCCTCTGTCCTATCCTATCCTCTATCCTATCCTATCATCTATCCTATCCTATCCTCTATCCTATCCTATCCTCTATCCTCTATCCTATCCTATCCTCTATCCTATCCTATCCTCTATCCTATCCTATCTTCTATCCTATCCTACCCTCTATCCTATCAAATCCCCTACCCTATCCTCTGTCCTATCCTAACCTCTATCCTATCCTATCCTGTATCCTATCCTATCCTCTATCCTCTATCCTATCCTATCCTCTATCCTATCCTATCCTCTATCCTATCCTGTCGTCTATCCTATCCTCTATCCTATCCTATCCTCTATCCTATCCTATCCTCTATCCTCTATCCTATACTATCCTCTATCGTATCCTATCCTCTATCCTATCCTATCGTCTATCCTATCCTCTATCCTATCCTATCCTATCCTCAATCCTATCCTTTCCTGTATCCTATCCAATCCTGTATCCTATCCTGTCCTCTATACTATCCTATCCTCTATCCTATCCTATCCTCTATTCTATCTTATCCTCTATCCTATCCTATGATCTATCCTATCCTATCGTCTATCCTATCCTCTATCCTATCCTATTCCTCTATCCTATCCTATCCTCTATCCTTTCCTATCCTCTATCCTATCAAGTCCCCTATCCTATCCTCTATCCTATCCTATCCTGTATCCTATCCTATCCTCTATCCTCTATCCTATCCTATCCTCTATCCTATCCTATCCTCTATCCTATCTTCTATCCTATCCTATCCTCTATCCTATCAAATCCCCTACCCTATCCTCTGTCCTATCCTATCCTCTATCCTATCCTATCCTCTATCCTATCCTATCCTCTATCCTATCCTATCCTCTATCCTATCCTATTCTCTATCCTATCCTATCCTCTATCCTATCCTATCCTCTATCCTATCAAGTCCCCTATCCTATCCTCTATCCTATCCTATCCTCTATCCTCTATCCTATCCTATCTTCTATCCTATCCTTCCCTCTATCCTATCAAATCCCCTACCCTATCCTCTGTCCTATCCTATCCTCTATCCTATCCTATCCTCTATCCTATCCTATCCTCTATCCTATCCTATCCTCTATCCTCTATATTATACTATCCTCTATCCTACCCTATCCTCTATCCTATCCTATCCTCCATCCTATCCTATCTTCAATCCTATCCTTTCCTGTATCCTATCCAATCCTGTATCCTATCCTGTCCTCTATACTATCCTATCCTCTATCCTATCGTATCCTCTATTCTATCTTATCCTCTATCCTATCCTATGATCTATCGTATCCTATCGTCTATCCTATCCTCTATCCTATCCTATTCCTCTATCCTATCCTATCCTCTATCCTATCCTATTCCTCTATCCTATCCTATCCTCTATCCTATCCTATCCTCTATTCTATCCTATCCTCTATCCTATCCTATCCTATCCTCTCTCCTATCCTATCCTATCCTATCCTATCCTCTATCCTATCCTATCCTCTATCCTATCCTATCCTCTATCGTATCCTATCCTCTATCCTATCCTATCCTCTATCCTATCCTATCCTCTATCCTATCCTATCCTATCCTCTATCCTATCCTATCCTCTATCCTATCAAGTCCCCTATCCTATCCTCTATCCTATCCTATCCTGTATCCTATCCTATCCTCTATCCTCTATCCTATCCTATCCTCTATCCTATCCTATCTTCTATCCTATCCTACCCTCTATCCTATCAAATCCCCTACCCTATCCTCTGTCCTATCCTAACCTCTATCCTATCCTATCCTGTATCCTATCCTATCCTCTATCCTCTATCCTATCCTATCCTCTATCCTATCCTATCCTCTATCCTATCCTGTCGTCTATCCTATCCTCTATCCTATCCTATCCTCTATCCTATCCTATCCTCTATCCTCTATCCTATACTATCCTCTATCGTATCCTATCCTCTATCCTATCCTATCGTCTATCCTATCCTCTATCCTATCCTATCCTATCCTCAATCCTATCCTTTCCTGTATCCTATCCAATCCTGTATCCTATCCTGTCCTCTATACTATCCTATCCTCTATCCTATCCTATCCTCTATTCTATCTTATCCTCTATCCTATCCTATGATCTATCCTATCCTATCGTCTATCCTATCCTCTATCCTATCCTATTCCTCTATCCTATCCTATCCTCTATCCTTTCCTATCCTCTATCCTATCAAGTCCCCTATCCTATCCTCTATCCTATCCTATCCTGTATCCTATCCTATCCTCTATCCTCTATCCTATCCTATCCTCTATCCTATCCTATCCTCTATCCTATCTTCTATCCTATCCTATCCTCTATCCTATCAAATCCCCTACCCTATCCTCTGTCCTATCCTATCCTCTATCCTATCCTATCCTCTATCCTATCCTATCCTCTATCCTATCCTATCCTCTATCCTATCCTATTCTCTATCCTATCCTATCCTCTATCCTATCCTATCCTCTATCCTATCAAGTCCCCTATCCTATCCTCTATCCTATCCTATCCTCTATCCTCTATCCTATCCTATCTTCTATCCTATCCTTCCCTCTATCCTATCAAATCCCCTACCCTATCCTCTGTCCTATCCTATCCTCTATCCTATCCTATCCTCTATCCTATCCTATCCTCTATCCTATCCTATCCTCTATCCTCTATATTATACTATCCTCTATCCTACCCTATCCTCTATCCTATCCTATCCTCCATCCTATCCTATCTTCAATCCTATCCTTTCCTGTATCCTATCCAATCCTGTATCCTATCCTGTCCTCTATACTATCCTATCCTCTATCCTATCGTATCCTCTATTCTATCTTATCCTCTATCCTATCCTATGATCTATCGTATCCTATCGTCTATCCTATCCTCTATCCTATCCTATTCCTCTATCCTATCCTATCCTCTATCCTATCCTATTCCTCTATCCTATCCTATCCTCTATCCTATCCTATCCTCTATTCTATCCTATCCTCTATCCTATCCTATCCTCTATCCTATCCTATCCTCTATCCTATCCTATCCTCTATCCTATCCTATCCTATCCTCTATCCTATCCTATCCTATCCTATCCTATCCTATCCTCTATCCTATCCTATCCTCTATCCTATCCTATCCTCTATCGTATCCTATCCTCTATCCTATCCTATCCTCTATCCTATCCTATCCTCTATCCTATCCTATCCTCTATCCTATCCTATCCTCTATCCTATCCTATTCTCCATCCTATCCTATCCTCTATCCTATCCTATCCTCTATCCTATCAAGTCCCCTATCCTATCCTCTACCCTATCCTATCCTCTATCCTCTATCCTATCCTATCTTCTATCCTATCCTTCCCTCTATCCTATCAAATCCCCTACCCTATCCTCTGTCCTATCCTATCCTCTATCCTATCCTATCCTCTATCCTATCCTATCCTCTATCCTATCCTATCCTCTATCCTCTATATTATACTATCCTCTATCCTACCCTATCCTCTATCCTATCCTATCCTCCATCCTATCCTATCTTCAATCCTATCCTTTCCTGTATCCTATCCAATCCTGTATCCTATCCTGTCCTCTATACTATCCTATCCTCTATCCTATCGTATCCTCTATTCTATCTTATCCTCTATCCTATCCTATGATCTATCGTATCCTATCGTCTATCCTATCCTCTATCCTATCCTATTCCTCTATCCTATCCTATCCTCTATCCTATCCTATCCTCTATTCTATCCTATCCTCTATCCTATCCTATCCTCTATCCTATCCTATCCTCTATCCTATCCTATCCTATCCTCTATCCTATCCTATCCTATCCTATCCTATCCTGTCCTCTATCCTATCCTATCCTCTATCCTATCCTATCCTCTATCGTATCCTATCCTCTATCCTATCCTATCCTCTATCCTATCCTATCCTCTATCCTATCCTATCCTCTATCCTATCCTATCCTCTATCCTATCCTATTCTCTATCCTATCCTATCCTCTATCCTATCCTATCCTCTATCCTATCAAGTCCCCTATCCTATCCTCTATCCTATCCTATCCTCTATCCTCTATCCTATCCTATCCTCTATCCTATCCTATCCTCTATCCTATCAAATCCCCTACCCTATCCTCTGTCCTATCCTATCCTCTATCCTATCCTATCCTCTATCCTATCCTATCCTCTATCCTATCCTATCCTCTATCCTCTATATTATACTATCCTCTATCCTATCCTATCCTCTATCCTATCCTATCCTCCATCCTATCCTATCTTCAATCCTATCCTTTCCTGTATCCTATCCAATCCTGTATCCATTCCGTCCTCTATACTATCCTATCCTCTATCCTATCGTATCCTCTATTCTATCTTATCCTCTATCCTATCCTATGATCTATCCTATCCTATCGTCTATCCTATCCTCTATCCTATCCTATTCCTCTATTATATCCTATCCTCTATCCTATCCTATCCTCCATTCTATCCTATCCTCTATCCTATCCTATCCTCTATCCTATCCTATCCTCTATCCTATCCTATCCTATCCTCTATCCTATCCTATCCTATCCTATCCTATCCTATCCACTATCCTATCCTATCCTCTATCCTATCCTATCCTCTATCGTATCCTATCCTCTATCCTATCCTATCCTCTATCCTATCCTATCCTCTATCCTATCCTATCCTCTATCCTATCCTATCCTCTATCCTATCCTATTCTCTATCCTATCCTATCCTCTATCCTATCCTATCCTCTATCCTATCAAGTCCCCTATCCTATCCTCTATCCTATCCTATCCTCTATCCTCTATCCTATCCTATCCTCTATCCTATCCTATCCTCTATCCTATCAAATCCCCTATCCTATCCTCTGTCCTATCCTATCCTCTATCCTATCCTATCCTCTATCCTATCCTATCTTCTATCCTATCCTACCCTCTATCCTATCAAATCCCCTACCCTATCCTCTGTCCTATCCTATCCTCTATCCTATCCTATCCTCTATCCTATCCTATCCTCTATCCTCTATCCTATACTATCCTCTATCCTATCCTATCCTCTATCCTATCCTATCCTCCATCCTATCCTATCTTCAATCCTATCCTTTCCTGTATCCTATCCAATCCTGTATCCTATCCTGTCCTCTACACTATCCTATCCTCTATCCTATCCTATCCTCTATTCTATCTTATCCTCTATCCTATCCTATGATCTATCCTATCCTATCGTCTATCCTATCCTCTATCCTATCCTATCCTCTATTCTATCCTATCCTCTATCCTATCCTATCCTCTATCCTATCCCATCCTATCCTCTATCGTATCCTATCCTATCCTATCCTATCCTCTATCCTATCCTATCCTCTATCCTATCCTATCCTCTATCCTATCCTATCCTCTATCCTATCAAATCCCCAATCCTATCCTCTATCCTATCCTATCATCTATCCTCTATCCTATCCAATCCTCTATCCTATCCTATCCTCTATCCTATCAAATCCCCTATCCTATCCTCTGTCCTATCCTATCCTCTATCCTATCCTATCATCTATCCTATCCTATCCTCTATCCTATCCTATCGTCTATCCTATCCTCTATCCTATCCTATCCTCTATCCTATTCTATCCTCTATCCTATCCTATCTTCTATCCTATCCTACCCTCTATCCTATCAAATCCCCTACCCTATCCTCTGTCCTATCCTATCCTCTATCCTATCCTATCCTCTATCCTATCCTATCCTCTATCCTCTATCCTATACTATCCTCTATCCTATCCTATCCTCTATCCTATCCTATCGTCTATCCTATCCTCTATCCTATCCTATCCTCTATCCTATCCTATCCTCCATCCTATCCTATCCTCTATCCTATCCTATCCTCTATCCTATCCTATCATATATCCTATCCTATCCTCTATCCTATCCTATCGTCTATCCTATCCTCTATCCTATCCTATCCTCTATCCTATCCTATCCTCTATCCTATCCTATCTTCTATCCTATCCTACCCTCTATCCTATCAAATCCCCTACCCTATCCTCTGTCCTATCCTATCCTCTATCCTATCCTATCCTCTATCCTATCCTATCCTCTATCCTATCCTATCCTCTATCCTCTATCCTATACTATCCTCTATCCTATCCTATCCTCTATCCTATCCTATCCTCCATCCTATCCTATCTTCAATCCTATCCTTTCCTGTATCCTATACAATCCTGTATCCTATCCTGTCCTCTATACTATCCTATCCTTTATCCTATCCTATCCTCTATTCTATCTTATCCTCTATCCTATCCTATGATCTATCCTATCCTATCGTCTATCCTATCCTCTATCCTATCCTATTCCTCTATCCTATCCTATCCTCTATCCTATCCTATCCTCTATTCTATCCTATCCTCTATCCTATCCTATCCTCTATCCTATCCTATCCTCTATCCTATCCTATCCTATCCTCTATCCTATCCTATCCTATCCTATCCTATCCTATCCTCTATCCTATCCTATCCTCTATCGTATCCTATCCTCTATCCTATCCTATCCTCTATCCTATCCTATCCTCTATCCTATCCTATCCTATCCTCTATCCTATCCTATCCTCTATCCTATCAAGTCCCCTATCCTATCCTCTATCCTATCCTATCCTGTATCCTATCCTATCCTCTATCCTCTATCCTATCCTATCCTCTATCCTATCCTATCCTCTATCCTATCTTCTATCCTATCCTATCCTCTATCCTATCAAATCCCCAATCCTATCCTCTATCCTATCCTCTATCCTATCTTCTATCCTATCCTATCCTCTATCCTATCAAATCCCCAATCCTATCCTCTATCCTATCCTATCATCTATCCTCTATCCTATCCAATCCTCTATCCTATCCTATCCTCTATCCTATCAAATCCCCTATCCTATCCTCTGTCCTATCCTATCCTCTATCCTATCCTATCATCTATCCTATCCTATCCTCTATCCTATCCTATCCTCTATCCTCTATCCTATCCTATCCTCTATCCTATCCTATCCTCTATCCTATCCTATCTTCTATCCTATCCTACCCTCTATCCTATCAAATCCCCTACCCTATCCTCTGTCCTATCCGTAACCTCTATCCTATCCTATCCTGTATCATATCCTATCCTCTATCCTCTATCCTATCCTATCCTCTATCCTATCCTATCCCTCTATCCTATCCTGTCGTCTATCCTATCCTCTATCCTATCCTATCCTCTATCCTATCCTATCCTCTATCCTCTATCCTATACTATCCTCTATCGTATCCTATCCTCTATCCTATCCTATCGTCTATCCTATCCTCTATCCTATCCTATCCTATCCTCAATCCTATCCTTTCCTGTATCCTATCCAATCCTGTATCCTATCCTGTCCTCTATACTATCCTATCCTCTATCCTATCCTATCCTCTATTCTATCTTATCCTCTATCCTATCCTATGATCTATCCTATCCTATCGTCTATCCTATCCTCTATCCTATCCTATTCCTCCATCCTATCCTATCCTCTATCCTTTCCTATCCTCTATCCTATCAAGTCCCCTATCCTATCCTCTATCCTATCCTATCCTGTATCCTATCCTATCCTCTATCCTCTATCCTATCCTATCCTCTATCCTATCCTATCCTCTATCCTATCTTCTATCCTATCCTATCCTCTATCCTATCAAATCCCCTACCCTATCCTCTGTCCTATCCTATCCTCTATCCTATCCTATCCTCTATCCTCTATCCTATCCTATCCTCTAATCCTCTATCCTATCCTATCTTCTATAATATCCTATCTCTCTATCCTATCTCTATCCTCTATCTCTCTATCCTATCCTATCCTCTATCCTCTATCTATCCTATCCTCTATCCTATCCTAGTCCTCTATCCTATCCTGTCGTCTATCCTATCCTCTATCCTATCCTATCCTGTATCCTATCCTATCCTCTATCCTCTATCCTATCCTATCCTCTATCCTATCCTATCCTCTATCCTATCCTGTCGTCTATCCTATCCTCTATCCTATCCTATCCTCTATCCTATCCTATCCTCTATCCTCTATCCTATACTATCCTCTATCGTATCCTATCCTCTATCCTATCCTATCGTCTATCCTATCCTCTATCTCTATCCTATCTCTATCCTCAATCCTATCCTTTCCTGTATCCTATCCAATCCTGTATCCTATCCTGTCCTCTATACTATCCTATCCTCTATCCTATCCTATCCTCTATTCTATCTTATCCTCTATCCTATCCTATGATCTATCCTATCCTATCGTCTATCCTATCCTCTATCCTATCCTATTCTCTATCCTATCCTATCCTCTATCCTTTCCTATCCTCTATCCTATCCTATCCTCTATCCTATCAAATCCCCTACCCTATCCTCTGTCCTATCCTATCCTCTATCCTCTATTCCTATCCTATCCTCTATCCTATCCTATCCTCTATCCTATCCTATCCTCTATCTTATCCTATCCTCTATCCTATCCTATCCTATCCTCTATCCTATCCTATCCTCTATCCTATCCTATCCTCTATTCTATCCTATCCTCTATCCTATCCTATCCTCTATCCTATCCTATCCTCTATCCTATTCCTATCCTATCCTCTATCCTCTATCCTATCCTCTAATCCTATCCTATCCTCTATCCTATCCTATCCTCTATCCTATCCTATCCTCTATCGTATCCTATCCTCCATCCTATCCTATCCTCAATCCTATGCTTTCCTGTATCCTATCTCCAATCCTGTATCCTATCCTGTCCTCTATTCTATCCTACGTTCTATCCTATCCTATCCTCTATCCTATCCTATTCTCTATCCTATCCTATGCTCTATTCCTATCATATCGTCTATCCTATCTTCTATCCTATCTCTATCAAATCCCCTATCCTATCCTCTGTCCTATCCTATCCTCTATCCTTTCCTACCCCTTATCCTATCCTCTATCCTATCCTATCCTCTATCCTATCCTTTCTTCTATCCTATCCTATCTTCTATCCTATCCTATCCTCTATCCTATCAAATCCCCTACCCTATCCTATCTTCTATCCTATCCTATCCTCTATCCTATCAAATCCCCTACCCTATCCTCTGTCCTATCCTATCCTCTATCCTATCCTATCCTCTATCCTCTATCCTATCCTATCCTCTATCCTATCTTATCCTCTATCCTATCCTATCCTCTATCCTATCCTATCTTCTATAATATCCTATCCTCTATCCTATCCTATCCTCTATCCTCTATCCTATCCTATCCTCTATCCTATCCTATCCTCTATCCTATCCTATCCTCTATCCTATCCTGTCGTCTATCCTATCCTCTATCCTATCCTATCCTGTATCCTATCCTATCCTCTATCCTCTATCCTATCCTATCCTCTATCCTATCCTATCCTCTATCCTATCCTGTCGTCTATCCTATCCTCTATCCTATCCTATCCTCTATCCTATCCTATCCTCTATCCTCTATCCTATACTATCCTCTATCGTATCCTATCCTCTATCCTATAATATCGTCTATCCTATCCTCTATCCTATCCTATCCTATCCTCAATCCTATCCTTTCCTGTATCCTATCCAATCCTGTATCCTATCCTGTCCTCTATACTATCCTATCCTCTATCCTATCCTATCCTCTATTCTATCTTATCCTCTATCCTATCCTATAATCTATCCTATCCTATCGTCTATCCTATCCTCTATCCTATCCTATTCCTCTATCCTATCCTATCCTCTATCCTTTCCTATCCTCTATCCTATCCTATCCTCTATCCTATCCTATCCTCTATCCTATCAAATCCCCTACCCTATCCTCTGTCCTATCCTATCCTCTATCCTCTATCCTATCCTATCCTCTATCCTATCCTATCCTCTATCCTATCCTATCCTCTATCTTATCCTATCCTCTATCCTATCCTATCCTATCCTCTATCCTATCAAATCCCCTATCCTATCCTCTATCCTATCCTATCCTGTATCCTATCCTATCCTCTATCCTATATCCTCTATTCTATCCTATCCTCTATCCTATCCTATCCTCTATCGTATCCTGTCGTCTATCCTATCCTCTATCCTATCCTATCCTATCCTCCATCCTATCCTATCCTCAATCCTATCCTTTCCTGTATCCTATCCAATCCTGTATCCTATCCTGTACTCTATACTATCCTATCCTCTATCCTAACCTATCCTCTATCTTGTCCTATCCTCTATCCTATCCTATCTTCTATCCTATCCTATCCTCTATCCTATCCTATCCCCTATCCTATCCTCTATCCTATCATCTATCCTCTATCCTATCCTATCTTCTATCCTATCCTATCCTCCAACCTATCAAATCCCCTATCCTATCCTCTATCCTATCCTATCATCTATCCTCTATCCTATTAAATCCTCTAGCCTATCCTATCCTCTATCCTATCAAATCCCCTATCCTATCCTCTGTCCTATCATATCCTCTATCCTATCCTATCATCTATCCTATCCTATCCTCTATCCTATCCTATCGTCTATCCTATCCTCTATCCTATCCTATCCTCTATCCTATCCTATCCTCTATCCTATCCTATCCTCTATCCTATCCTATCTTCTATCCTATCCTATCCTCTATCCTATCAAATCCCCTACCCTATCCTCTGTCCTATCCTATCCTCTATCCTATCCTATTCTCTATCCTATCCTATCCTCTATCCTATCCTATCCTCTATCCTCTATCCTATACTATCCTCTATCCTATCCTATCCTCTATCCTATCCTATCCTCTATCCTCTATCCTATCCTATCCTCTATCCTATCTTATCCTCTATCCTATCCTATCCTCTATCCTATCCTATCTTCTATAATATCCTATCCTCTATCCTATCCTATCCTCTATCCTCTATCCTCTATCCTATCCTATCCTCTATCCTATCCTATCCTCTATCCTATCCTGTCGTCTATCCTATCCTCTATCCTATCCTATCCTGTATCCTATCCTATCCTCTATCCTCTATCCTATCCTATCCTCTATCCTATCCTATCCTCTATCCTATCCTGTCGTCTATCCTATCCTCTATCCTATCCTATCCTCTATCCTATCCTATCCTCTATCCTCTATCCTATACTATCCTCTATCGTATCCTATCCTCTATCCTATCCTATCGTCTATCCTATCCTCTATCCTATCCTATCCTATCCTCAATCCTATCCTTTCCTGTATCCTATCCAATCCTGTATCCTATCCTGTCCTCTATACTATCCTATCCTCTATCCTATCCTATCCTCTATTCTATCTTATCCTCTATGATATACTATGATCTATCCTATCCTATCGTCTATCCTATCCTCTATCCTATCCTATTCCTCTATCCTATCCTATCCTCTATCCTATCCTATCCTCTATCCTATCCTATCCTCTATCGTATCCTGTCGTCTATCCTATCCTCTATCCTATCCTATCCTATCCTCCATCCTATCCTATCCTCAATCCTATCCTTTCCTGTATCCTATCCAATCCTGTATCCTATCCTGTCCTCTATACTATCCTATCCTCTATCCTAACCTATCCTCTATCTTGTCCTATCCTCTATCCTATCCTATCTTCTATCCTATCCTATCCTCTATCCTATCCTATCCCCTATCCTATCCTCTATCCTATCATCTATCCTCTATCCTATCCTATCTTCTATCCTATCCTATCCTCCAACCTATCAAATCCCCTATCCTATCCTCTATCCTATCCTATCATCTATCCTCTATCCTATCCAATCCTCTATCCTATCCTATCCTCTATCCTATCAAACCCCTATCCTATCCTCTGTCCTATCATATCCTCTATCCTATCCTATCATCTATCCTATCCTATCCTCTATCCTATCCTATCGTCTATCCTATCCTCTATCCTATCCTATCCTCTATCCTATCCTATCCTCTATCCTATCCTATCCTCTATCCTATCCTATCTTCTATCCTATCCTATCCTCTATCCTATCAAATCCCCTACCCTATCCTCTGTCCTATCCTATCCTCTATCCTATCCTATCCTCTATCCTATCCTATCCTCTATCCTATCCTATCCTCTATCCTCTATCCTATACTATCCTCTATCCTATCCTATCCTCTATCCTATCCTATCGTCTATCCTATCCTCTATCCTATCCTATCCTCTATCCTATCCTATCCTCCATCCTATCCTATCCTCAATCCTATGCTTTCCTGTATCCTATCAAATCCTGTATCCTATCCTGTCCTCTATACTATCCTATCCTCTATCCTATCCTATCCTCTATTCTATCTTATCCTCTAACCTATCCTATGATCTATCCTATCCTATCGTCTATGCTATCCTCTATCCTATCCTATTCCTCTATCCTATCCTATCCTCTATCCTATACTATCCTCTATTCTATCCTATCCTCTATCCTATCGTATCCTCTATCCTATCCTATCCTCTATCCTATCAAATCCCCTATCCTATCCTCTATCCTATCCTATCATCTATCCTCAATCCTATCCAATCCTCTATCCTATCCTATCCTCTATCCTATCAAATCCCCTATCCTATCCTCTGTCCTATCCTATCCTCTATCCTATCCTATCCTCTATCCTATCGTATCCTCTATCCTATCCTATCGTCTATCCTATCCTCTATCCTATCCTATCCTCTATCCTATCCTATCCTCTATCCTATCCTATCTTCTATCCTATCCTATCCTCTATCCTATCAAATCCCCTACCCTATCCTCTGTCCTATCCTATCCTCTATCCTATCCTCTATCCTATCCTCTATCCTCTATCCTATCCTATCCTCTATACTATCCTATCCTCTATCCTATCAAATCCCCTACCCTATCCTCTGTCCTATCCTATCCTCTATCCTATCCTATCCTCTATCCTATCCTATCCTCTATCCTATCCTATCCTCTATCCTATCCTATCCTCTATCCTATCCTATCCTCTATCCTATCCTATCCTCTATCCTCTATCCTATACTATCCTCTATCCTATCCTATCCTCTATCCTATCCTATCGTCTATCCTATCCTCTATCCTATCCTATCCTCTATCCTATCAAATCCCCTACCCTATCCTCTGTCCTATCCTATCCTCTATCCTCTATCCTATCCTATCCTCTATCCTATCCTATCCTATCCTCCATCCTATCCTATCCTTAATCCTATCCTTTCCTGTATCCTATCCAATCCTGTATCCTATCCTGACCTCTATACTATCCTATCCTCTATCCTAACCTATCCTCTATCTTATCCTATCCTCTATCCTATCCTATCTTCTAGACTATCCTATCCTCTATCCTATCCTATCCCCTATCCTATCTTCTATCCTATCATCTATCCTCTATCCTATCCTATCTTCTATCCTATCCTATCCTCTATCCTATCAAATCCCCTATCCTATCCTCTATCCTATCCTATCATCTATCCTCTATCCTATCCAATCCTCTATCCTATCCTATCCTCTATCGTATCAAATCCCCTATCCTATCCTCTGTCCTATCATATCCTCTATCCTATCCTATCATCTATCCTATCCTATCCTCTATCCTATCCTATCGTCTATCCTATCCTCTATCCTATCTTATCCACTATCCTATCCTATCCTCTATCCTATCCTATCTTCTATCCTATCCTATCCTCTATCCTATCAAATCCCCTACCCTATCCTCTGTCCTATCCTATCCTCTATCCTATCCTATCCTCTATCCTATCCTATCCTCTATCCTCTATCCTATACTATCCTCTATCCTATCCTATCCTCTAACCTATCCTATCTTCTATCCTATCCTATCCTCTATCCTATCAAATCCCCTACCCTATCCTCTGTCCTATCCTATCCTCTATCCTATCCTATCCTCTATCCTATCCTATCCTCTATCCTATCCTATCCTCTATCCTATCCTATTCTCTATCCTATCCTATCCTCTATCCTATCCTATCCTCTATCCTATCAAGTCCCCTATCCTATCCTCTATCCTATCCTATCCTCTATCCTCTATCCTATCCTATCTTCTATCCTATCCTTCCCTCTATCCTATCAAATCCCCTACCCTATCCTCTGTCCTATCCTATCCTCTATCCTATCCTATCCTCTATCCTATCCTATCCTCTATCCTATCCTATCCTCTATCCTCTATATTATACTATCCTCTATCCTACCCTATCCTCTATCCTATCCTATCCTCCATCCTATCCTATCTTCAATCCTATCCTTTCCTGTATCCTATCCAATCCTGTATCCTATCCTGTCCTCTATACTATCCTATCCTCTATCCTATCGTATCCTCTATTCTATCTTATCCTCTATCCTATCCTATGATCTATCGTATCCTATCGTCTATCCTATCCTCTATCCTATCCTATTCCTCTATCCTATCCTATCCTCTATCCTATCCTATTCCTCTATCCTATCCTATCCTCTATCCTATCCTATCCTCTATTCTATCCTATCCTCTATCCTATCCTATCCTCTATCCTATCCTATCCTCTATCCTAACCTATCCTCTATCCTATCCTATCCTATCCTCTATCCTATCCTATCCTATCCTATCCTATCCTATCCTCTATCCTATCCTATCCTCTATCCTATCCTATCCTCTATCGTATCCTATCCTCTATCCTATCCTATCCTCTATCCTATCCTATCCTCTATCCTATCCTATCCTCTATCCTATCCTATCCTCTATCCTATCCTATTCTCTATCCTATCCTATCCTCTATCCTATCCTATCCTCTATCCTATCAAGTCCCCTATCCTATCCTCTACCCTATCCTATCCTCTATCCTCTATCCTATCCTATCTTCTATCCTATCCTTCCCTCTATCCTATCAAATCCCCTACCCTATCCTCTGTCCTATCCTATCCTCTATCCTATCCTATCCTCTATCCTATCCTATCCTCTATCCTATCCTATCCTCTATCCTCTATATTATACTATCCTCTATCCTACCCTATCCTCTATCCTATCCTATCCTCCATCCTATCCTATCTTCAATCCTATCCTTTCCTGTATCCTATCCAATCCTGTATCCTATCCTGTCCTCTATACTATCCTATCCTCTATCCTATCGTATCCTCTATTCTATCTTATCCTCTATCCTATCCTATGATCTATCGTATCCTATCGTCTATCCTATCCTCTATCCTATCCTATTCCTCTATCCTATCCTATCCTCTATCCTATCCTATCCTCTATTCTATCCTATCCTCTATCCTATCCTATCCTCTATCCTATCCTATCCTCTATCCTATCCTATCCTATCCTCTATCCTATCCTATCCTATCCTATCCTATCCTGTCCTCTATCCTATCCTATCCTCTATCCTATCCTATCCTCTATCGTATCCTATCCTCTATCCTATCCTATCCTCTATCCTATCCTATCCTCTATCCTATCCTATCCTCTATCCTATCCTATCCTCTATCCTATCCTATTCTCTATCCTATCCTATCCTCTATCCTATCCTATCCTCTATCCTATCAAGTCCCCTATCCTATCCTCTATCCTATCCTATCCTCTATCCTCTATCCTATCCTATCCTCTATCCTATCCTATCCTCTATCCTATCAAATCCCCTACCCTATCCTCTGTCCTATCCTATCCTCTATCCTATCCTATCCTCTATCCTATCCTATCCTCTATCCTATCCTATCCTCTATCCTCTATATTATACTATCCTCTATCCTATCCTATCCTCTATCCTATCCTATCCTCCATCCTATCCTATCTTCAATCCTATCCTTTCCTGTATCCTATCCAATCCTGTATCCATTCCGTCCTCTATACTATCCTATCCTCTATCCTATCGTATCCTCTATTCTATCTTATCCTCTATCCTATCCTATGATCTATCCTATCCTATCGTCTATCCTATCCTCTATCCTATCCTATTCCTCTATTATATCCTATCCTCTATCCTATCCTATCCTCCATTCTATCCTATCCTCTATCCTATCCTATCCTCTATCCTATCCTATCCTCTATCCTATCCTATCCTATCCTCTATCCTATCCTATCCTATCCTATCCTATCCTATCCACTATCCTATCCTATCCTCTATCCTATCCTATCCTCTATCGTATCCTATCCTCTATCCTATCCTATCCTCTATCCTATCCTATCCTCTATCCTATCCTATCCTCTATCCTATCCTATCCTCTATCCTATCCTATTCTCTATCCTATCCTATCCTCTATCCTATCCTATCCTCTATCCTATCAAGTCCCCTATCCTATCCTCTATCCTATCCTATCCTCTATCCTCTATCCTATCCTATCCTCTATCCTATCCTATCCTCTATCCTATCAAATCCCCTATCCTATCCTCTGTCCTATCCTATCCTCTATCCTATCCTATCCTCTATCCTATCCTATCTTCTATCCTATCCTACCCTCTATCCTATCAAATCCCCTACCCTATCCTCTGTCCTATCCTATCCTCTATCCTATCCTATCCTCTATCCTATCCTATCCTCTATCCTCTATCCTATACTATCCTCTATCCTATCCTATCCTCTATCCTATCCTATCCTCCATCCTATCCTATCTTCAATCCTATCCTTTCCTGTATCCTATCCAATCCTGTATCCTATCCTGTCCTCTACACTATCCTATCCTCTATCCTATCCTATCCTCTATTCTATCTTATCCTCTATCCTATCCTATGATCTATCCTATCCTATCGTCTATCCTATCCTCTATCCTATCCTATCCTCTATTCTATCCTATCCTCTATCCTATCCTATCCTCTATCCTATCCCATCCTATCCTCTATCGTATCCTATCCTATCCTATCCTATCCTCTATCCTATCCTATCCTCTATCCTATCCTATCCTCTATCCTATCCTATCCTCTATCCCATCAAATCCCCAATCCTATCCTCTATCCTATCCTATCATCTATCCTCTATCCTATCCAATCCTCTATCCTATCCTATCCTCTATCCTATCAAATCCCCTATCCTATCCTCTGTCCTATCCTATCCTCTATCCTATCCTATCATCTATCCTATCCTATCCTCTATCCTATCCTATCGTCTATCCTATCCTCTATCCTATCCTATCCTCTATCCTATTCTATCCTCTATCCTATCCTATCTTCTATCCTATCCTACCCTCTATCCTATCAAATCCCCTACCCTATCCTCTGTCCTATCCTATCCTCTATCCTATCCTATCCTCTATCCTATCCTATCCTCTATCCTCTATCCTATACTATCCTCTATCCTATCCTATCCTCTATCCTATCCTATCGTCTATCCTATCCTCTATCCTATCCTATCCTCTATCCTATCCTATCCTCCATCCTATCCTATCCTCTATCCTATCCTATCCTCTATCCTATCCTATCATATATCCTATCCTATCCTCTATCCTATCCTATCGTCTATCCTATCCTCTATCCTATCCTATCCTCTATCCTATCCTATCCTCTATCCTATCCTATCTTCTATCCTATCCTACCCTCTATCCTATCAAATCCCCTACCCTATCCTCTGTCCTATCCTATCCTCTATCCTATCCTATCCTCTATCCTATCCTATCCTCTATCCTATCCTATCCTCTATCCTCTATCCTATACTATCCTCTATCCTATCCTATCCTCTATCCTATCCTATCCTCCATCCTATCCTATCTTCAATCCTATCCTTTCCTGTATCCTATACAATCCTGTATCCTATCCTGTCCTCTATACTATCCTATCCTTTATCCTATCCTATCCTCTATTCTATCTTATCCTCTATCCTATCCTATGATCTATCCTATCCTATCGTCTATCCTATCCTCTATCCTATCCTATTCCTCTATCCTATCCTATCCTCTATCCTATCCTATCCTCTATTCTATCCTATCCTCTATCCTATCCTATCCTCTATCCTATCCTATCCTCTATCCTATCCTATCCTATCCTCTATCCTATCCTATCCTATCCTATCCTATCCTATCCTCTATCCTATCCTATCCTCTATCGTATCCTATCCTCTATCCTATCCTATCCTCTATCCTATCCTATCCTCTATCCTATCCTATCCTATCCTCTATCCTATCCTATCCTCTATCCTATCAAGTCCCCTATCCTATCCTCTATCCTATCCTATCCTGTATCCTATCCTATCCTCTATCCTCTATCCTATCCTATCCTCTATCCTATCCTATCCTCTATCCTATCTTCTATCCTATCCTATCCTCTATCCTATCAAATCCCCAATCCTATCCTCTATCCTATCCTATCATCTATCCTCTATCCTATCCAATCCTCTATCCTATCCTATCCTCTATCCTATCAAATCCCCTATCCTATCCTCTGTCCTATCCTATCCTCTATCCTATCCTATCATCTATCCTATCCTATCCTCTATCCTATCCTATCCTCTATCCTCTATCCTATCCTATCCTCTATCCTATCCTATCCTCTATCCTATCCTATCTTCTATCCTATCCTACCCTCTATCCTATCAAATCCCCTACCCTATCCTCTGTCCTATCCTAACCTCTATCCTATCCTATCCTGTATCCTATCCTATCCTCTATCCTCTATCCTATCCTATCCTCTATCCTATCCTATCCTCTATCCTATCCTGTCGTCTATCCTATCCTCTATCCTATCCTATCCTCTATCCTATCCTATCCTCTATCCTCTATCCTATACTATCCTCTATCGTATCCTATCCTCTATCCTATCCTATCGTCTATCCTATCCTCTATCCTATCCTATCCTATCCTCAATCCTATCCTTTCCTGTATCCTATCCAATCCTGTATCCTATCCTGTCCTCTATACTATCCTATCCTCTATCCTATCCTATCCTCTATTCTATCTTATCCTCTATCCTATCCTATGATCTATCCTATCCTATCGTCTATCCTATCCTCTATCCTATCCTATTCCTCTATCCTATCCTATCCTCTATCCTTTCCTATCCTCTATCCTATCAAGTCCCCTATCCTATCCTCTATCCTATCCTATCCTGTATCCTATCCTATCCTCTATCCTCTATCCTATCCTATCCTCTATCCTATCCTATCCTCTATCCTATCTTCTATCCTATCCTATCCTCTATCCTATCAAATCCCCTACCCTATCCTCTGTCCTATCCTATCCTCTATCCTATCCTATCCTCTATCCTCTATCCTATCCTATCCTCTATCCTATCTTATCCTCTATCCTATCCTATCCTCTATCCTATCCTATCTTCTATAATATCCTATCCTCTATCCTATCCTATCCTCTATCCTCTATCCTATCCTATCCTCTATCCTCTATCCTATCCTATCCTCTATCCTATCCTATCCTCTATCCTATCCTGTCGTCTATCCTATCCTCTATCCTATCCTATCCTGTATCCTATCCTATCCTCTATCCTCTATCCTATCCTATCCTCTATCCTATCCTATCCTCTATCCTATCCTGTCGTCTATCCTATCCTCTATCCTATCCTATCCTCTATCCTATCCTATCCTCTATCCTCTATCCTATACTATCCTCTATCGTATCCTATCCTCTATCCTATCCTATCGTCTATCCTATCCTCTATCCTATCCTATCCTATCCTCAATCCTATCCTTTCCTGTATCCTATCCAATCCTGTATCCTATCCTGTCCTCTATACTATCCTATCCTCTATCCTATCCTATCCTCTATTCTATCTTATCCTCTATCCTATCCTATGATCTATCCTATCCTATCGTCTATCCTATCCTCTATCCTATCCTATTCCTCTATCCTATCCTATCCTCTATCCTTTCCTATCCTCTATCCTATCCTATCCTCTATCCTATCAAATCCCCTACCCTATCCTCTGTCCTATCCTATCCTCTATCCTCTATCCTATCCTATCCTCTATCCTATCCTATCCTCTATCTTATCCTATCCTCTATCCTATCCTATCCTATCCTCTATCCTATCAAATCCCCTATCCTATCCTCTATCCTATCCTATTCCTCTATCCTATCCTATCCTCTATCCTATCCTATCCTCTATTCTATCCTATCCTCTATCCTATCCTATCCTCTATCCTATCCTATCCTCTATCCTATCCTATCCTATCCTCTATCCTATCCTATCCTATCCTATCCTATCCTCTATCCTATCCTATCCTCTATCCTATCCTATCCTCTATCGTATCCTATCCTCCATCCTATCCTATCCTCAATCCTATGCTTTCCTGTATCCTATCCAATCCTGTATCCTATCCTGTCCTCTATTCTATCCTACGTTCTATCCTATCCTATCCTCTATCCTATCCTATTCTCTATCCTATCCTATGCTCTATCCTATCATATCGTCTATCCTATCTTCTATCCTATCCTATCAAATCCCCTATCCTATCCTCTGTCCTATCCTATCCTCTATCCTTTCCTACCCCTTATCCTATCCTCTATCCTATCCTATCCTCTATCCTATCCTTTCTTCTATCCTATCCTATCTTCTATCCTATCCTATCCTCTATCCTATCAAATCCCCTACCCTATCCTATCTTCTATCCTATCCTATCCTCTATCCTATCAAATCCCCTACCCTATCCTCTGTCCTATCCTATCCTCTATCCTATCCTATCCTCTATCCTCTATCCTATCCTATCCTCTATCCTATCTTATCCTCTATCCTATCCTATCCTCTATCCTATCCTATCTTCTATAATATCCTATCCTCTATCCTATCCTATCCTCTATCCTCTATCCTATCCTATCCTCTATCCTATCCTATCCTCTATCCTATCCTATCCTCTATCCTATCCTGTCGTCTATCCTATCCTCTATCCTATCCTATCCTGTATCCTATCCTATCCTCTATCCTCTATCCTATCCTATCCTCTATCCTATCCTATCCTCTATCCTATCCTGTCGTCTATCCTATCCTCTATCCTATCCTATCCTCTATCCTATCCTATCCTCTATCCTCTATCCTATACTATCCTCTATCGTATCCTATCCTCTATCCTATAATATCGTCTATCCTATCCTCTATCCTATCCTATCCTATCCTCAATCCTATCCTTTCCTGTATCCTATCCAATCCTGTATCCTATCCTGTCCTCTATACTATCCTATCCTCTATCCTATCCTATCCTCTATTCTATCTTATCCTCTATCCTATCCTATAATCTATCCTATCCTATCGTCTATCCTATCCTCTATCCTATCCTATTCCTCTATCCTATCCTATCCTCTATCCTTTCCTATCCTCTATCCTATCCTATCCTCTATCCTATCCTATCCTCTATCCTATCAAATCCCCTACCCTATCCTCTGTCCTATCCTATCCTCTATCCTCTATCCTATCCTATCCTCTATCCTATCCTATCCTCTATCCTATCCTATCCTCTATCTTATCCTATCCTCTATCCTATCCTATCCTATCCTCTATCCTATCAAATCCCCTATCCTATCCTCTATCCTATCCTATCCTGTATCCTATCCTATCCTCTATCCTATATCCTCTATTCTATCCTATCCTCTATCCTATCCTATCCTCTATCGTATCCTGTCGTCTATCCTATCCTCTATCCTATCCTATCCTATCCTCCATCCTATCCTATCCTCAATCCTATCCTTTCCTGTATCCTATCCAATCCTGTATCCTATCCTGTCCTCTATACTATCCTATCCTCTATCCTAACCTATCCTCTATCTTGTCCTATCCTCTATCCTATCCTATCTTCTATCCTATCCTATCCTCTATCCTATCCTATCCCCTATCCTATCCTCTATCCTATCATCTATCCTCTATCCTATCCTATCTTCTATCCTATCCTATCCTCCAACCTATCAAATCCCCTATCCTATCCTCTATCCTATCCTATCATCTATCCTCTATCCTATTAAATCCTCTAGCCTATCCTATCCTCTATCCCATCAAATCCCCTATCCTATCCTCTGTCCTATCATATCCTCTATCCTATCCTATCATCTATCCTATCCTATCCTCTATCCTATCCTATCGTCTATCCTATCCTCTATCCTATCCTATCCTCTATCCTATCCTATCCTCTATCCTATCCTATCCTCTATCCTATCCTATCTTCTATCCTATCCTATCCTCTATCCTATCAAATCCCCTACCCTATCCTCTGTCCTATCCTATCCTCTATCCTATCCTATTCTCTATCCTATCCTATCCTCTATCCTATCCTATCCTCTATCCTCTATCCTATACTATCCTCTATCCTATCCTATCCTCTATCCTATCCTATCCTCTATCCTCTATCCTATCCTATCCTCTATCCTATCCTATCCTCTATCCTCTATCCTCTATCCTATCCTATCCTCTATCCTAACCTATCCTCTATCCTATCCTGTCGTCTATCCTATCCTCTATCCTATCCTATCCTGTATCCTATCCTATCCTCTATCCTCTATCCTATCCTATCCTCTATCCTATCCTATCCTCTATCCTATCCTGTCGTCTATCCTATCCTCTATCCTATCCTATCCTCTATCCTATCCTATCCTCTATCCTCTATCCTATACTATCCTCTATCGTATCCTATCCTCTATCCTATCCTATCGTCTATCCTATCCTCTATCCTATCCTATCCTATCCTCAATCCTATCCTTTCCTGTATCCTATCCAATCCTGTATCCTATCCTGTCCTCTATACTATCCTATCCTCTATCCTATCCTATCCTCTATTCTATCTTATCCTCTATGATATACTATGATCTATCCTATCCTATCGTCTATCCTATCCTCTATCCTATCCTATTCCTCTATCCTATCCTATCCTCTATCCTTTCCTATCCTCTATCCTATCCTATCCTCTATCCTATCCTATCCTCTATCCTATCAAATCCCCTACCCTATCCTCTGTCCTATCCTATCCTCTATCCTCTATCCTATCCTATCCTCTATCCTATCCTATCCTCTATCCTATCCTATCCTCTATCTTATCCTATCCTCTATCCAATCCTATCCTATCCTCTATCCTATCAAATCCCCTATCCTATCCTCTATCCTATCCTATCCTGTATCCTATCCTATCCTCTATCCTATATCCTCTATCCTATCCTATCCTCTATCCTATCCTATCCTCTATCGTATCCTGTCGTCTATCCTATCCTCTATCCTATCCTATCCTATCCTCCATCCTATCCTATCCTCAATCCTATCCTTTCCTGTATCCTATCCAATCCTGTATCCTATCCTGTCCTCTATACTATCCTATCCTCTATCCTAACCTATCCTCTATCTTGTCCTATCCTCTATCCTATCCTATCTTCTATCCTATCCTATCCTCTATCCTATCCTATCCCCTATCCTATCCTCTATCCTATCATCTATCCTCTATCCTATCCTATCTTCTATCCTATCCTATCCTCCAACCTATCAAATCCCCTATCCTATCCTCTATCCTATCCTATCATCTATCCTCTATCCTATCCAATCCTCTATCCTATCCTATCCTCTATCCTATCAAACCCCTATCCTATCCTCTGTCCTATCATATCCTCTATCCTATCCTATCATCTATCCTATCCTATCCTCTATCCTATCCTATCGTCTATCCTATCCTCTATCCTATCCTATCCTCTATCCTATCCTATCCTCTATCCTATCCTATCCTCTATCCTATCCTATCTTCTATCCTATCCTATCCTCTATCCTATCAAATCCCCTACCCTATCCTCTGTCCTATCCTATCCTCTATCCTATCCTATCCTCTATCCTATCCTATCCTCTATCCTATCCTATCCTCTATCCTCTATCCTATACTATCCTCTATCCTATCCTATCCTCTATCCTATCCTATCGTCTATCCTATCCTCTATCCTATCCTATCCTCTATCCTATCCTATCCTCCATCCTATCCTATCCTCAATCCTATGCTTTCCTGTATCCTATCAAATCCTGTATCCTATCCTGTCCTCTATACTATCCTATCCTCTATCCTATCCTATCCTCTATTCTATCTTATCCTCTAACCTATCCTATGATCTATCCTATCCTATCGTCTATGCTATCCTCTATCCTATCCTATTCCTCTATCCTATCCTATCCTCTATCCTATACTATCCTCTATTCTATCCTATCCTCTATCCTATCGTATCCTCTATCCTATCCTATCCTCTATCCTATCAAATCCCCTATCCTATCCTCTATCCTATCCTATCATCTATCCTCAATCCTATCCAATCCTCTATCCTATCCTATCCTCTATCCTATCAAATCCCCTATCCTATCCTCTGTCCTATCCTATCCTCTATCCTATCCTATCCTCTATCCTCTATCCTATACTATCCTCTATCCTATCCTATCCTCTATCCTATCCTATCCTCTATCCTCTATCCTATCCTATCCTCTATCCTATCTTATCCTCTATCCTATCCTATCCTCTATCCTATCCTATCTTCTATAATATCCTATCCTCTATCCTATCCTATCCTCTATCCTCTATCCTCTATCCTATCCTATCCTCTATCCTAACCTATCCTCTATCCTATCCTGTCGTCTATCCTATCCTCTATCCTATCCTATCCTGTATCCTATCCTATCCTCTATCCTCTATCCTATCCTATCCTCTATCCTATCCTATCCTCTATCCTATCCTGTCGTCTATCCTATCCTCTATCCTATCCTATCCTCTATCCTATCCTATCCTCTATCCTCTATCCTATACTATCCTCTATCGTATCCTATCCTCTATCCTATCCTATCGTCTATCCTATCCTCTATCCTATCCTATCCTATCCTCAATCCTATCCTTTCCTGTATCCTATCCAATCCTGTATCCTATCCTGTCCTCTATACTATCCTATCCTCTATCCTATCCTATCCTCTATTCTATCTTATCCTCTATGATATACTATGATCTATCCTATCCTATCGTCTATCCTATCCTCTATCCTATCCTATTCCTCTATCCTATCCTATCCTCTATCCTTTCCTATCCTCTATCCTATCCTATCCTCTATCCTATCCTATCCTCTATCCTATCAAATCCCCTACCCTATCCTCTGTCCTATCCTATCCTCTATCCTCTATCCTATCCTATCCTCTATCCTATCCTATCCTCTATCCTATCCTATCCTCTATCTTATCCTATCCTCTATCCAATCCTATCCTATCCTCTATCCTATCAAATCCCCTATCCTATCCTCTATCCTATCCTATCCTGTATCCTATCCTATCCTCTATCCTATATCCTCTATCCTATCCTATCCTCTATCCTATCCTATCCTCTATCGTATCCTGTCGTCTATCCTATCCTCTATCCTATCCTATCCTATCCTCCATCCTATCCTATCCTCAATCCTATCCTTTCCTGTATCCTATCCAATCCTGTATCCTATCCTGTCCTCTATACTATCCTATCCTCTATCCTAACCTATCCTCTATCTTGTCCTATCCTCTATCCTATCCTATCTTCTATCCTATCCTATCCTCTATCCTATCCTATCCCCTATCCTATCCTCTATCCTATCATCTATCCTCTATCCTATCCTATCTTCTATCCTATCCTATCCTCCAACCTATCAAATCCCCTATCCTATCCTCTATCCTATCCTATCATCTATCCTCTATCCTATCCAATCCTCTATCCTATCCTATCCTCTATCCTATCAAACCCCTATCCTATCCTCTGTCCTATCATATCCTCTATCCTATCCTATCATCTATCCTATCCTATCCTCTATCCTATCCTATCGTCTATCCTATCCTCTATCCTATCCTATCCTCTATCCTATCCTATCCTCTATCCTATCCTATCCTCTATCCTATCCTATCTTCTATCCTATCCTATCCTCTATCCTATCAAATCCCCTACCCTATCCTCTGTCCTATCCTATCCTCTATCCTATCCTATCCTCTATCCTATCCTATCCTCTATCCTATCCTATCCTCTATCCTCTATCCTATACTATCCTCTATCCTATCCTATCCTCTATCCTATCCTATCGTCTATCCTATCCTCTATCCTATCCTATCCTCTATCCTATCCTATCCTCCATCCTATCCTATCCTCAATCCTATGCTTTCCTGTATCCTATCAAATCCTGTATCCTATCCTGTCCTCTATACTATCCTATCCTCTATCCTATCCTATCCTCTATTCTATCTTATCCTCTAACCTATCCTATGATCTATCCTATCCTATCGTCTATGCTATCCTCTATCCTATCCTATTCCTCTATCCTATCCTATCCTCTATCCTATACTATCCTCTATTCTATCCTATCCTCTATCCTATCGTATCCTCTATCCTATCCTATCCTCTATCCTATCAAATCCCCTATCCTATCCTCTATCCTATCCTATCATCTATCCTCAATCCTATCCAATCCTCTATCCTATCCTATCCTCTATCCTATCAAATCCCCTATCCTATCCTCTGTCCTATCCTATCCTCTATCCTATCCTATCCTCTATCCTATCGTATCCTCTATCCTATCCTATCGTCTATCCTATCCTCTATCCTATCCTATCCTCTATCCTATCCTATCCTCTATCCTATCCTATCTTCTATCCTATCCTATCCTCTATCCTATCAAATCCCCTACCCTATCCTCTGTCCTATCCTATCCTCTATCCTATCCTCTATCCTATCCTCTATCCTCTATCCTATCCTATCCTCTATACTATCCTATCCTCTATCCTATCAAATCCCCTACCCTATCCTCTGTCCTATCCTATCCTCTATCCTATCCTATCCTCTATCCTATCCTATCCTCTATCCTATCCTATCCTCTATCCTATCCTATCCTCTATCCTATCCTATCCTCTATCCTATCCTATCCTCTATCCTCTATCCTATACTATCCTCTATCCTATCCTATCCTCTATCCTATCCTATCGTCTATCCTATCCTCTATCCTATCCTATCCTCTATCCTATCAAATCCCCTACCCTATCCTCTGTCCTATCCTATCCTCTATCCTCTATCCTATCCTATCCTCTATCCTATCCTATCCTCTATCCTATCCTATCCTCTATCTTATCCTATCCTCTATCCTATCCTATCCTCTATCCTATCCTATACTCTATCCTATCAAATCCCCTATCCTATCCTCTATCCTATCCTATCCTGTATCCTATCCTATCCTCTATCCTCTATCCTCTATCCTATCCTATCCTCTATCCTATCCTATCCTCTATCCTATCCTGTCGTCTATCCTATCCTCTATCCTATCCTATCCTATCCTCCATCCTATCCTATCCTTAATCCTATCCTTTCCTGTATCCTATCCAATCCTGTATCCTATCCTGACCTCTATACTATCCTATCCTCTATCCTAACCTATCCTCTATCTTATCCTATCCTCTATCCTATCCTATCTTCTAGACTATCCTATCCTCTATCCTATCCTATCCCCTATCCTATCTTCTATCCTATCATCTATCCTCTATCCTATCCTATCTTCTATCCTATCCTATCCTCTATCCTATCAAATCCCCTATCCTATCCTCTATCCTATCCTATCATCTATCCTCTATCCTATCCAATCCTCTATCCTATCCTATCCTCTATCGTATCAAATCCCCTATCCTATCCTCTGTCCTATCATATCCTCTATCCTATCCTATCATCTATCCTATCCTATCCTCTATCCTATCCTATCGTCTATCCTATCCTCTATCCTATCTTATCCACTATCCTATCCTATCCTCTATCCTATCCTATCTTCTATCCTATCCTATCCTCTATCCTATCAAATCCCCTACCCTATCCTCTGTCCTATCCTATCCTCTATCCTATCCTATCCTCTATCCTATCCTATCCTCTATCCTCTATCCTATACTATCCTCTATCCTATCCTATCCTCTAACCTATCCTATCTTCTATCCTATCCTATCCTCTATCCTATCAAATCCCCTACCCTATCCTCTGTCCTATCCTATCCTCTATCCTATCCTATCATCTATCCTCTATCCTATCCTATCCTCTATAATATCTTATCCTCTATCCTATCCTATCCTCTATCCTATCCTATCCTCTATCCTATCAAATCCCCTATCCTATCCTCTATCCTATCCTATCATCTATCCTCAATCCTATCCAATCCTCTATCCTATCCTATCCTCTATCCTATCAAATCCCCTATCCTATCCTCTGTCCTATCCTATCCTCTATCCTATCCTATCCTCTATCCTATCGTATCCTCTATCCTATCCTATCGTCTATCCTATCCTCTATCCTATCCTATCCTCTATCCTATCCTATCCTCTATCCTATCCTATCTTCTATCCTATCCTATCCTCTATCCTATCAAATCCCCTACCCTATCCTCTGTCCTATCCTATCCTCTATCCTATCCTCTATCCTATCCTCTATCCTCTATCCTATCCTATCCTCTATACTATCCTATCGTCTATCCTATCCTCTATCCTATCCTATCCTCAATCCTATCCTTTCCTGTATCCTATCCAATCCTGTATCCTATCCTGTCCTCTATTCTATCCTACGTTCTATCCTATCCTATCCTCTATCCTATCCTATTCTCTATCCTATCCTATGCTCTATCCTATCCTATCGTCTATCCTATCTTCTATCCTATCCTATCAAATCCCCTATCCTATCCTCTGTCCAATCCTATCCTCTATCCTTTCCTATCCTCTATCCTATCCTCTATCCTATCCTATCCTCTATCCTATCCTTTCCTCTATCCTATCCTATCTTCTATCCTATCCTATCCTCTATCCTATCAAATCCCCTACCCTATCCTCTGTCCTATCCTATCCTCTATCCTATCCTCTATCCTCTATCCTATCCTATCCTCTATACTATCCTATCGTCTATCCTATCCTCTATCCTATCCTATCCTCAATCCTATCCTTTCCTGTATCCTATCCAATCCTGTATCCTATCCTGTCCTCTATTCTATCCTACGTTCTATCCTATCCTATCCTCTATCCTATCCTATTCTCTATCCTATCCTATGCTCTATCCTATCCTATCGTCTATCCTATCTTCTATCCTATCCTATCAAATCCCCTATCCTATCCTCTGTCCAATCCTATCCTCTATCCTTTCCTATCCTCTATCCTATCCTCTATCCTATCCTATCCTCTATCCTATCTTATCCTCTATCCTATCCTATCCTCTATCCTATCCTATCATCTATCCTCTATCCTATCCTATCTTCTATCCTATCCTATCATCTATCCTATCAAATCCCCTATCCTATCCTCTATCCTATCCTATCATCTATCCTCTATCCTATCCAATCCTCTATCCTATCCTATCCTCTATCCTATCAAATCCCCTGTCCTATCCTCTGTCCTATCCTATCCTCTATCCTATCCTATCCTCTATCCTATCCTATCCTCTATCCTATCCTATCCTCTATCCTATCCTATCCTCTATCCTATCCTATCTTCTATCCTATCCTATCCTCTATCCTATCAAATCCCCTACCCTATCCTCTGTCCTATACTATCCTCTATCCTATCCTATCCTCTATCCTATCCTATCCTATCCTCAATCCTATCCTTTCCTGTATCCTATCCAATCCTGTATCCTATCCTGTCCTCTATACTATCCTATCCTCTATCCTATCCTATCCTCTATTCTATCTTATCCTCTATCCTATCCTATGATCTATCCTATCCTATCGTCTATCCTATCCTCTATCCTATCCTATTCCTCTATCCTATCCTATCCTCTATCCTATCCTATCCTCTATCCTATACTATCCTCTATCCTATCCTATCCTCTATCCTATCCTATCCTCTATCCTATCCTATCCTCTATCCTATCCTATCCTCTATCCTATCAAATCCCCTACCCTATCCTCTGTCCTATCCTATCCTCTATCCTCTATCCTATCCTATCCTCTATCCTATCCTATCCTCTATCCTATCAAATCACCTATCCTATCCTCTGTCCTATCCTATCCTCTATCCTATCCTCTATCCTATCCTATCCTCTATCCTATCCTATCCTCCATCCTATCCTATCCTCAATCCTATGCTTTCCTGTATCCTATCCAATCCTGTATCCTATCCTGTCCTCTATACTATCCTATCCTCTATCCTATCCTATCCTCTATTCTATCTTATCCTCTAACCTATCCTATGATCTATCCTATCCTATCGTCTATGCTATCCTCTATCCTATCCTATTCCTCTATCCTATCCTATCCTCTATCCTATACTATCCTCTATTCTATCCTATCCTCTATCCTATCCTATCCTCTATCCTATCCTATCCTCTATCCTATCAAATCCCCTATCCTATCCTCTATCCTATCCTATCATCTATCCTCAATCCTATCCAATCCTCTATCCTATCCTATCCTCTATCCTATCAAATCCCCTATCCTATCCTCTGTCCTATCCTATCCTCTATCCTATCCTATCCTCTATCCTATCGTATCCTCTATCCTATCCTATCCTCTATCCTATCCTATCCTCTATCCTATCCTATCTTCTATCCTATCCTATCCTCTATCCTATCAAATCCCCTACCCTATCCTCTGTCCTATCCTATCCTCTATCCTATCCTCTATCCTATCCTCTATCCTCTATCCTATCCTATCCTCTATACTATCCTATCCTCTATCCTATCAAATCCCCTACCCTATCCTCTGTCCTATCCTATCCTCTATCCTATCCTATCCTCTATCCTATCCTATCCTCTATCCTATCCTATCCTCTATCCTATCCTATCCTCTATCCTCTATCCTATACTATCCTCTATCCTATCCTATCCTCTAACCTATCCTATCTTCTATCCTATCCTATCCTCTATCCTATCAAATCCCCTACCCTATCCTCTGTCCTATCCTATCCTCTATCCTATCCTCTATCCTATCCTCTATCCTCTATCCTATCCTATCCTCTATACTATATTATCGTCTATCCTATCCTCAATCCTATCCTTTCCTGTATCCTATCCAATCCTGTATCCTATCCTGTCCTCTATTCTATCCTACGTTCTATCCTATCCTATCCTCTATCCTATCCTATTCTCTAGCCTATCCTATGCTCTATCCTATCCTATCGTCTATCCTATCTTCTATCCTATCCTATCAAATCCCCTATCCTATCCTCTGTCCTATCCTATCCTCTATCCTTTCCTATCCTCTATCCTATCCTCTATCCTATCCTATCCTCTATCCTATCCTTTCCTCTATCCTATCCTATCTTCTATCCTATCCTATCCTCTATCCTATCAAATCCCCTACCCTATCCTCTGTCCTATCCTATCCTCTATCCTATCCTATCATCTATCCTCTATCCTATCCTATCATCTATCCTATCTTATCCTCTATCCTATCCTATCCTCTATCCTATCCTATCCTCTATCCTATCAAATCCCCTATCCTATCCTCTATCCTATCCTATCATCTATCCTCAATCCTATCCAATCCTCTATCCTATCCTATCCTCTATCCTATCAAATCCCCTATCCTATCCTCTGTCCTATCCTATCCTCTATCCTATCCTATCCTCTATCCTATCGTATCCTCTATCCTATCCTATCGTCTATCCTATCCTCTATCCTATCCTATCTTCTATCCTATCCTATCCTCTATCCTATCAAATCCCCTACCCTATCCTCTGTCCTATCCTATCCTCTATCCTATCCTATCATCTATCCTCTATCCTATCCTATCCTCTATCCTATCTTATCCTCTATCCTATCCTATCCTCTATCCTATCCTATCATCTATCCTCTATCCTATCCTATCTTCTATCCTATCCTATCATCTATCCTATCAAATCCCCTATCCTATCCTCTATCCTATCCTATCATCTATCCTCTATCCTATCCAATCCTCTATCCTATCCTATCCTCTATCCTATCAAATCCCCTGTCCTATCCTCTGTCCTATCCTATCCTCTATCCTATCCTATCCTCTATCCTATCCTATCCTCTATCCTATCCTATCCTCTATCCTATCCTATCCTCTATCCTATCCTATCTTCTATCCTATCCTATCCTCTATCCTATCAAATCCCCTATCCTATCCTCTATCCTATCCTATCATCTATCCTCTATCCTATCCAATCCTCTATCCTATCCTATCCTCTATCGTATCAAATCCCCTATCCTATCCTCTGTCCTATCATATCCTCTATCCTATCCTATCATCTATCCTATCCTATCCTCTATCCTATCCTATCGTCTATCCTATCCTCTATCCTATCTTATCCTCTATCCTATCCTATCCTCTATCCTATCCTATCTTCTATCCTATCCTATCCTCTATCCTATCAAATCCCCTACCCTATCCTCTGTCCTATCCTATCCTCTATCCTATCCTATCCTCTATCCTATCCTATCCTCTATCCTCTATCCTATACTATCCTCTATCCTATCCTATCCTCTAACCTATCCTATCTTCTATCCTATCCTATCCTCTATCCTATCAAATCCCCTACCCTATCCTCTGTCCTATCCTATCCTCTATCCTATCCTCTATCCTATCCTCTATCCTCTATCCTATCCTATCCTCTATACTATATTATCGTCTATCCTATCCTCTATCCTATCCTATCCTCAATCCTATCCTTTCCTGTATCCTATCCAATCCTGTATCCTATCCTGTCCTCTGTTCTATCCTACGTTCTATCCTATCCTATCCTCTATCCTATCCTATTCTCTAGCCTATCCTATGCTCTATCCTATCCTATCGTCTATCCTATCTTCTATCCTATCCTATCAAATCCCCTATCCTATCCTCTGTCCTATCCCATCCTCTATCCTTTCCTATCCTCTATCCTATCCTCTATCCTATCCTATCCTCTATCCTATCCTTTCCTCTATCCTATCCTATCTTCTATCCTATCCTATCCTCTATCCTATCAAATCCCCTACCCTATCCTCTGTCCTATCCTATCCTCTATCCTATCCTATCATCTATCCTCTATCCTATCCTATCCTCTATCCTATCTTATCCTCTATCCTATCCTATCCTCTATCCTATCCTATCCTCTATCCTATCAAATCCCCTATCCTATCCTCTATCCTATCCTATCATCTATCCTCAATCCTATCCAATCCTCTATCCTATCCTATCCTCTATCCTATCAAATCCCCTATCCTATCCTCTGTCCTATCCTATCCTCTATCCTATCCTATCCTCTATCCTATCGTATCCTCTATCCTATCCTATCGTCTATCCTATCCTCTATCCTATCCTATCCTCTATCCTATCCTATCCTCTATCCTATCCTATCTTCTATCCTATCCTATCCTCTATCCTATCAAATCCCCTACCCTATCCTCTGTCCTATCGTATCCTCTATCCTATCCTCTATCCTATCCTCTATCCTCTATCCTATCCTATCCTCTATACTATCCTATCGTCTATCCTATCCTCTATCCTATCCTATCCTCAATCCTATCCTTTCCTGTATCCTATCCAATCCTGTATCCTATCCTGTCCTCTATTCTATCCTACGTTCTATCCTATCCTATCCTCTATCCTATCCTATTCTCTATCCTATCCTATGCTCTATCCTATCCTATCGTCTATCCTATCTTCTATCCTATCCTATCAAATCCCCTATCCTATCCTCTGTCCAATCCTATCCTCTATCCTTTCCTATCCTCTATCCTATCCTCTATCCTATCCTATCCTCTATCCTATCCTTTCCTCTATCCTATCCTATCTTCTATCCTATCCTATCCTCTATCCTATCAAATCCCCTACCCTATCCTCTGTCCTATCCTATCCTCTATCCTATCCTCTATCCTCTATCCTATCCTATCCTCTATACTATCCTATCGTCTATCCTATCCTCTATCCTATCCTATCCTCAATCCTATCCTTTCCTGTATCCTATCCAATCCTGTATCCTATCCTGTCCTCTATTCTATCCTACGTTCTATCCTATCCTATCCTCTATCCTATCCTATTCTCTATCCTATCCTATGCTCTATCCTATCCTATCGTCTATCCTATCTTCTATCCTATCCTATCAAATCCCCTATCCTATCCTCTGTCCTATCCTATCCTCTATCCTTTCCTATCCTCTATCCTATCCTCTATCCTATCCTATCCTCTATCCTATCTTATCCTCTATCCTATCCTATCCTCTATCCTATCCTATCATCTATCCTCTATCCTATCCTATCTTCTATCCTATCCTATCATCTATCCTATCAAATCCCCTATCCTATCCTCTATCCTATCCTATCATCTATCCTCTATCCTATCCAATCCTCTATCCTATCCTATCCTCTATCCTATCAAATCCCCTGTCCTATCCTCTGTCCTATCCTATCCTCTATCCTATCCTATCCTCTATCCTATCCTATCCTCTATCCTATCCTATCCTCTATCCTATCCTATCCTCTATCCTATCCTATCTTCTATCCTATCCTATCCTCTATCCTATCAAATCCCCTACCCTATCCTCTGTCCTATCCTATCCTCTATCCTATCCTATCCTCTATCCTATCCTATCCTATCCTCAATCCTATCCTTTCCTGTATCCTATCCAATCCTGTATCCTATCCTGTCCTCTATACTATCCTATCCTCTATCCTATCCTATCCTCTATTCTATCTTATCCTCTATCCTATCCTATGATCTATCCTATCCTATCGTCTATCCTATCCTCTATCCTATCCTATTCCTCTATCCTATCCTATCCTCTATCCTATCCTATCCTCTATCCTATCCTATCCTCTATCCTATCAAATCCCCTACCCTATCCTCTGTCCTATCCTATCCTCTATCCTCTATCCTATCCTATCCTCTATCCTATCCTATCCTCTATCCTATCAAATCCCCTATCCTATCCTCTGTCCTATCCTATCCTCTATCCTATCCTCTATCCTATCCTATCCTCTATCCTATCCTATCCTCCATCCTATCCTATCCTCAATCCTATGCTTTCCTGTATCCTATCCAATCCTGTATCCTATCCTGTCCTCTATACTATCCTATCCTCTATCCTATCCTATCCTCTATTCTATCTTATCCTCTAACCTATCCTATGATCTATCCTATCCTATCGTCTATGCTATCCTCTATCCTATCCTATTCCTCTATCCTATCCTATCCTCTATCCTATACTATCCTCTATTCTATCCTATCCTCTATCCTATCCTATCCTCTATCCTATCCTATCCTCTATCCTATCAAATCCCCTATCCTATCCTCTATCCTATCCTATCATCTATCCTCAATCCTATCCAATCCTCTATCCTATCCTATCCTCTATCCTATCAAATCCCCTATCCTATCCTCTGTCCTATCCTATCCTCTATCCTATCCTATCCTCTATCCTATCGTATCCTCTATCCTATCCTATCCTCTATCCTATCCTATCCTCTATCCTATCCTATCTTCTATCCTATCCTATCCTCTATCCTATCAAATCCCCTACCCTATCCTCTGTCCTATCCTATCCTCTATCCTATCCTCTATCCTATCCTCTATCCTCTATCCTATCCTATCCTCTATACTATCCTATCCTCTATCCTATCAAATCCCCTACCCTATCCTCTGTATTATCCTATCCTCTATCCTATCCTATCCTCTATCCTATCCTATCCTCTATCCTATCCTATCCTCTATCCTATCCTATCCTCTATCCTATCCTATCCTCTATCCTATCCTATCCTCTATCCTCTATCCTATACTATCCTCTATCCTATCCTATCCTCTAACCTATCCTATCTTCTATCCTATCCTATCCTCTATCCTATCAAATCCCCTACCCTATCCTCTGTCCTATCCTATCCTCTATCCTATCCTCTATCCTATCCTCTATCCTCTATCCTATCCTATCCTCTATACTATATTATCGTCTATCCTATCCTCTATCCTATCCTATCCTCAATCCTATCCTTTCCTGTATCCTATCCAATCCTGTATCCTATCCTGTCCTCTATTCTATCCTACGTTCTATCCTATCCTATCCTCTATCCTATCCTATTCTCTAGCCTATCCTATGCTCTATCCTATCCTATCGTCTATCCTATCTTCT
The DNA here is from genome assembly GCF_050948215.1 of Halictus rubicundus. Lineage (NCBI taxonomy): Eukaryota > Metazoa > Arthropoda > Insecta > Hymenoptera > Halictidae > Halictus > Halictus rubicundus. The sequence continues at coordinate 564,852 of NW_027488564.1, forward strand.
ATCCTATCCTATCAAATCCCCTATCCTATCCTCTGTCCTATCCTATCCTCTATCCTTTCCTATCCTCTATCCTATCCTCTATCCTATCCTATCCTCTATCCTATCCTTTCCTCTATCCTATCCTATCTTCTATCCTATCCTATCCTCTATCCTATCAAATCCCCTACCCTATCCTCTGTCCTATCCTATCCTCTATCCTATCCTATCATCTATCCTCTATCCTATCCTATCATCTATCCTATCTTATCCTCTATCCTATCCTATCCTCTATCCTATCCTATCCTCTATCCTATCAAATCCCCTATCCTATCCTCTATCCTATCCTATCATCTATCCTCAATCCTATCCAATCCTCTATCCTATCCTATCCTCTATCCTATCAAATCCCCTATCCTATCCTCTGTCCTATCCTATCCTCTATCCTATCCTATCCTCTATCCTATCGTATCCTCTATCCTATCCTATCGTCTATCCTATCCTCTATCCTATCCTATCTTCTATCCTATCCTATCCTCTATCCTATCAAATCCCCTACCCTATCCTCTGTCCTATCCTATCCTCTATCCTATCCTATCATCTATCCTCTATCCTATCCTATCCTCTATCCTATCTTATCCTCTATCCTATCCTATCCTCTATCCTATCCTATCATCTATCCTCTATCCTATCCTATCTTCTATCCTATCCTATCATCTATCCTATCAAATCCCCTATCCTATCCTCTATCCTATCCTATCATCTATCCTCTATCCTATCCAATCCTCTATCCTATCCTATCCTCTATCCTATCAAATCCCCTGTCCTATCCTCTGTCCTATCCTATCCTCTATCCTATCCTATCCTCTATCCTATCCTATCCTCTATCCTATCCTATCCTCTATCCTATCCTATCCTCTATCCTATCCTATCTTCTATCCTATCCTATACTCTATCCTATCAAATCCCCTACCCTATCCTCTGTCCTATCCTATCCTCTATCCTATCCTATCCTCTATCCTATCCTATCCTATCCTCAATCCTATCCTTTCCTGTATCCTATCCAATCCTGTATCCTATCCTGTCCTCTATACTATCCTATCCTCTATCCTATCCTATCCTCTATTCTATCTTATCCTCTATCCTATCGTATGATCTATCCTATCCTATCGTCTATCCTATCCTCTATCCTATCCTATTCCTCTATCCTATCCTATCCTCTATCATATCCTATCCTCTATCCTATCCTATCCTCTATCCCATCCTATCCTCTATCCTATCCTATCCTCTATCCTATCAAATCCCCTACCCTATCCTCTGTCCTATCATATCCTCTATCCTCTATCCTATCCTATCCTCTATCCTATCCTATCCTCTATCCTATCCTATCCTCTATCTTATCCTATCCTCTATCCTATCCTATCCTCTATCCTATCCTATCCTCTATCCTATCCTATCCTCTATCCTATCAAATCCCCTATCCTATCCTCTATCCTATCCTATCCTGTATCCTATCCTATCCTCTATCCTCTATCCTCTATCCTATCCTATCCTCTATCCTATCCTATCATCTATCCTATCCTATCCTCTATCCTATCTTATCCTCTATCCGATCTTATCCTCTATCCTATCCTATCCTCTATCCTATCCTATACTCTATCCTATCCTATCCTCTATCCTCTATCCTTTCCTATCCTCAATCCTATCCGTTCCTGTATCCTATCCAATCCTGTATCCTATCCTGTCCTCTATCCTATCCTATCCTATATCCTATCCTATCCTCTATCCTATCCCATCTTCTATCCTATCCTATCCTCTATCCTATCAAATCCCCTACCCTATTCTCTGTCCAATCCTATCCTCTATCCTATCCTATCCTCTATCCTATCTTATCCTCTATCCTATCCTATCCTCTATCCCATCCTATTCCTCTATCCTATCCTATCCTCTATCCTATCCTATCCTATATCCTATCCTATCCTATCCTCTATCCTATCCTATCCTCTATCCTATCCTATCCTCTATCCTATCCTATCCTCTATCCTATCCTATCTTTTATCCTACCTTATCATCTATCCTATCAAATCCCCTATCCTATCCTCTATCCTATCCTATCCTCTATCCTATCCTATCCTCCATCCTATCCTATCCCCAATCCTATCCTTTCCTGTATCCTATCCAATCCTGTATCCTATCCTGTCCTCTATCCTATCCTATCCTCTATCCTATCCTATCCTCTATCCAATCCTATCTTCTATCCTATCCTATCCTCTATCCTATCAAATCGACTACAATATTCTCTGTCAAATCCTATCCTCTATCCTATCCTATCCTCTATCCTATCCTATCCACTATCCAATCCTATCCTCTATCCTCTATCCTATCCTATCCTCTATCTTCTATCCTATCCTATCCTCAATCCTATCCTTTCCTGTATCCTATCCAATCCTGTATCCTATCCTGTCCTCTATCCTATCCTATCCTCCATCCTATCCTATGCTCTATCCTATCCTATCGTCTATCCTATCCTCTATACTATCCTATTCCTCTATCCTATCCTATCCTCTATCCTATCCTATCCTATATCCTATCCTATCCTCTATCCTATCCTATCCTCTATCCTATCCTATCCTCTATCCTATCCTATCTTTTATCCTACCTTATCATCTATCCTATCAAATCCCCTATCCTATCCTCTATCCTATCCTATCCTCTATCCTATCCTATCGTCCATCCTATCCTATCCCGAATCCTATCCTTTCCTGTATCCTATCCAATCCTGTATCCTATCCTGTCCTCTATCCTATCCTATCCTCTATCCTATCCTATCCTCTATCCAATCCTATCTTCTATCCTGTCCTATCCTCTATCCTATCAAATCCCCTACCCTATTCTCTGTCCAATCCTATCCTCTATCCTATCCTATCCTCTATCCTATCCTATCCTCTATCCTATCCTATCCTCTACCCTATCCTATCCTCTATCCTCTATCCTATCCTATCCTCTATCTTCTATCCTATCCTATCCTCTATCCTATCCTATCGTCTATCCTATCCTCTATCCTATCCTATCCTCTATCCTATCCTATCCTCCATCCTATCCTATGCTCTATCCTATCCTATCGTCTATCCTATCCTGTATCCCATCCTATTCCTCTATCCTATCCTATCCTCTATCCTATCCTATCCTATATCCTATCCTATCCTCTATCCTATCCTATCCTCTATCCTATCCTATCCTCTATCCTATCAAATCCCCTACCCTATTCTCTATCCAATCCTATCCTGTATCCTATCCAATCCTGTATCCTATCCTGTCCTCTATCCTATCCTATCCTCTATCCTATCCTATCCTCTATCCTATCCTATCCTCTATCCTATCCTATCTTCTATCCTATCCTATCCTCTATCCTATCAAATCCCCTATCCTATCCTCTATCCTCTATCCTATCCTATCATCTATCCTCTATCCTATCCAATCCTCTATCCTATCCTATCGTCTATCCTATCCTGTATCCTATCCTATCCTCTATCCTATCCTATCCTCCATCCTATCCTATCCTCAATCCTATCCTTTCCTGTATCCTATCCAATCCTGTATCCTATCCTGTCCTCTATTCTATCCTATCCTATATCCTATCCTATCCTCTATCCTATCCTATCTTCTATCCTATCCTATCCTCTATCCTATCAAATCCACTACCCTATTCTCTGTCCAATCCTATCCTCTATCCTATCCTATCCTCTATCCTATCTTATCCTCTATCCTATCCTATCCTCTATCCTATCCTATCCTCTATCCTATCCTATCCTCTATCCTCTATCCTATCCTATCCTCTATCCTCTTTCCTATCCTATCCTCTATCCTATCCTATCGTCTATCCTATCCTCTATCCTATCCTATCCTCTATCCTACCCTATCCTCCATCCTATCCTATGCTCTATCCTATCCTATCGTCTATCCTATCCTCTATCCCATCCTATTCCTCTATCCTATCCTATCCTCTATCCTATCCTATCCTATATCCTACCCTATCCTCTATCCTATCCTATCCTCTATCCTATCCTATCCTCTATCCTATCCTATCCTCTATCCTATCCTATACTCTATCCTATCCTATCCTCTATCATATGCTATCCTCTGTCCTATCCTATCCTCTATCCTATGCTATCCTCTATCCTATCCTCTATCCTATCCTATCCTCTATCCTATACTATCCTCTATCCTATCCTATCCTCTATCCTATCCTATCCTCTATCCTATCCAATCCTCTATCCTATCCTATCCTCTATCCTATCCTATCCTCTATCCTATCCTATCTTCTATCCTATCCTATCCTCTATCCTATCAAATCCCCTACCCTGTCCTCTGTGCTATCCTATCCTCTATCCTTTCCTATCCTCTATCCTATCCTATCCTCTATCCTATCCTATCCTCTGTCCTATCCTATCCTCTATCCTATGCTATCCTCTGTCCTATCCTATCCTCTATCCTATGCTATCCTCTATCCTATCCTCTATCCTATCCTATCGTCTATCCTATCCTCTATCCTATCCTATCCTCTATCCTATCCTATCCTCCATCCTATCCTATCCTGTATCCTATCCTATCCTCTATCCTATCCTATCCTCTATCCTATCCTATCCTCTGTCCTATCCTATCCTCTATCCTATGCTATCCTCTGTCCTATCCTATCCTCTATCCTATGCTATCCTCTATCCTATCCTCTATCCTATCCTATCGTCTATCCTATCCTCTATCCTATCCTATCCTCTATTCTATCTTATCCTCTAACCTATCCTATGATCTATCCTATCCTATCGTCTATGCTATCCTCTATCCTATCCTATTCCTCTATCCTATCCTATCCTCTATCCTATCCTAGCCTCTATTCTATCCTATCCTCTATCCTATCCTATCCTCTATCCTATCCTATCCTCTATCCTATCCTATCCTATCCTCTATCCTATCCTATCCTATCCTATCCTATCCTATCCTCTATCCTATCCTATCCTCTATCCTATCCTATCCTCTATCCTATCCTATCTTCTATCCTATCCTATCCTCTATCCTATCAAATCCCCTATCCTATCCTCTATCCTATCCTATCATCTATCCTCTATCCTATCCAATCCTCTATCCTATCCTATCCTCTATCCTATCAAATCCCCTATCCTATCCTCTGTCCTATCATATCCTCTATCCTATCCTATCATCTATCCTATCCTATCCTCTATCCTATCCTATCGTCTATCCTATCCTCTATCCTATCTTATCCTCTATCCTATCCTATCCTCTATCCTATCCTATCTTCTATCCTATCCTATCCTCTATCCTATCAAATCCCCTACCCTATCCTCTGTCCTATCCTATCCTCTATCCTATCCTATCCTCTATCCTATCCTATCCTCTATCCTATCCTATCCTCTATCCTCTATCCTATACTATCCTCTATCCTATCCTATCCTCTATCCTATCCTATCGTCTATCCTATCCTCTATCCTATCCTATCCGCTATCCTATCCTATCCTCCATCCTATCCTATCCTCAATCCTATCCTTTCCTGTATCCTATCCAATCCTGTATCCTATCCTGTCCTCTATACTATCCTATCCTCTATCCTATCCTATCCTCTATTCTATCTTATCCTCTAACCTATCATATGATCTATCCTATCCTATCGTCTATGCTATCCTCTATCCTATCCTATTCCTCTATCCTATCCTATCCTCTATCCTATCCTAGCCTCTATTCTATCCTATCCTCTATCCTATCCTATCCTCTATCCTATCCTATCCTCTATCCTATCCTATCCTATCCTCTATCCTATCCTATCCTATCCTATCCTATCCTATCCTCTATCCTATCCTATCCTCTATCCTATCCTATCCTCTATCGTATCCTATCCTCTATCCTATCCTATCCTCTATCCTATACTATCCTCTATCCTATCCTATCCTCTATCCTATCCTATCCTCTATCCTATCCTATCCTCTATCCTATCCTATCCTCTATCCTATCAAATCCCCTATCCTATCCTCTATCCTATCCTATCCTGTATCCTATCCTATCCTCTATCCTCTATCCTATCCTATCCTCTATCCTATCCTATCCTCTATCGTATCCTATCCTCTATCCTATCCTATCCTCTATCCTATACTATCCTCTATCCTATCCTATCCTCTATCCTATCCTATCCTCTATCCTATCCTATCCTCCATCCTATCCTATCCTCAATCCTATCCTTTCCTGTATCCTATCCAATCCTGTATCCTATCCTGTCCTCCATACTATCCTATCCTCTATCCTATCCTATCCTCTATTCTATCTTATCCTCTAACCTATCCTATGATCTATCCTATCCTATCGTCTATGCTATCCTCTATCCTATCCTATCCTCTATCGTATCCTATCCTCTATCCTATCCTATCCTCTATCCTATACTATCCTCTATCCTATCCTATCCTCTATCCAATCCTATGATCTATCCTATCCTATCGTCTATCCTATCCTCTATCCTATCCTATTCCTCTATCCTATCCTATCCTCTATGCTATCCTATCCTCTATTCTATCCTATCCTCTATCCTATCCTATCCTCTATCCTATCCTATCCTCTATCCTATCCTATCCTATCCACTATCCTATCCTATCCTATCCTATCCTATCCTCTATCCTATCCTATCCTCTATCCTATCCTATCCTCTTTCGTATCCTATCCTCTATCCTATCCTATCCTCTATCCTATCCTATCCTCTATCCTATCCTATCCTATCCTCTATCCTATCCTATCCTCTATCCTATCAAATCCCCTATCCTATCCTCTATCCTATCCTATCCTGTATCCTATCCTATCCTCTATCCTCTATCCTATCCTATCCTCTATCCTATCCTATCCTGTCGTCTATCCTATCCTCTATCCTATCCTATCCTCTATCCTATCCTATCCTATCCTCTATCCTATCCTATCCTCTATCCTATCAAATCCCCTATCCTATCCTCTATCCTATCGTATCCTGTATCCTATCCTATCCTCTATCCTCTATCCTATCCTATCCTCTATCCTATCCTATCCTGTCGTCTATCCTATCCTCTATCCTATCCTATCCTCTATCCTATCCTATCCTCCATACTATCCTATCCTCAATCCTATCCTTTCCTGTATCCTATCCAATCCTGTATCCTATCCTGTCCTCTATACTATCCTATCCTCTATCCTAACCTATCCTCTATCTTATCCTATCCTCTATCCTATCCTATCTTCTATCCTATCCTATCCTCTATCCTATCCTTTCCTGTATCCTATCCAATCCTGTATCCTATCCTGTCCTCTATTCTATCCTACGTTCTATCCTATCCTATCCTCTATCCTATCCTATTCTCTATCCTATCCTATGCTCTATCCTATCCTATCGTCTATCCTATCTTCTATCCTATCCTATCAAATCCCCTATCCTATCCTCTGTCCTATCCTATCCTCTATCCTTTCCTATCCTCCATCCTATCCTCTATCCTATCCTATCCTCTATCCTATCCTTTCTTCTATCCTATCCTATCTTCTATCCTATCCTATCCTCTATCCTATCAAATCCCCTACCCTATCCTCTGTCCTATCCTATCCTCTATCCTATCCTATCCTCTATCCTCTATCCTATCCTATCCTCTATCCTATCTTATCCTCTATCCTATCCTATCCTCTATCCTATCCTATCTTCTATAATAGCCTATCCTCTATCCTATCCTATCCCCTATCCTATCCTCTATCCTATCCTATCATCTATCCTCTATCCTATCCTATCTTCTATCCTATCCTATCCTCTATCCTATCAAATCCCCTATCCTATCCTCTATCCTATCCTATCATCTATCCTCTATCCTATCCAATCCTCTATCCTATCCTATCCTCTATCCTTTCCTATCCTCTATCCTATCCTATCCTCTTTCCTATCCTATCCTCTATCCTATCATATCCTCTATCCTATCCTATCCTCTATCCTATCCTATCCTCTATCCTATCCTATCCTCTATCCTATCCTATCCTCTATCCTATCCTCTATCCTATCCTATCCTCTATCCTATCCTATCCTCTATCCTATCCTATCCTCTATCCTCTATCCTATACTATCCTCTATCCTATCCTATCGTCTATCCTATCCTCTATCCTATCCTATCCTCTATCCTATCCTATCCTATCCCCAATCCTATCCTTTCCTGTATCCTATCCAATCCTGTATCCTATCCTGTCCTCTATACAATCCTATCCTCTATCCTATCCTATCCTCTATTCTATCTTATCCTCTATCCTATCCTATGATCTATCCTATCCTATCGTCTATCCTATCCTCTATCCTATCCTATTCCTCTATCCTATCCTATCCTCTATGCTATCCTATCCTCTATCCTATCCTATCCTCTATCCTATCCTATCCTCTATCCTATCCTATCCTCTATCCTATCCTATCCTCTATCCTCTATCCTATACTATCCTCTATCCTATCCTATCCTCTATCCTATCCTATCGTCTATCCTATCCTCTATCCTATCCTATCATCTATCCTATCCTATCCTATCCTCAATCCTATCCTTTCCTGTATCCTATCCAATCCTGTATCCTATCGTGTCCTCTATACTATCCTATCCTCTATCCTATCCTATCCTCTATTCTATCTTATCCTCTATCCTATCCTATGATCTATCCTATCCTATCGTCTATCCTATCCTATTCCTCTATCCTATCCTATCCTCTATCCTATCCTATCCTCTATCCTATCCTATCCTCTATCCTATCAAATCCCCTACCCTATCCTCTGTCCTATCCTATCCTCTATCCTCTATCCTATCCTATCCTCTATCCTATCCTATCCTCTATCCTATCCTATCATCTATCCTATCCTATCCTCTATCCTATCCTATCGTCTATCCTATCCTCTATCCTATCTTATCCTCTATCCTATCCTATCCTCTATCCTATCCTATCTTCTATCCTATCCTATCCTCTATCCTATCAAATCCCCTACCCTATCCTCTGTCCTATCCTATCCTCTATCCTATCCTATCCTCTATCCTATCCTATCCTATATCCTCTATCCTATACTATCCTCTATCCTATCCTATCCTCTATCCTATCCTATCGTCTATCCTATCCTCTATCCTATCCTATCCGCTATCCTATCCTATCCTCCATCCTATCCTCTCCTCAATCCTATCCTTTCCTGTATCCTATCCAATCCTGTATCCTATCCTGTCCTCTATACTATCCTATCCTCTATCCTATCCTATCCTCTATTCTATCTTATCCTCTAACCTATCCTATGATCTATCCTATCCTATCGTCTATGCTATCCTCTATCCTATCCTATTCCTCTATCCTATCCTATCCTCTATCCTATCCTAGCCTCTATTCTATCCTATCCTCTATCCTATCCTATCCTCTATCCTATCCTATCCTCTATCCTATCCTATCCTATCCTCTATCCTATCCTATCCTATCCTATCCTATCCTATCCTCTATCCTATCCTATCCTCTATCCTATCCTATCCTCTATCGTATCCTATCCTCTATCCTATCCTATCCTCTATCCTATCCTATCCTCTATCCTATCCTATCCTCTATCCTATCCTATCCTCTATCCTATCCTATCCTCTATCCTATCCTATCCTCTATCCTATCAAATCCCCTATCCTATCCTCTATCCTATCCTATCCTGTATCCTATCCTATCCTCTATCCTCTATCCTATCCTATCCTCTATCCTATCGTATCCTGTATCCTATCCTATCCTCTATCCTCTATCCTATCCTATCCTCTATCCTATCCTATCCTGTCGTCTATCCTATCCTCTATCCTATCCTATCCTCTATCCTATCCTATCCTCCATACTATCCTATCCTCAATCCTATCCTTTCCTGTATCCTATCCAATCCTGTATCCTATCCTGTCCTCTATACTATCCTATCCTCTATCCTAACCTATCCTCTATCTTATCCTATCCTCTATCCTATCCTATCCTCTATCCTATCCTATCCTCTATCCTCTATCCTATCCTATCCTCTATCCTATCTTATCCTCTATCCTATCCTATCCTCTATCCTATCCTATCCTCTATCCTATCCTATCCTCTATCCTATCCTATCCTCTATCCTATCCTATCCTCTATCCTATCCTATCCTCTATCCTATCCTCTATCCTATCCTATCCTCTATCCTATCCTATCCTCTATCCTATCCTATCCTCTATCCTCTATCCTATACTATCCTCTATCCTATCCTATCGTCTATCCTATCCTCTATCCTATCCTATCCTCTATCCTATCCTATCCTATCCCCAATCCTATCCTTTCCTGTATCCTATCCAATCCTGTATCCTATCCTGTCCTCTATACAATCCTATCCTCTATCCTATCCTATCCTCTATTCTATCTTATCCTCTATCCTATCCTATGATCTATCCTATCCTATCGTCTATCCTATCCTCTATCCTATCCTATTCCTCTATCCTATCCTATCCTCTATGCTATCCTATCCTCTATCCTATCCTATCCTCTATCCTATCCTATCCTCTATCCTATCCTATCCTCTATCCTATCCTATCCTCTATCCTCTATGCTATACTATCCTCTATCCTATCCTATCCTCTATCCTATCCTATCGTCTATCCTATCCTCTATCCTATCCTATCATCTATCCTATCCTATCCTATCCTCAATCCTATCCTTTCCTGTATCCTATCCAATCCTGTATCCTATCGTGTCCTCTATACTATCCTATCCTCTATCCTATCCTATCCTCTATTCTATCTTATCCTCTATCCTATCCTATGATCTATCCTATCCTATCGTCTATCCTATCCTATTCCTCTATCCTATCCTATCCTCTATCCTATCCTATCCTCTATCCTATCCTATCCTCTATCCTATCAAATCCCCTACCCTATCCTCTGTCCTATCCTATCCTCTATCCTCTATCCTATCCTATCCTCTATCCTATCCTATCCTCTATCCTATCCTATCATCTATCCTATCCTATCCTCTATCCTATCCTATCGTCTATCCTATCCTCTATCCTATCTTATCCTCTATCCTATCCTATCCTCTATCCTATCCTATCTTCTATCCTATCCTATCCTCTATCCTATCAAATCCCCTACCCTATCCTCTGTCCTATCCTATCCTCTATCCTATCCTATCCTCTATCCTATCCTATCCTATATCCTCTATCCTATACTATCCTCTATCCTATCCTATCCTCTATCCTATCCTATCGTCTATCCTATCCTCTATCCTATCCTATCCGCTATCCTATCCTATCCTCCATCCTATCCTATCCTCAATCCTATCCTTTCCTGTATCCTATCCAATCCTGTATCCTATCCTGTCCTCTATACTATCCTATCCTCTATCCTATCCTATCCTCTATTCTATCTTATCCTCTAACCTATCCTATGATCTATCCTATCCTATCGTCTATGCTATCCTCTATCCTATCCTATTCCTCTATCCTATCCTATCCTCTATCCTATCCTAGCCTCTATTCTATCCTATCCTCTATCCTATCCTATCCTCTATCCTATCCTATCCTATCCTCTATCCTATCCTATCCTATCCTATCCTATCCTATCCTCTATCCTATCCTATCCTCTATCCTATCCTATCCTCTATCGTATCCTATCCTCTATCCTATCCTATCCTCTATCCTATCCTATCCTCTATCCTATCCTATCCTCTATCCTATCCTATCCTCTATCCTATCCTATCCTCTATCCTATCCTATCCTCTATCCTATCAAATCCCCTATCCTATCCTCTATCCTATCCTATCCTGTATCCTATCCTATCCTCTATCCTCTATCCTATCCTATCCTCTATCCTATCGTATCCTGTATCCTATCCTATCCTCTATCCTCTATCCTATCCTATCCTCTATCCTATCCTATCCTGTCGTCTATCCTATCCTCTATCCTATCCTATCCTCTATCCTATCCTATCCTCAATCCTATCCTTTCCTGTATCCTATCCAATCCTGTATCCTATCCTGTCCTCTATACTATCCTATCCTCTATCCTAACCTATCCTCTATCTTATCCTATCCTCTATCCTATCCTATCTTCTATCCTATCCTATCCTCTATCCTATCCTTTCCTGTATCCTATCCAATCCTGTATCCTATCCTGTCCTCTATTCTATCCTACGTTCTATCCTATCCTATCCTCTATCCTATCCTATTCTCTATCCTATCCTATGCTCTATCCTATCCTATCGTCTATCCTATCTTCTATCCTATCCTATCAAATCCCCTATCCTATCCTCTGTCCTATCCTATCCTCTATCCTTTCCTATCCTCTATCCTATCCTCTATCCTATCCTATCCTCTATCCTATCCTTTCTTCTATCCTATCCTATCTTCTATCCTATCCTATCCTCTATCCTATCAAATCCCCTACCCTATCCTCTGTCCTATCCTATCCTCTATCCTATCCTATCCTCTATCCTCTATCCTATCCTATCCTCTATCCTATCTTATCCTCTATCCTATCCTATCCTCTATCCTATCCTATCCTCTATCCTATCCTATCCTCTATCCTATCCTATCCTCTATCCTATCCTATCCTCTATCCTATCCTATCCTCTATCCTATCCTCTATCCTATCCTATCCTCTATCCTATCCTATCCTCTATCCTATCCTATCCTCTATCCTCTATCCTATACTATCCTCTATCCTATCCTATCGTCTATCCTATCCTCTATCCTATCCTATCCTCTATCCTATCCTATCCTATCCCCAATCCTATCCTTTCCTGTATCCTATCCAATCCTGTATCCTATCCTGTCCTCTATACAATCCTATCCTCTATCCTATCCTATCCTCTATTCTATCTTATCCTCTATCCTATCCTATGATCTATCCTATCCTATCGTCTATCCTATCCTCTATCCTATCCTATTCCTCTATCCTATCCTATCCTCTATGCTATCCTATCCTCTATCCTATCCTATCCTCTATCCTATCCTATCCTCTATCCTATCCTATCCTCTATCCTATCCTATCCTCTATCCTCTATCCTATACTATCCTCTATCCTATCCTATCCTCTATCCTATCCTATCGTCTATCCTATCCTCTATCCTATCCTATCATCTATCCTATCCTATCCTATCCTCAATCCTATCCTTTCCTGTATCCTATCCAATCCTGTATCCTATCGTGTCCTCTATACTATCCTATCCTCTATCCTATCCTATCCTCTATTCTATCTTATCCTCTATCCTATCCTATGATCTATCCTATCCTATCGTCTATCCTATCCTATTCCTCTATCCTATCCTATCCTCTATCCTATCCTATCCTCTATCCTATCCTATCCTCTATCCTATCAAATCCCCTACCCTATCCTCTGTCCTATCCTATCCTCTATCCTCTATCCTATCCTATCCTCTATCCTATCCTATCCTCTATCCTATCCTATCATCTATCCTATCCTATCCTCTATCCTATCCTATCGTCTATCCTATCCTCTATCCTATCTTATCCTCTATCCTATCCTATCCTCTATCCTATCCTATCTTCTATCCTATCCTATCCTCTATCCTATCAAATCCCCTACCCTATCCTCTGTCCTATCCTATCCTCTATCCTATCCTATCCTCTATCCTATCCTATCCTATATCCTCTATCCTATACTATCCTCTATCCTATCCTATCCTCTATCCTATCCTATCGTCTATCCTATCCTCTATCCTATCCTATCCGCTATCCTATCCTATCCTCCATCCTATCCTATCCTCAATCCTATCCTTTCCTGTATAATATCCAATCCTGTATCCTATCCTGTCCTCTATACTATCCTATCCTCTATCCTATCCTATCCTCTATTCTATCTTATCCTCTAACCTATCCTATGATCTATCCTATCCTATCGTCTATGCTATCCTCTATCCTATCCTATTCCTCTATCCTATCCTATCCTCTATCCTATCCTAGCCTCTATTCTATCCTATCCTCTATCCTATCCTATCCTCTATCCTATCCTATCCTCTATCCTATCCTATCCTATCCTCTATCCTATCCTATCCTATCCTATCCTATCCTATCCTCTATCCTATCCTATCCTCTATCCTATCCTATCCTCTATCGTATCCTATCCTCTATCCTATCCTATCCTCTATCCTATCCTATCCTCTATCCTATCCTATCCTCTATCCTATCCTATCCTCTATCCTATCCTATCCTCTATCCTATCCTATCCTCTATCCTATCAAATCCCCTATCCTATCCTCTATCCTATCCTATCCTGTATCCTATCCTATCCTCTATCCTCTATCCTATCCTATCCTCTATCCTATCCTATCCTCTATCGTATCCTGTCGTCTATCCTATCCTCTATCCTATCCTATCCTCTATCCTATCCTATCCTCCATACTATCCTATCCTCAATCCTATCCTTTCCTGTATCCTATCCAATCTTCTATCCTATCCTATCCTCTATCCTATCAAATCCCCTACCCTATCCTCTGTCCTATCCTATCCTCTATCCTATCCTATCCTCTATCCTATCCTATCCTCTATCCTCTATCCTATCCTATCCTCTATCCTATCCTATCCTCTATCCTATCCTGTCGTCTATCCTATCCTCTATCCTATCCTATCCTCTATCCTATCCTATCCTCCATACTATCCTATCCTCAATCCTATCCTTTCCTGTATCCTATCCAATCCTGTATCCTATCCTGTCCTCTATACTATCCTATCCTCTATCCTAACCTATCCTCTATCTTATCCTATCCTCTATCCTATCCTGTCTTCTATCCTATCCTATCCTCTATCCTATCCTATCCCCTATCCTATCCTCTATCCTATCTTCTATCCTATCCTATCCTCTATCCTATCAAATCCCCAATCCTATCCTCTATCCTATCCTATCATCTATCCTCTATCCTATCCAATCCTCTATCCTATCCTATCCTCTATCCTATCAAATCCCCTATCCTATCCTCTGTCCTATCCTATCCTCTATCCTATCCTATCATCTATCCTATCCTATCCTCTATCCCATCCTATCGTCTATCCTATCCTCTATCCTATCCTAACCTCTATCCTATCCTATCCTCCATCCTATCCTATCCTCAATCCTATCCTTTCCTGTATCCTATCCAATCCTGTATCCTATCCTGTCCTCTATACTATCCTATCCTCTATCCTATCCTATCCTCTATTCTATCTTATCCTCTAACCTATCCTATGATCTATCCTATCCTATCGTCTATGCTATCCTCTATCCTATCCTATTCCTCTATCCTATCCTATCCTCTATCCTATCCTATCCTCTATCCTATCCTATCCTCTATCCTATCCTATCCTCTATCCTATCAAATCCCCTACCCTATCCTCTGTCCTATCCTATCCTCTATCCTCTATCCTATCCTATCCTCTATCCTATCCTATCCTCTATCCTATCCTATCCTCTATCTTATCCTATCCTCTATACTATCCTATCCTCTATCCTATCCTATACTCTATCCTATCAAATACCCTATCCTATCCTCTATCCTATCCTATCCTGTATCCTATCCTATCCTCTATCCTCTATCCTCTATCCTATCCTATCCTCTATCCTATCCTATCCTCTATCCTATCCTGTCGTCTATCCTATCCTCTATCCTATCCTATCCTATCCTCCATCCTATCCTATCCTCAATCCTATCCTTTCCTGTATCCTATCCAATCCTGTATCCTATCCTGACCTCTATACTATCCTATCCTCTATCCTAACCTATCCTCTATCTTATCCTATCCTCTATCCTATCCTATCTTCTAGACTATCCTATCCTCTATCCTATCCTATCCCCTATCCTATCCTCTATCCTATCATCTATCCTCTATCCTATCCTATCTTCTATCCTATCCTATCCTCTATCCTCTATCCTATACTATCCTCTATCCTATCCTATCCTCTAACCTATCCTATCGTCTATCCTATCCTCTATCCTATCCTATCCTCTATCCTATCCTATCCTCCATCCTATCCTATCCTCAATCGTATCCTTTCCTGTATCCTATCCAATCCTGTATCCTATCCTGTCCTCTATACTATCCTATCCTCTATCCTATCCTATCCTCTATTCTATCTTATCCTCTAACCTATCCTATGATCTATCCTATCCTATCGTCTATGCTATCCTCTATCCTATCCTATTCCTCTATCCTATCCTATCCTCTATCCTATCCTAGCCTCTATTCTATCCTCTCCTCTATCCTATCCTATCCTCTATCCTATCCTATCCTCTATCCTATCCTATCCTCTATCCTATCCTATCCTCTATCCTATCCTATCCTCTATCCTATCCTATCCTCTATCCTATCCTATCCTCTATCCTATCCTATCCTCTATCCTATCCTATCCTCAATCCTATCCTATCCTCTATCCTCTATCCTATACTATCCTCTATCCTATCCTATCGTCTATCCTATCCTCTATCCTATCCTATCCTCTATCCTATCCTATCCTATCCCCAATCCTATCCTTTCCTGTATCCTATCCAATCCTGTATCCTATCCTGTCCTCTATACAATCCTATCCTCTATCCTATCCTATCCTCTATTCTATCTTATCCTCTATCCTATCCTATGATCTATCCTATCCTATCGTCTATCCTATCCTCTATCCTATCCTATTCCTCTATCCTATCCTATCCTCTATCCTATCCTATCCTCTATCCTATCCTATCCTCTATCCTATCCTATCCTCTATCCTATCCTATCCTCTATCCTATCCTATCCTCTATCCTCTATCCTATACTATCCTCTATCCTATCCTATCCTCTATCCTATCCTATCGTCTATCCTATCCTCTATCCTATCCTATCATCTATCCTATCCTATCCTATCCTCAATCCTATCCTTTCCTGTATCCTATCCAATCCTGTATCCTATCGTGTCCTCTATACTATCCTATCCTCTATCCTATCCTATCCTCTATTCTATCTTATCCTCTATCCTATCCTATGATCTATCCTATCCTATCGTCTATCCTATCCTATTCCTCTATCCTATCCTATCCTCTATCCTATCCTATCCTCTATCCTATCCTATCCTCTATCCTATCAAATCCCCTACCCTATCCTCTGTCCTATCCTATCCTCTATCCTCTATCCTATCCTATCCTCTATCCTATCCTATCCTCTATCCTATCCTATCATCTATCCTATCCTATCCTCTATCCTATCCTATCGTCTATCCTATCCTCTATCCTATCTTATCCTCTATCCTATCCTATCCTCTATCCTATCCTATCTTCTATCCTATCCTATCCTCTATCCTATCAAATCCCCTACCCTATCCTCTGTCCTATCCTATCCTCTATCCTATCCTATCCTCTATCCTATCCTATCCTATATCCTCTATCCTATACTATCCTCTATCCTATCCTATCCTCTATCCTATCCTATCGTCTATCCTATCCTCTATCCTATCCTATCCGCTATCCTATCCTATCCTCCATCCTATCCTATCCTCAATCCTATCCTTTCCTGTATCCTATCCAATCCTGTATCCTATCCTGTCCTCTATACTATCCTATCCTCTATCCTATCCTATCCTCTATTCTATCTTATCCTCTAACCTATCCTATGATCTATCCTATCCTATCGTCTATGCTATCCTCTATCCTATCCTATTCCTCTATCCTATCCTATCCTCTATCCTATCCTAGCCTCTATTCTATCCTATCCTCTATCCTATCCTATCCTGTATCCTATCCTATCCTCTATCCTCTATCCTATCCTATCCTCTATCCTATCCTATCCTCTATCGTATCCTGTCGTCTATCCTATCCTCTATCCTATCCTATCCTCTATCCTATCCTATCCTCCATACTATCCTATCCTCAATCCTATCCTTTCCTGTATCCTATCCAATCCTCTATCCTATCCTATCCTCTATCCTATCCTATCTTCTATCCTATCCTATCCTCTATCCTATTAAATCCCCTACCCTATCCTCTGTCCTATCCTATCCTCTATCCTATCCTATCCTCTATCCTATCCTATCCTCTATCCTCTATCCTATCCTATCCTCTATCCTATCCTATCCTCTATCCTATCCTGTCGTCTATCCTATCCTCTATCCTATCCTATCCTCTATCCTATCCTATCCTCCATACTATCCTATCCTCAATCCTATCCTTTCCTGTATCCTATCCAATCCTGTATCCTATCCTGTCCTCTATACTATCCTATCCTCTATCCTAACCTATCCTCTATCTTATCCTATCCTCTATCCTATCCTATCTTCTATCCTATCCTATCCTCTATCCTATCCTATCCCCTATCCTATCCTCTATCCTATCTTCTATCCTATCCTATCCTCTATCCTATCAAATCCCCAATCCTATCCTCTATCCTATCCTATCATCTATCCTCTATCCTATCCAATCCTCTATCCTATCCTATCCTCTATCCTATCAAATCCCCTATCCTATCCTCTGTCCTATCCTATCCTCTATCCTATCCTATCATCTATCCTATCCTATCCTCTATCCTATCCTATCGTCTATCCTATCCTCTATCCTATCCTAACCTCTATCCTATCCTATCCTCCATCCTATCCTATCCTCAATCCTATCCTTTCCTGTATCCTATCCAATCCTGTATCCTATCCTGTCCTCTATACTATCCTATCCTCTATCCTATCCTATCCTCTATTCTATCTTATCCTCTATCCTATCCTATGATCTATCCTATCCTATCGTCTATCCTATCCTCTATCCTATCCTATTCCTCTATCCTATCCTATCCTCTATCCTATCCTATCCTCTATCCTATCCTATCCTCTATCCTATCCTATCCTCTATCCTATCCTATCCTCTATCCTATCCTATCCTCTATCCTCTATCCTATACTATCCTCTATCCTATCCTATCCTCTATCCTATCCTATCGTCTATCCTATCCTCTATCCTATCCTATCATCTATCCTATCCTATCCTATCCTCAATCCTATCCTTTCCTGTATCCTATCCAATCCTGTATCCTATCGTGTCCTCTATACTATCCTATCCTCTATCCTATCCTATCCTCTATTCTATCTTATCCTCTATCCTATCCTATGATCTATCCTATCCTATCGTCTATCCTATCCTATTCCTCTATCCTATCCTATCCTCTATCCTATCCTATCCTCTATCCTATCCTATCCTCTATCCTATCAAATCCCCTACCCTATCCTCTGTCCTATCCTATCCTCTATCCTCTATCCTATCCTATCCTCTATCCTATCCTATCCTCTATCCTATCCTATCATCTATCCTATCCTATCCTCTATCCTATCCTATCGTCTATCCTATCCTCTATCCTATCTTATCCTCTATCCTATCCTATCCTCTATCCTATCCTATCTTCTATCCTATCCTATCCTCTATCCTATCAAATCCCCTACCCTATCCTCTGTCCTATCCTATCCTCTATCCTATCCTATCCTCTATCCTATCCTATCCTATATCCTCTATCCTATACTATCCTCTATCCTATCCTATCCTCTATCCTATCCTATCGTCTATCCTATCCTCTATCCTATCCTATCCGCTATCCTATCCTATCCTCCATCCTATCCTATCCTCAATCCTATCCTTTCCTGTATCCTATCCAATCCTGTATCCTATCCTGTCCTCTATACTATCCTATCCTCTATCCTATCCTATCCTCTATTCTATCTTATCCTCTAACCTATCCTATGATCTATCCTATCCTATCGTCTATGCTATCCTCTATCCTATCCTATTCCTCTATCCTATCCTATCCTCTATCCTATCCTAGCCTCTATTCTATCCTATCCTCTATCCTATCCTATCCTCTATCCTATCCTATCCTCTATCCTATCCTATCCTATCCTCTATCCTATCCTATCCTATCCTATCCTATCCTATCCTATCCTCTATCCTATCCTATCCTCTATCCTATCCTATCCTCTATCGTATCCTATCCTCTATCCTATCCTATCCTCTATCCTATACTATCCTCTATCCTATCCTATCCTCTATCCTATCCTATCCTCTATCCTATCCTATCCTCTATCCTATCCTATCCTCTATCCTATCCTATCCTCTATCCTATCAAATCCCCTATCCTATCCTCTATCCTATCCTATCCTGTATCCTATCCTATCCTCTATCCTCTATCCTATCCTATCCTCTATCCTATCCTATCCTCTATCGTATCCTGTCGTCTATCCTATCCTCTATCCTATCCTATCCTCTATCCTATCCTATCCTGTCGTCTATCCTACCCTCTATCCTATCCTGTCCTCTATCCTATCCAATCCTCTATCCTATCCTATCCTCTATCCTATCCTATCCTCTATCCTATCCTATCCTCTATCCAATCCTCTATCCTATCCTATCCTCTATCCTATCCTATAGTCTATCCTATCCTATCTTCTATCCTATCCTATCCTCTATCCTATCAAATCCCCTACCCTATCCTCTGTCCTACCCTATCCTCCATCCTTTCCTATCCTCTATCCTATCCTATCCTCTTTCCTATCCTATCCTCCATCCTATCCTATCCTCAATCCTATCCTTTCCTGTATCCTATCCAATCCTCTATCCTATCCTATCCTCTATCCTATCCTATCGTCTATCCTATCCTCTATCCTATCCTATCCTCTATCCTATCCTATCCTATCCTCAATCCTATCCTTTCCTGTATCCTATCCAATCCTGTATCCTATCCTGTCCTCTATACTATCCTATCCTCTATCCTATCCTATCCTCTATTCTATCCTATCCTCTATCCTATCCTATCCTCTATTCTATCTTATCCTCTAACCTATCCTATGATCTATCCTATCCTATCGTCTATGCTATCCTCTATCCTATCCTATTCCTCTATCCTATCCTATCCTCTATCCTATCCTAGCCTCTATTCTATCCTATCCTCTATCCTATCCTATCCTCTATCCTATCCTATCCTCTATCCTATCCTATCCTATCCTCTATCCTATCCTATCCTATCCTATCCTATCCTATCCTCTATCCTATCCTATCCTCTATCCTATCCTATCCTCTATCGTATCCTATCCTCTATCCTATCCTATCCTCTATCCTATACTATCCTCTATCCTATCCTATCCTCTATCCTATCCTATCCTCTATCCTATCCAATCCTCTATCCTATCCTATCCTCTATCCTATCCTATCCTCTATCCTATCCTATCTTCTATCCTATCCTATCCTCTATCCTATCAAATCCCCTACCCTATCCTCTGTCCTATCCTATCCTCTATCCTTTCCTATCCTCTATCCTATCCTATCCTCTTTCCTATCCTATCCTCCATCCTATCCTATCCTCAATCCTATCCTTTCCTGTATCCTATCCAATCCTGTATCCTATCCTGTCCTCTATTCTATCCTACCCTCTATCCTATCCTGTCCACTATCCTATCCTATCCTCTATCCTATCCTATGCTCTATCCTATCCTATCGTCTATCCTATCCTCTATCCTATCCTATCAAATCCCCTATCCTATCCTCTGTCCTATCCTATCCTCTATCCTTTCCTATCCTCTATCCTATCCTATCCTCTTTCCTATCCTATCCTCTATCCTATCCTATCCTCTATCCTATCCTATCCTCTATCCTATCCTATCCTCTATCCTATCCTATCCTCTATCCTATCCTATCCTCTATCCTCTATCCTATACTATCCTCTATCCTATCCTATCCTCTATCCTATCCTATCGTCTATCCTATCCTCTATCCTATCCTATCCTCTATCCTATCCTATCCTATCCTCAATCCTATCCTTTCCTGTATCCTATCCAATCCTGTATCCTATCCTGTCCTCTATACTATCCTATCCTCTATCCTATCCTATCCTCTATTCTATCTTATCCTCTATCCTATCCTATGATCTATCCTATCCTATCGTCTATCCTATCCTCTATCCTATCCTATTCCTCTATCCTATCCTATCCTCTATCCTATCCTATCCTCTATCCTATCCTATCCTCTATCCTATCCTATCCTCTATCCTATCCTATCCTCTATCCTATCCTATCCTCTATCCTCTATCCTATACTATCCTCTATCCTATCCTATCCTCTATCCTATCCTATCGTCTATCCTATCCTCTATCCTATCCTATCATCTATCCTATCCTATCCTATCCTCAATCCTATCCTTTCCTGTATCCTATCCAATCCTGTATCCTATCGTGTCCTCTATACTATCCTATCCTCTATCCTATCCTATCCTCTATTCTATCTTATCCTCTATCCTATCCTATGATCTATCCTATCCTATCGTCTATCCTATCCTATTCCTCTATCCTATCCTATCCTCTATCCTATCCTATCCTCTATCCTATCCTATCCTCTATCCTATCAAATCCCCTACCCTATCCTCTGTCCTATCCTATCCTCTATCCTCTATCCTATCCTATCCTCTATCCTATCCTATCCTCTATCCTATCCTATCCTCTATCTTATCCTATCCTCTATCCTATCCTATCTTCTAGACTATCCTATCCTCTATCCTATCCTATCCCCTATCCTATCCTCTATCCTATCATCTATCCTCTATCCTATCCTATCTTCTATCCTATCCTATCCTCTATCCTATCAAATCCCCTATCCTATCCTCTATCCTATCCTATCATCTATCCTCTATCCTATCCAATCCTCTATCCTATCCTATCCTCTATCCTATCAAATCCCCTATCCTATCCTCTGTCCTATCATATCCTCTATCCTATCCTATCATCTATCCTATCCTATCCTCTATCCTATCCTATCGTCTATCCTATCCTCTATCCTATCTTATCCTCTATCCTATCCTATCCTCTATCCTATCCTATCTTCTATCCTATCCTATCCTCTATCCTATCAAATCCCCTACCCTATCCTCTGTCCTATCCTATCCTCTATCCTATCCTATCCTCTATCCTATAATATCCTCTATCCTCTATCCTATACTATCCTCTATCCTATCCTATCCTCTATCCTATCCTATCGTCTATCCTATCCTCTATCCTATCCTATCCGCTATCCTATCCTATCCTCCATCCTATCCTATCCTCAATCCTATCCTTTCCTGTATCCTATCCAATCCTGTATCCTATCCTGTCCTCTATACTATCCTATCCTCTATCCTATCCTATCCTCTATTCTATCTTATCCTCTAACCTATCATATGATCTATCCTATCCTATCGTCTATGCTATCCTCTATCCTATCCTATTCCTCTATCCTATCCTATCCTCTATCCTATCCTAGCCTCTATTCTATCCTATCCTCTATCCTATCCTATCCTCTATCCTATCCTATCCTCTATCCTATCCTATCCTATCCTCTATCCTATCCTATCCTATCCTATCCTATCCTATCCTCTATCCTATCCTATCCTCTATCCTATCCTATCCTCTATCGTATCCTATCCTCTATCCTATCCTATCCTCTATCCTATCCTATCCTCTATCCTATCCTATTCTCTATCCTATCCTATCCTCTATCCTATCAAATCCCCTATCCTATCCTCTATCCTATCCTATCCTGTATCCTATCCTATCCTCTATCCTCTATCCTATCCTATCCTCTATCCTATCCTATCCTCTATCCTATCCTATCCTCCATCCTATCCTATCCTCAATCCTATCCTTTCCTGTATCCTATCCAATCCTGTATCCTATCCTGTCCTCCATACTATCCTATCCTCTATCCTATCCTATCCTCTATTCTATCTTATCCTCTAACCTATCCTATGATCTATCCTATCCTATCGTCTATGCTATCCTCTATCCTATCCTATTCCTCTATCCTATCCTATCCTCTATCCTATCCTATCCTGTATCCTAACCTATCCTCTATCCTATCCTATCCTCTATCCTATCCTATCCTCTATCCTATCCTATCCTCTATCCTATCCTATCCTCTATCCTATCCTATCCTATCCTCTATCCTATCCTATCCTCTATCCTATCCTATCCTCTATCGTATCCTATCCTCTATCCTATCCTATCCTCTATCCTATACTATCCTCTATCCTATCCTATCCTCTATCCAATCCTATGATCTATCCTATCCTATCGTCTATCCTATCCTCTATCCTATCCTATTCCTCTATCCTATCCTATCCTCTATGCTATCCTATCCTCTATTCTATCCTATCCTCTATCCTATCCTATCCTCTATCCTATCCTATCCTCTATCCTATCCTATCCTATCCACTATCCTATCCTATCCTATCCTATCCTATCCTCTATCCTATCCTATCCTCTATCCTATCCTATCCTCTTTCGTATCCTATCCTCTATCCTATCCTATCCTCTATCCTATCCTATCCTCTATCCTATCCTATCCTATCCTCTATCCTATCCTATCCTCTATCCTATCAAATCCCCTATCCTATCCTCTATCCTATCCTATCCTGTATCCTATCCTATCCTCTATCCTCTATCCTATCCTATCCTCTATCCTATCCTATCCTGTCGTCTATCCTATCCTCTATCCTATCCTATCCTCTATCCTATCCTATCCTATCCTCTATCCTATCCTATCCTCTATCCTATCAAATCCCCTATCCTATCCTCTATCCTATCGTATCCTGTATCCTATCCTATCCTCTATCCTCTATCCTATCCTATCCTCTATCCTATCCTATCCTGTCGTCTATCCTATCCTCTATCCTATCCTATCCTCTATCCTATCCTATCCTCCATACTATCCTATCCTCAATCCTATCCTTTCCTGTATCCTATCCAATCCTGTATCCTATCCTGTCCTCTATACTATCCTATCCTCTATCCTAACCTATCCTCTATCTTATCCTATCCTCTATCCTATCCTATCTTCTATCCTATCCTATCCTCTATCCTATCCTTTCCTGTATCCTATCCAATCCTGTATCCTATCCTGTCCTCTATTCTATCCTACGTTCTATCCTATCCTATCCTCTATCCTATCCTATTCTCTATCCTATCCTATGCTCTATCCTATCCTATCGTCTATCCTATCTTCTATCCTATCCTATCAAATCCCCTATCCTATCCTCTGTCCTATCCTATCCTCTATCCTTTCCTATCCTCTATCCTATCCTCTATCGTATCCTATCCTCTATCCTATCCTTTCTTCTATCCTATCCTATCTTCTATCCTATCCTATCCTCTATCCTATCAAATCCCCTACCCTATCCTCTGTCCTATCCTATCCTCTATCCTATCCTATCCTCTATCCTCTATCCTATCCTATCCTCTATCCTATCTTATCCTCTATCCTATCCTATCCTCTATCCTATCCTATCTTCTATAATAGCCTATCCTCTATCCTATCCTATCCCCTATCCTATCCTCTATCCTATCCTATCATCTATCCTCTATCCTATCCTATCTTCTATCCTATCCTATCCTCTATCCTATCAAATCCCCTATCCTATCCTCTATCCTATCCTATCATCTATCCTCTATCCTATCCAATCCTCTATCCTATCCTATCCTCTATCCTTTCCTATCCTCTATCCTATCCTATCCTCTTTCCTATCCTATCCTCTATCCTATCCTATCCTCTATCCTATCCTATCCTCTATCCTATCCTATCCTCTATCCTATCCTATCCTCTATCCTATCCTATCCTCTATCCTATCCTATCCTCTATCCTATCCTCTATCCTATCCTATCCTCTATCCTATCCTATCCTCTATCCTATCCTATCCTCTATCCTCTATCCTATACTATCCTCTATCCTATCCTATCGTCTATCCTATCCTCTATCCTATCCTATCCTCTATCCTATCCTATCCTATCCCCAATCCTATCCTTTCCTGTATCCTATCCAATCCTGTATCCTATCCTGTCCTCTATACAATCCTATCCTCTATCCTATCCTATCCTCTATTCTATCTTATCCTCTATCCTATCCTATGATCTATCCTATCCTATCGTCTATCCTATCCTCTATCCTATCCTATTCCTCTATCATATCCTATCCTCTATGCTATCCTATCCTCTATCCTATCCTATCCTCTATCCTATCCTATCCTCTATCCTATCCTATCCTCTATCCTATCCTATCCTCTATCCTCTATCCTATACTATCCTCTATCCTATCCTATCCTCTATCCTATCCTATCGTCTATCCTATCCTATCATCTATCCTATCCTATCATCTATCCTATCCTATCCTATCCTCAATCCTATCCTTTCCTGTATCCTATCCAATCCTGTATCCTATCGTGTCCTCTATACTATCCTATCCTCTATCCTATCCTATCCTCTATTCTATCTTATCCTCTATCCTATCCTATGATCTATCCTATCCTATCGTCTATCCTATCCTATTCCTCTATCCTATCCTATCCTCTATCCTATCCTATCCTCTATCCTATCCTATCCTCTATCCTATCAAATCCCCTACCCTATCCTCTGTCCTATCCTATCCTCTATCCTCTATCCTATCCTATCCTCTATCCTATCCTATCCTCTATCCTATCCTATCATCTATCCTATCCTATCCTCTATCCTATCCTATCGTCTATCCTATCCTCTATCCTATCTTATCCTCTATCCTATCCTATCCTCTATCCTATCCTATCTTCTATCCTATCCTATCCTCTATCCTATCAAATCCCCTACCCTATCCTCTGTCCTATCCTATCCTCTATCCTATCCTATCCTCTATCCTATCCTATCCTATATCCTCTATCCTATACTATCCTCTATCCTATCCTATCCTCTATCCTATCCTATCGTCTATCCTATCCTCTATCCTATCCTATCCGCTATCCTATCCTATCCTCCATCCTATCCTATCCTCAATCCTATCCTTTCCTGTATCCTATCCTGTCCTCTATACTATCCTATCCTCTATCCTATCCTATCCTCTATTCTATCTTATCCTCTAACCTATCCTATGATCTATCCTATCCTATCGTCTATGCTATCCTCTATCCTATCCTATTCCTCTATCCTATCCTATCCTCTATCCTATCCTAGCCTCTATTCTATCCTATCCTCTATCCTATCCTATCCTCTATCCTATCCTATCCTCTATCCTATCCTATCCTATCCTCTATCCTATCCTATCCTATCCTATCCTATCCTATCCTCTATCCTATCCTATCCTCTATCCTATCCTATCCTCTATCGTATCCTATCCTCTATCCTATCCTATCCTCTATCCTATCCTATCCTCTATCCTATCCTATCCTCTATCCTATCCTATCCTCTATCCTATCCTATCCTCTATCCTATCCTATCCTCTATCCTATCAAATCCCCTATCCTATCCTCTATCCTATCCTATCCTGTATCCTATCCTATCCTCTATCCTCTATCCTATCCTATCCTCTATCCTATCGTATCCTGTATCCTATCCTATCCTCTATCCTCTATCCTATCCTATCCTCTATCCTATCCTATCCTGTCGTCTATCCTATCCTCTATCCTATCCTATCCTCTATCCTATCCTATCCTCCATACTATCCTATCCTCAATCCTATCCTTTCCTGTATCCTATCCAATCCTGTATCCTATCCTGTCCTCTATACTATCCTATCCTCTATCCTAACCTATCCTCTATCTTATCCTATCCTCTATCCTATCCTATCTTCTATCCTATCCTATCCTCTATCCTATCCTTTCCTGTATCCTATCCAATCCTGTATCCTATCCTGTCCTCTATTCTATCCTACGTTCTATCCTATCCTATCCTCTATCCTATCCTATTCTCTATCCTATCCTATGCTCTATCCTATCCTATCGTCTATCCTATCTTCTATCCTATCCTATCAAATCCCCTATCCTATCCTCTGTCCTATCCTATCCTCTATCCTTTCCTATCCTCTATCCTATCCTCTATCCTATCCTATCCTCTATCCTATCCTTTCTTCTATCCTATCCTATCTTCTATCCTATCCTATCCTCTATCCTATCAAATCCCCTACCCTATCCTCTGTCCTATCCTATCCTCTATCCTATCCTATCCTCTATCCTCTATCCTATCCTATCCTCTATCCTATCTTATCCTCTATCCTATCCTATCCTCTATCCTATCCTATCCTCTATCCTATCCTATCCTCTATCCTATCCTATCCTCTATCCTATCCTATCCTCTATCCTATCCTATCCTCTATCCTATCCTCTATCCTATCCTCTATCCTATCCTATCCTCTATCCTATCCTATCCTCTATCCTCTATCCTA
Organism: Halictus rubicundus; assembly: GCF_050948215.1. NCBI lineage: Eukaryota > Metazoa > Arthropoda > Insecta > Hymenoptera > Halictidae > Halictus > Halictus rubicundus. The sequence continues at coordinate 593,003 of NW_027488564.1, forward strand.
TACTATCCTCTATCCTATCCTATCGTCTATCCTATCCTCTATCCTATCCTATCCTCTATCCTATCCTATCCTATCCCCAATCCTATCCTTTCCTGTATCCTATCCAATCCTGTATCCTATCCTGTCCTCTATACAATCCTATCCTCTATCCTATCCTATCCTCTATTCTATCTTATCCTCTATCCTATCCTATGATCTATCCTATCCTATCGTCTATCCTATCCTCTATCCTATCCTATTCCTCTATCCTATCCTATCCTCTATGCTATCCTATCCTCTATCCTATCCTATCCTCTATCCTATCCTATCCTCTATCCTATCCTATCCTCTATCCTATCCTATCCTCTATCCTCTATCCTATACTATCCTCTATCCTATCCTATCCTCTATCCTATCCTATCGTCTATCCTATCCTCTATCCTATCCTATCATCTATCCTATCCTATCCTATCCTCAATCCTATCCTTTCCTGTATCCTATCCAATCCTGTATCCTATCGTGTCCTCTATACTATCCTATCCTCTATCCTATCCTATCCTCTATTCTATCTTATCCTCTATCCTATCCTATGATCTATCCTATCCTATCGTCTATCCTATCCTATTCCTCTATCCTATCCTATCCTCTATCCTATCCTATCCTCTATCCTATCCTATCCTCTATCCTATCAAATCCCCTACCCTATCCTCTGTCCTATCCTATCCTCTATCCTCTATCCTATCCTATCCTCTATCCTATCCTATCCTCTATCCTATCCTATCATCTATCCTATCCTATCCTCTATCCTATCCTATCGTCTATCCTATCCTCTATCCTATCTTATCCTCTATCCTATCCTATCCTCTATCCTATCCTATCTTCTATCCTATCCTATCCTCTATCCTATCAAATCCCCTACCCTATCCTCTGTCCTATCCTATCCTCTATCCTATCCTATCCTCTATCCTATCCTATCCTATATCCTCTATCCTATACTATCCTCTATCCTATCCTATCCTCTATCCTATCCTATCGTCTATCCTATCCTCTATCCTATCCTATCGTCTATCCTATCCTCTATCCTATCCTATCCGCTATCCTATCCTATCCTCCATCCTATCCTATCCTCAATCCTATCCTTTCCTGTATCCTATCCAATCCTGTATCCTATCCTGTCCTCTATACTATCCTATCCTCTATCCTATCCTATCCTCTATTCTATCTTATCCTCTAACCTATCCTATGATCTATCCTATCCTATCGTCTATGCTATCCTCTATCCTATCCTATTCCTCTATCCTATCCTATCCTCTATCCTATCCTAGCCTCTATTCTATCCTATCCTCTATCCTATCCTATCCTCTATCCTATCCTATCCTCTATCCTATCCTATCCTATCCTCTATCCTATCCTATCCTATCCTATCCTATCCTATCCTCTATCCTATCCTATCCTCTATCCTATCCTATCCTCTATCGTATCCTATCCTCTATCCTATCCTATCCTCTATCCTATCCTATCCTCTATCCTATCCTATCCTCTATCCTATCCTATCCTCTATCCTATCCTATCCTCTATCCTATCCTATCCTCTATCCTATCAAATCCCCTATCCTATCCTCTATCCTATCCTATCCTGTATCCTATCCTATCCTCTATCCTCTATCCTATCCTATCCTCTATCCTATCGTATCCTGTATCCTATCCTATCCTCTATCCTCTATCCTATCCTATCCTCTATCCTATCCTATCCTGTCGTCTATCCTATCCTCTATCCTATCCTATCCTCTATCCTATCCTATCCTCCATACTATCCTATCCTCAATCCTATCCTTTCCTGTATCCTATCCAATCCTGTATCCTATCCTGTCCTCTATACTATCCTATCCTCTATCCTAACCTATCCTCTATCTTATCCTATCCTCTATCCTATCCTATCTTCTATCCTATCCTATCCTCTATCCTATCCTTTCCTGTATCCTATCCAATCCTGTATCCTATCCTGTCCTCTATTCTATCCTACGTTCTATCCTATCCTATCCTCTATCCTATCCTATTCTCTATCCTATCCTATGCTCTATCCTATCCTATCGTCTATCCTATCTTCTATCCTATCCTATCAAATCCCCTATCCTATCCTCTGTCCTATCCTATCCTCTATCCTTTCCTATCCTCTATCCTATCCTCTATCCTATCCTATCCTCTATCCTATCCTTTCTTCTATCCTATCCTATCTTCTATCCTATCCTATCCTCTATCCTATCAAATCCCCTACCCTATCCTCTGTCCTATCCTATCCTCTATCCTATCCTATCCTCTATCCTCTATCCTATCCTATCCTCTATCCTATCTTATCCTCTATCCTATCCTATCCTCTATCCTATCCTATCCTCTATCCTATCCTATCCTCTATCCTATCCTATCCTCTATCCTATCCTATCCTCTATCCTATCCTATCCTCTATCCTATCCTCTATCCTATCCTCTATCCTATCCTATCCTCTATCCTATCCTATCCTCTATCCTCTATCCTATACTATCCTCTATCCTATCCTATCGTCTATCCTATCCTCTATCCTATCCTATCCTCTATCCTATCCTATCCTATCCCCAATCCTATCCTTTCCTGTATCCTATCCAATCCTGTATCCTATCCTGTCCTCTATACAATCCTATCCTCTATCCTATCCTATCCTCTATTCTATCTTATCCTCTATCCTATCCTATGATCTATCCTATCCTATCGTCTATCCTATCCTCTATCCTATCCTATTCCTCTATCCTATCCTATCCTCTATGCTATCCTATCCTCTATCCTATCCTATCCTCTATCCTATCCTATACTCTATCCTATCCTATCCTCTATCCTATCCTATCCTCTATCCTCTATCCTATACTATCCTCTATCCTATCCTATCCTCTATCCTATCCTATCGTCTATCCTATCCTCTATCCTATCCTATCATCTATCCTATCCTATCCTATCCTCAATCCTATCCTTTCCTGTATCCTATCCAATCCTGTATCCTATCGTGTCCTCTATACTATCCTATCCTCTATCCTATCCTATCCTCTATTCTATCTTATCCTCTATCCTATCCTATGATCTATCCTATCCTATCGTCTATCCTATCCTATTCCTCTATCCTATCCTATCCTCTATCCTATCCTATCCTCTATCCTATCCTATCCTCTATCCTATCAAATCCCCTACCCTATCCTCTGTCCTATCCTATCCTCTATCCTCTATCCTATCCTATCCTCTATCCTATCCTATCCTCTATCCTATCCTATCATCTATCCTATCCTATCCTCTATCCTATCCTATCGTCTATCCTATCCTCTATCCTATCTTATCCTCTATCCTATCCTATCCTCTATCCTATCCTATCTTCTATCCTATCCTATCCTCTATCCTATCAAATCCCCTACCCTATCCTCTGTCCTATCCTATCCTCTATCCTATCCTATCCTCTATCCTATCCTATCCTATATCCTCTATCCTATACTATCCTCTATCCTATCCTATCCTCTATCCTATCCTATCGTCTATCCTATCCTCTATCCTATCCTATCCGCTATCCTATCCTATCCTCCATCCTATCCTATCCTCAATCCTATCCTTTCCTGTATCCTATCCAATCCTGTATCCTATCCTGTCCTCTATACTATCCTATCCTCTATCCTATCCTATCCTCTATTCTATCTTATCCTCTAACCTATCCTATGATCTATCCTATCCTATCGTCTATGCTATCCTCTATCCTATCCTATTCCTCTATCCTATCCTATCCTCTATCCTATCCTAGCCTCTATTCTATCCTATCCTCTATCCTATCCTATCCTCTATCCTATCCTATCCTCTATCCTATCCTATCCTATCCTCTATCCTATCCTATCCTATCCTATCCTATCCTATCCTATCCTCTATCCTATCCTATCCTCTATCCTATCCTATCCTCTATCGTATCCTATCCTCTATCCTATCCTATCCTCTATCCTATCCTATCCTCTATCCTATCCTATCCTCTATCCTATCCTATCCTCTATCCTATCCTATCCTCTATCCTATCCTATCCTCTATCCTATCAAATCCCCTATCCTATCCTCTATCCTATCCTATCCTGTATCCTATCCTATCCTCTATCCTCTATCCTATCCTATCCTCTATCCTATCCTTTCCTGTATCCTATCCAATCCTGTATCCTATCCTGTCCTCTATTCTATCCTACGTTCTATCCTATCCTATCCTCTATCCTATCCTATTCTCTATCCTATCCTATGCTCTATCCTATCCTATCGTCTATCCTATCTTCTATCCTATCCTATCAAATCCCCTATCCTATCCTCTGTCCTATCCTATCCTCTATCCTTTCCTATCCTCTATCCTATCCTCTATCCTATCCTATCCTCTATCCTATCCTTTCTTCTATCCTATCCTATCTTCTATCCTATCCTATCCTCTATCCTATCAAATCCCCTACCCTATCCTCTGTCCTATCCTATCCTCTATCCTATCCTATCCTCTATCCTCTATCCTATCCTATCCTCTATCCTATCTTATCCTCTATCCTATCCTATCCTCTATCCTATCCTATCCTCTATCCTATCCTATCCTCTATCCTATCCTATCCTCTATCCTATCCTATCCTCTATCCTATCCTATCCTCTATCCTATCCTATCCTCTATCCTATCCTCTATCCTATCCTATCCTCTATCCTATCCTATCCTCTATCCTATCCTATCCTCTATCCTCTATCCTCTATCCTATACTATCCTCTATCCTATCCTATCGTCTATCCTATCCTCTATCCTATCCTATCCTCTATCCTATCCTATCCTATCCCCAATCCTATCCTTTCCTGTATCCTATCCAATCCTGTATCCTATCCTGTCCTCTATACAATCCTATCCTCTATCCTATCCTATCCTCTATTCTATCTTATCCTCTATCCTATCCTATGATCTATCCTATCCTATCGTCTATCTTATCCTCTATCCTATCCTATTCCTCTATCCTATCCTATCCTCTATGCTATCCTATCCTCTATCCTATCCTATCCTCTATCCTATCCTATCCTCTATCCTATCCTATCCTCTATCCTATCCTATCCTCTATCCTCTATCCTATACTATCCTCTATCCTATCCTATCCTCTATCCTATCCTATCGTCTATCCTATCCTCTATCCTATCCTATCATCTATCCTATCCTATCCTATCCTCAATCCTATCCTTTCCTGTATCCTATCCAATCCTGTATCCTATCGTGTCCTCTATACTATCCTATCCTCTATCCTATCCTATCCTCTATTCTATCTTATCCTCTATCCTATCCTATGATCTATCCTATCCTATCGTCTATCCTATCCTATTCCTCTATCCTATCCTATCCTCTATCCTACCCTATCCTCTATCCTATCCTATCCTCTATCCTATCAAATCCCCTACCCTATCCTCTGTCCTATCCTATCCTCTATCCTCTATCCTATCCTATCCTCTATCCTATCCTATCCTCTATCCTATCCTATCATCTATCCTATCCTATCCTCTATCCTATCCTATCGTCTATCCTATCCTCTATCCTATCTTATCCTCTATCCTATCCTATCCTCTATCCTATCCTATCTTCTATCCTATCCTATCCTCTATCCTATCAAATCCCCTACCCTATCCTCTGTCCTATCCTATCCTCTATCCTATCCTATCCTCTATCCTATCCTATCCTATATCCTCTATCCTATACTATCCTCTATCCTATCCTATCCTCTATCCTATCCTATCGTCTATCCTATCCTCTATCCTATCCTATCCGCTATCCTATCCTATCCTCCATCCTATCCTATCCTCAATCCTATCCTTTCCTGTATCCTATCCAATCCTGTATCCTATCCTGTCCTCTATACTATCCTATCCTCTATCCTATCCTATCCTCTATTCTATCTTATCCTCTAACCTATCCTATGATCTATCCTATCCTATCGTCTATGCTATCCTCTATCCTATCCTATTCCTCTATCCTATCCTATCCTCTATCCTATCCTAGCCTCTATTCTATCCTATCCTCTATCCTATCCTATCCTCTATCCTATCCTATCCTCTATCCTATCCTATCCTATCCTCTATCCTATCCTATCCTATCCTATCCTATCCTATCCTCTATCCTATCCTATCCTCTATCCTATCCTATCCTCTATCGTATCCTATCCTCTATCCTATCCTATCCTCTATCCTATCCTATCCTCTATCCTATCCTATCCTCTATCCTATCCTATCCTCTATCCTATCCTATCCTCTATCCTATCCTATCCTCTATCCTATCAAATCCCCTATCCTATCCTCTATCCTATCCTATCCTGTATCCTATCCTATCCTCTATCCTCTATCCTATCCTATCCTCTATCCTATCCTATCCTCTATCGTATCCTGTCGTCTATCCTATCCTCTATCCTATCCTATCCTCTATCCTATCCTATCCTCTATCCTATCCTATCATCTATCCTATCCTATCCTCTATCCTATCCTATCGTCTATCCTATCCTCTATCCTATCTTATCCTCTATCCTATCCTATCCTCTATCCTATCCTATCTTCTATCCTATCCTATCCTCTATCCTATCAAATCCCCTACCCTATCCTCTGTCCTATCCTATCCTCTATCCTATCCTATCCTCTATCCTATCCTATCCTATATCCTCTATCCTATACTATCCTCTATCCTATCCTATCCTCTATCCTATCCTATCGTCTATCCTATCCTCTATCCTATCCTATCCGCTATCCTATCCTATCCTCCATCCTATCCTATCCTCAATCCTATCCTTTCCTGTATCCTATCCAATCCTGTATCCTATCCTGTCCTCTATACTATCCTATCCTCTATCCTATCCTATCCTCTATTCTATCTTATCCTCTAACCTATCCTATGATCTATCCTATCCTATCGTCTATGCTATCCTCTATCCTATCCTATTCCTCTATCCTATCCTATCCTCTATCCTATCCTAGCCTCTATTCTATCCTATCCTCTATCCTATCCTATCCTCTATCCTATCCTATCCTCTATCCTATCCTATCCTATCCTCTATCCTATCCTATCCTATCCTATCCTATCCTATCCTCTATCCTATCCTATCCTCTATCCTATCCTATCCTCTATCGTATCCTATCCTCTATCCTATCCTATCCTCTATCCTATCCTATCCTCTATCCTATCCTATCCTCTATCCTATCCTATCCTCTATCCTATCCTATCCTCTATCCTATCCTATCCTCTATCCTATCAAATCCCCTATCCTATCCTCTATCCTATCCTATCCTGTATCCTATCCTATCCTCTATCCTCTATCCTATCCTATCCTCTATCCTATCCTATCCTCTATCGTATCCTGTCGTCTATCCTATCCTCTATCCTATCCTATCCTCTATCCTATCCTATCCTCCATACTATCCTATCCTCAATCCTATCCTTTCCTGTATCCTATCCAATCTTCTATCCTATCCTATCCTTTATCCTATCAAATCCCCTACCCTATCCTCTGTCCTATCCTATCCTCTATCCTATCCTATCCTCTATCCTATCCTATCCTCTATCCTCTATCCTATCCTATCCTCTATCCTATCCTATCCTCTATCCTATCCTGTCGTCTATCCTATCCTCTATCCTATCCTATCCTCTATCCTATCCTATCCTCCATACTATCCTATCCTCAATCCTATCCTTTCCTGTATCCTATCAAATCCTGTATCCTATCCTGTCCTCTATACTATCCTATCCTCTATCCTAACCTATCCTCTATCTTATCCTATCCTCTATCCTATCCTGTCTTCTATCCTATCCTATCCTCTATCCTATCCTATCCCCTATCCTATCCTCTATCCTATCTTCTATCCTATCCTATCCTCTATCCTATCAAATCCCCAATCCTATCCTCTATCCTATCCTATCATCTATCCTCTATCCTATCCAATCCTCTATCCTATCCTATCCTCTATCCTATCAAATCCCCTATCCTATCCTCTGTCCTATCCTATCCTCTATCCTATCCTATCATCTATCCTATCCTATCCTCTATCCTATCCTATCGTCTATCCTATCCTCTATCCTATCCTAACCTCTATCCTATCCTATCCTCCATCCTATCCTATCCTCAATCCTATCCTTTCCTGTATCCTATCCAATCCTGTATCCTATCCTGTCCTCTATACTATCCTATCCTCTATCCTATCCTATCCTCTATTCTATCTTATCCTCTAACCTATCCTATGATCTATCCTATCCTATCGTCTATGCTATCCTCTATCCTATCCTATTCCTCTATCCTATCCTATCCTCTATCCTATCCTATCCTCTATCCTATCCTATCCTCTATCCTATCCTATCCTCTATCCTATCCTATCCTCTATCCTATCAAATCCCCTACCCTATCCTCTGTCCTATCCTATCCTCTATCCTCTATCCTATCCTATCCTCTATCCTATCCTATCCTCTATCCTATCCTATCCTCTATCTTATCCTATCCTCTATACTATCCTATCCTCTATCCTATCCTATACTCTATCCTATCAAATACCCTATCCTATCCTCTATCCTATCCTATCCTGTATCCTATCCTATCCTCTATCCTCTATCCTCTATCCTATCCTATCCTCTATCCTATCCTATCCTCTATCCTATCCTGTCGTCTATCCTATCCTCTATCCTATCCTATCCTATCCTCCATCCTATCCTATCCTCAATCCTATCCTTTCCTGTATCCTATCCAATCCTGTATCCTATCCTGACCTCTATACTATCCTATCCTCTATCCTAACCTATCCTCTATCTTATCCTATCCTCTATCCTATCCTATCTTCTAGACTATCCTATCCTCTATCCTATCCTATCCCCTATCCTATCCTCTATCCTATCATCTATCCTCTATCCTATCCTATCTTCTATCCTATCCTATCCTCTATCCTCTATCCTATACTATCCTCTATCCTATCCTATCCTCTAACCTATCCTATCGTCTATCCTATCCTCTATCCTATCCTATCCTCTATCCTATCCTATCCTCCATCCTATCCTATCCTCAATCGTATCCTTTCCTGTATCCTATCCAATCCTGTATCCTATCCTGTCCTCTATACTATCCTATCCTCTATCCTATCCTATCCTCTATCCTCTATCCTATACTATCCTCTATCCTATCCTATCCTCTAACCTATCCTATCGTCTATCCTATCCTCTATCCTATCCTATCCTCTATCCTATCCTATCCTCCATCCTATCCTATCCTCAATCCTATCCTTTCCTGTATCCTATCCAATCCTGTATCCTATCCTGACCTCTATACTATCCTATCCTCTATCCTAACCTATCCTCTATCTTATCCTATCCTCTATCCTATCCTATCTTCTAGACTATCCTATCCTCTATCCTATCCTATCCCCTATCCTATCCTCTATCCTATCATCTATCCTCTATCCTATCCTATCTTCTATCCTATCCTATCCTCTATCCTCTATCCTATACTATCCTCTATCCTATCCTATCCTCTAACCTATCCTATCGTCTATCCTATCCTCTATCCTATCCTATCTTCTATCCTATCCTATCCTCTATCCTATCAAATCCCCTACCCTATCCTCTGTCCTATCCTATCCTCTATCCTATCCTATCCTCTATCCTATCCTATCCTCTATCCTCTATCCTATCCTATCCTCTATCCTATCCTATCCTCTATCCTATCCTGTCGTCTATCCTATCCTCTATCCTATCCTATCCTCTATCCTATCCTATCCTCCATACTATCCTATCCTCAATCCTATCCTTTCCTGTATCCTATCAAATCCTGTATCCTATCCTGTCCTCTATACTATCCTATCCTCTATCCTAACCTATCCTCTATCTTATCCTATCCTCTATCCTATCCTGTCTTCTATCCTATCCTATCCTCTATCCTATCCTATCCCCTATCCTATCCTCTATCCTATCTTCTATCCTATCCTATCCTCTATCCTATCAAATCCCCAATCCTATCCTCTATCCTATCCTATCATCTATCCTCTATCCTATCCAATCCTCTATCCTATCCTATCCTCTATCCTATCAAATCCCCTATCCTATCCTCTGTCCTATCCTATCCTCTATCCTATCCTATCATCTATCCTATCCTATCCTCTATCCTATCCTATCGTCTATCCTATCCTCTATCCTATCCTAACCTCTATCCTATCCTATCCTCCATCCTATCCTATCCTCAATCCTATCCTTTCCTGTATCCTATCCAATCCTGTATCCTATCCTGTCCTCTATACTATCCTATCCTCTATCCTATCCTATCCTCTATTCTATCTTATCCTCTAACCTATCCTATGATCTATCCTATCCTATCGTCTATGCTATCCTCTATCCTATCCTATTCCTCTATCCTATCCTATCCTCTATCCTATCCTATCCTCTATCCTATCCTATCCTCTATCCTATCCTATCCTCTATCCTATCAAATCCCCTACCCTATCCTCTGTCCTATCCTATCCTCTATCCTCTATCCTATCCTATCCTCTATCCTATCCTATCCTCTATCCTATCCTATCCTCTATCTTATCCTATCCTCTATACTATCCTATCCTCTATCCTATCCTATACTCTATCCTATCAAATACCCTATCCTATCCTCTATCCTATCCTATCCTGTATCCTATCCTATCCTCTATCCTCTATCCTCTATCCTATCCTATCCTCTATCCTCTATCCTCTATCCTATCCTATCCTCTATCCTATCCTATCCTCTATCCTATCCTGTCGTCTATCCTATCCTCTATCCTATCCTATCCTATCCTCCATCCTATCCTATCCTCAATCCTATCCTTTCCTGTATCCTATCCAATCCTGTATCCTATCCTGACCTCTATACTATCCTATCCTCTATCCTAACCTATCCTCTATCTTATCCTATCCTCTATCCTATCCTATCTTCTAGACTATCCTATCCTCTATCCTATCCTATCCCCTATCCTATCCTCTATCCTATCATCTATCCTCTATCCTATCCTATCTTCTATCCTATCCTATCCTCTATCCTCTATCCTATACTATCCTCTATCCTATCCTATCCTCTAACCTATCCTATCGTCTATCCTATCCTCTATCCTATCCTATCCTCTATCCTATCCTATCCTCCATCCTATCCTATCCTCAATCGTATCCTTTCCTGTATCCTATCCAATCCTGTATCCTATCCTGTCCTCTATACTATCCTATCCTCTATCCTATCCTATCCTCTATTCTATCTTATCCTCTAACCTATCCTATGATCTATCCTATCCTATCGTCTATGCTATCCTCTATCCTATCCTATTCCTCTATCCTATCCTATCCTCTATCCTATCCTAGCCTCTATTCTATCCTCTCCTCTATCCTATCCTATCCTCTATCCTATCCTATCCTCCATCCTATCCTATCCTCAATCCTATCCTTTCCTGTATCCTATCCAATCCTGTATCCTATCCTGTCCTCTATACTATCCTATCCTCTATCCTATCCTATCCTCTATTCTATCTTATCCTCTAACCTATCCTATCCTCTATCCTATCCTATCCTCTATCCTATCCTATCCTCTATCCTATCCTATCCTCTATCCTATCCTATCCTCTATCCTATCCTATCCTCTATCCTATCCTATCCTCTATCCTATCCTATCCTCAATCCTATCCTATCCTCTATCCTCTATCCTATACTATCCTCTATCCTATCCTATCGTCTATCCTATCCTCTATCCTATCCTATCCTCTATCCTATCCTATCCTATCCCCAATCCTATCCTTTCCTGTATCCTATCCAATCCTGTATCCTATCCTGTCCTCTATACAATCCTATCCTCTATCCTATCCTATCCTCTATTCTATCTTATCCTCTATCCTATCCTATGATCTATCCTATCCTATCGTCTATCCTATCCTCTATCCTATCCTATTCCTCTATCCTATCCTATCCTCTATCCTATCCTATCCTCTATCCTATCCTATCCTCTATCCTATCCTATCCTCTATCCTATCCTATCCTCTATCCTATCCTATCCTCTATCCTATCCTATCCTCTATCCTCTATCCTATACTATCCTCTATCCTATCCTATCCTCTATCCTATCCTATCGTCTATCCTATCCTCTATCCTATCCTATCATCTATCCTATCCTATCCTATCCTCAATCCTATCCTTTCCTGTATCCTATCCAATCCTGTATCCTATCGTGTCCTCTATACTATCCTATCCTCTATCCTATCCTATCCTCTATTCTATCTTATCCTCTATCCTATCCTATGATCTATCCTATCCTATCGTCTATCCTATCCTATTCCTCTATCCTATCCTATCCTCTATCCTATCCTATCCTCTATCCTATCCTATCCTCTATCCTATCAAATCCCCTACCCTATCCTCTGTCCTATCCTATCCTCTATCCTCTATCCTATCCTATCCTCTATCCTATCCTATCCTCTATCCTATCCTATCATCTATCCTATCCTATCCTCTATCCTATCCTATCGTCTATCCTATCCTCTATCCTATCTTATCCTCTATCCTATCCTATCCTCTATCCTATCCTATCTTCTATCCTATCCTATCCTCTATCCTATCAAATCCCCTACCCTATCCTCTGTCCTATCCTATCCTCTATCCTATCCTATCCTCTATCCTATCCTATCCTATATCCTCTATCCTATACTATCCTCTATCCTATCCTATCCTCTATCCTATCCTATCGTCTATCCTATCCTCTATCCTATCCTATCCGCTATCCTATCCTATCCTCCATCCTATCCTATCCTCAATCCTATCCTTTCCTGTATCCTATCCAATCCTGTATCCTATCCTGTCCTCTATACTATCCTATCCTCTATCCTATCCTATCCTCTATTCTATCTTATCCTCTAACCTATCCTATGATCTATCCTATCCTATCGTCTATGCTATCCTCTATCCTATCCTATTCCTCTATCCTATCCTATCCTCTATCCTATCCTAGCCTCTATTCTATCCTATCCTCTATCCTATCCTATCCTGTATCCTATCCTATCCTCTATCCTCTATCCTATCCTATCCTCTATCCTATCCTATCCTCTATCGTATCCTGTCGTCTATCCTATCCTCTATCCTATCCTATCCTCTATCCTATCCTATCCTCCATACTATCCTATCCTCAATCCTATCCTTTCCTGTATCCTATCCAATCCTCTATCCTATCCTATCCTCTATCCTATCCTATCTTCTATCCTATCCTATCCTCTATCCTATTAAATCCCCTACCCTATCCTCTGTCCTATCCTATCCTCTATCCTATCCTATCCTCTATCCTATCCTATCCTCTACCTTCTATCCTATCCTATCCTCTATCCTATCCTATCCTCTATCCTATCCTGTCGTCTATCCTATCCTCTATCCTATCCTATCCTCTATCCTATCCTATCCTCCATACTATCCTATCCTCAATCCTATCCTTTCCTGTATCCTATCCAATCCTGTATCCTATCCTGTCCTCTATACTATCCTATCCTCTATCCTAACCTATCCTCTATCTTATCCTATCCTCTATCCTATCCTATCTTCTATCCTATCCTATCCTCTATCCTATCCTATCCCCTATCCTATCCTCTATCCTATCTTCTATCCTATCCTATCCTCTATCCTATCAAATCCCCAATCCTATCCTCTATCCTATCCTATCATCTATCCTCTATCCTATCCAATCCTCTATCCTATCCTATCCTCTATCCTATCCTATCATCTATCCTATCCTATCCTCTATCCTATCCTATCGTCTATCCTATCCTCTATCCTATCCTAACCTCTATCCTATCCTATCCTCCATCCTATCCTATCCTCAATCCTATCCTTTCCTGTATCCTATCCAATCCTGTATCCTATCCTGTCCTCTATACTATCCTATCCTCTATCCTATCCTATCCTCTATTCTATCTTATCCTCTAACCTATCCTATGATCTATCCTATCCTATCGTCTATGCTATCCTCTATCCTATCCTATTCCTCTATCCTATCCTATCCTCTATCCTATCCTATCCTCTATCCTATCCTATCCTCTATCCTATCCTATCCTCTATCCTATCAAATCCCCTACCCTATCCTCTGTCCTATCCTATCCTCTATCCTCTATCCTATCCTATCCTCTATCCTATCCTATCCTCTATCCTATCCTATCCTCTATCTTATCCTATCCTCTATACTATCCTATCCTCTATCCTATCCTATACTCTATCCTATCAAATACCCTATCCTATCCTCTATCCTATCCTATCCTGTATCCTATCCTATCCTCTATCCTCTATCCTCTATCCTATCCTATCCTCTATCCTATCCTATCCTCTATCCTATCCTGTCGTCTATCCTATCCTCTATCCTATCCTATCCTATCCTCCATCCTATCCTATCCTCAATCCTATCCTTTCCTGTATCCTATCCAATCCTGTATCCTATCCTGACCTCTATACTATCCTATCCTCTATCCTAACCTATCCTCTATCTTATCCTATCATCTATCCTATCCTATCTTCTAGACTATCCTATCCTCTATCCTATCCTATCCCCTATCCTATCCTCTATCCTATCATCTATCCTCTATCCTATCCTATCTTCTATCCTATCCTATCCTCTATCCTCTATCCTATACTATCCTCTATCCTATCCTATCCTCTAACCTATCCTATCGTCTATCCTATCCTCTATCCTATCCTATCCTCTATCCTATCCTATCCTCCATCCTATCCTATCCTCAATCCTATCCTTTCCTGTATCCTATCCAATCCTGTATCCTATCCTGTCCTCTATACTATCCTATCCTCTATCCTATCCTATCCTCTATTCTATCTTATCCTCTAACCTATCCTATGATCTATCCTATCCTATCGTCTATGCTATCCTCTATCCTATCCTATTCCTCTATCCTATCCTATCCTCTATCCTATCCTAGCCTCTATTCTATCCTCTCCTCTATCCTATCCTATCCTCTATCCTATCCTATCCTCCATCCTATCCTATCCTCAATCCTATCCTTTCCTGTATCCTATCCAATCCTGTATCCTATCCTGTCCTCTATACTATCCTATCCTCTATCCTATCCTATCCTCTATTCTATCTTATCCTCTAACCTATCCTATCCTCTATCCTATCCTATCCTCTATCCTATCCTATCCTCTATCCTATCCTATCCTCTATCCTATCCTATCCTCTATCCTATCCTATCCTCTATCCTATCCTATCCTCTATCCTATCCTATCCTCTATCCTATCCTATCCTCAATCCTATCCTATCCTCTATCCTCTATCCTATACTATCCTCTATCCTATCCTATCGTCTATCCTATCCTCTATCCTATCCTATCCTCTATCCTATCCTATCCTATCCCCAATCCTATCCTTTCCTGTATCCTATCCAATCCTGTATCCTATCCTGTCCTCTATACAATCCTATCCTCTATCCTATCCTATCCTCTATTCTATCTTATCCTCTATCCTATCCTATGATCTATCCTATCCTATCGTCTATCCTATCCTCTATCCTATCCTATTCCTCTATCCTATCCTATCCTCTATCCTATCCTATCCTCTATCCTATCCTATCCTCTATCCTATCCTATCCTCTATCCTATCCTATCCTCTATCCTATCCTATCCTCTATCCTCTATCCTATACTATCCTCTATCCTATCCTATCCTCTATCCTATCCTATCGTCTATCCTATCCTCTATCCTATCCTATCATCTATCCTATCCTATCCTATCCTCAATCCTATCCTTTCCTGTATCCTATCCAATCCTGTATCCTATCGTGTCCTCTATACTATCCTATCCTCTATCCTATCCTATCCTCTAT
Source organism: Halictus rubicundus (assembly GCF_050948215.1). Taxonomy (NCBI): domain Eukaryota; kingdom Metazoa; phylum Arthropoda; class Insecta; order Hymenoptera; family Halictidae; genus Halictus; species Halictus rubicundus. The sequence goes on from NW_027488564.1 coordinate 608,854, forward strand.
TCTATCTTATCCTCTATCCTATCCTATGATCTATCCTATCCTATCGTCTATCCTATCCTATTCCTCTATCCTATCCTATCCTCTATCCTATCCTATCCTCTATCCTATCCTATCCTCTATCCTATCAAATCCCCTACCCTATCCTCTGTCCTATCCTATCCTCTATCCTCTATCCTATCCTATCCTCTATCCTATCCTATCCTCTATCCTATCCTATCATCTATCCTATCCTATCCTCTATCCTATCCTATCGTCTATCCTATCCTCTATCCTATCTTATCCTCTATCCTATCCTATCCTCTATCCTATCCTATCTTCTATCCTATCCTATCCTCTATCCTATCAAATCCCCTACCCTATCCTCTGTCCTATCCTATCCTCTATCCTATCCTATCCTCTATCCTATCCTATCCTATATCCTCTATCCTATACTATCCTCTATCCTATCCTATCCTCTATCCTATCCTATCGTCTATCCTATCCTCTATCCTATCCTATCCGCTATCCTATCCTATCCTCCATCCTATCCTATCCTCAATCCTATCCTTTCCTGTATCCTATCCAATCCTGTATCCTATCCTGTCCTCTATACTATCCTATCCTCTATCCTATCCTATCCTCTATTCTATCTTATCCTCTAACCTATCCTATGATCTATCCTATCCTATCGTCTATGCTATCCTCTATCCTATCCTATTCCTCTATCCTATCCTATCCTCTATCCTATCCTAGCCTCTATTCTATCCTATCCTCTATCCTATCCTATCCTCTATCCTATCCTATCCTCTATCCTATCCTATCCTATCCTCTATCCTATCCTATCCTATCCTATCCTATCCTATCCTATCCTCTATCCTATCCTATCCTCTATCCTATCCTATCCTCTATCGTATCCTATCCTCTATCCTATCCTATCCTCTATCCTATACTATCCTCTATCCTATCCTATCCTCTATCCTATCCTATCCTCTATCCTATCCTATCCTCTATCCTATCCTATCCTCTATCCTATCCTATCCTCTATCCTATCAAATCCCCTATCCTATCCTCTATCCTATCCTATCCTGTATCCTATCCTATCCTCTATCCTCTATCCTATCCTATCCTCTATCCTATCCTATCCTCTATCGTATCCTGTCGTCTATCCTATCCTCTATCCTATCCTATCCTCTATCCTATCCTATCCTGTCGTCTATCCTACCCTCTATCCTATCCTGTCCTCTATCCTATCCAATCCTCTATCCTATCCTATCCTCTATCCTATCCTATCCTCTATCCTATCCTATCCTCTATCCAATCCTCTATCCTATCCTATCCTCTATCCTATCCTATAGTCTATCCTATCCTATCTTCTATCCTATCCTATCCTCTATCCTATCAAATCCCCTACCCTATCCTCTGTCCTACCCTATCCTCCATCCTTTCCTATCCTCTATCCTATCCTATCCTCTTTCCTATCCTATCCTCCATCCTATCCTATCCTCAATCCTATCCTTTCCTGTATCCTATCCAATCCTCTATCCTATCCTATCCTCTATCCTATCCTATCGTCTATCCTATCCTCTATCCTATCCTATCCTCTATCCTATCCTATCCTATCCTCAATCCTATCCTTTCCTGTATCCTATCCAATCCTGTATCCTATCCTGTCCTCTATACTATCCTATCCTCTATCCTATCCTATCCTCTATTCTATCCTATCCTCTATCCTATCCTATCCTCTATCCTATCCTATCCTCTATCCTATCCTATCCTCTATCCTATCCTATCCTCTATCCTCTATCCTATACTATCCTCTATCCTATCCTATCCTCTATCCTATCCTATCGTCTATCCTATCCTCTATCCTATCCTATCATCTATCCTATCCTATCCTATCCTCAATCCTATCCTTTCCTGTATCCTATCCAATCCTGTATCCTATCGTGTCCTCTATACTATCCTATCCTCTATCCTATCCTATCCTCTATTCTATCTTATCCTCTATCCTATCCTATGATCTATCCTATCCTATCGTCTATCCTATCCTATCCTCTATCCTATCCTATCGTCTATCCTATCCTCTATCCTATCCTATCATCTATCCTATCCTATCCTATCCTCAATCCTATCCTTTCCTGTATCCTATCCAATCCTGTATCCTATCGTGTCCTCTATACTATCCTATCCTCTATCCTATCCTATCCTCTATTCTATCTTATCCTCTATCCTATCCTATGATCTATCCTATCCTATCGTCTATCCTATCCTATCCTCTATCCTATCCTATCGTCTATCCTATCCTCTATCCTATCCTATCATCTATCCTATCCTATCCTATCCTCAATCCTATCCTTTCCTGTATCCTATCCAATCCTGTATCCTATCGTGTCCTCTATACTATCCTATCCTCTATCCTATCCTATCCTCTATTCTATCTTATCCTCTATCCTATCCTATGATCTATCCTATCCTATCGTCTATCCTATCCTATTCCTCTATCCTATCCTATCCTCTATAATATCCTATCCTCTATCCTATCCTATCCTCTATCCTATCAAATCCCCTACCCTATCCTCTGTCCTATCCTATCCTCTATCCTCTATCCTATCCTATTCCTCTATCCTATCCTATCCTCTATCCTATCCTATCCTCTATCCTATCCTATCCTCTATCCTATCAAATCCCCTACCCTATCCTCTGTCCTATCCTATCCTCTATCCTCTATCCTATCCTATCCTCTATCCTATCCTATCCTCTATCCTATCCTATCCTCTATCTTATCCTATCCTCTATCCTATCCTATCTTCTAGACTATCCTATCCTCTATCCTATCCTATCCCCTATCCTATCCTCTATCCTATCATCTATCCTCTATCCTATCCTATCTTCTATCCTATCCTATCCTCTATCCTATCAAATCCCCTATCCTATCCTCTATCCTATCCTATCATCTATCCTCTATCCTATCCAATCCTCTATCCTATCCTATCCTCTATCCTATCAAATCCCCTATCCTATCCTCTGTCCTATCATATCCTCTATCCTATCCTATCATCTATCCTATCCTATCCTCTATCCTATCCTATCGTCTATCCTATCCTCTATCCTATCTTATCCTCTATCCTATCCTATCCTCTATCCTATCCTATCTTCTATCCTATCCTATCCTCTATCCTATCAAATCCCCTACCCTATCCTCTGTCCTATCCTATCCTCTATCCTATCCTATCCTCTATCCTATCCTATCCTCTATCCTCTATCCTATCCTATCCTCTATCCTATCCTATCCTCTATCCTATCCTGTCGTCTATCCTATCCTCTATCCTATCCTATCCTCTATCCTATCCTATCCTCCATACTATCCTATCCTCAATCCTATCCTTTCCTGTATCCTATCCAATCCTGTATCGTATCCTGTCCTCTATACTATCCTATCCTCTATCCTAACCTATCCTCTATCTTATCCTATCCTCTATCCTATCCTATCTTCTATCCTATCCTATCCTCTATCCTATCCTATCCCCTATCCTATCCTCTATCCTATCTTCTATCCTATCCTATCCTCTATCCTATCAAATCCCCAATCCTATCCTCTATCCTATCCTATCATCTATCCTCTATCCTATCCAATCCTCTATCCTATCCTATCCTCTATCCTATCAAATCCCCTATCCTATCCTCTGTCCTATCCTATCCTCTATCCTATCCTATCATCTATCCTATCCTATCCTCTATCCTATCCTATCGTCTATCCTATCCTCTATCCTATCCTATCCTATCCTCTATCCTATCCTATCCTCTATCCTATCCTATCCTCTATCCTATCAAATCCCCTATCCTATCCTCTATCCTATCCTATCCTGTATCCTATCCTATCCTCTATCCTCTATCCTATCCTATCCTCTATCCTATCCTATCCTGTCGTCTATCCTATCCTCTATCCTATCCTATCCTCTATCCTATCCTATCCTATCCTCTATCCTATCAAATCCCCTATCCTATCCTCTATCCTATCCTATCCTGTATCCTATCCTATCCTCTATCCTCTATCCTATCCTATCCTCTATCCTATCCTATCCTGTCGTCTATCCTATCCTCTATCCTATCCTATCCTCTATCCTATCCTATCCTCCATACTATCCTATCCTCAATCCTATCCTTTCCTGTATCCTATCCAATCCTGTATCCTATCCTGTCCTCTATACTATCCTATCCTCTATCCTAACCTATCCTCTATCTTATCCTATCCTCTATCCTATCCTATCTTCTATCCTATCCTATCCTCTATCCTATCCTTTCCTGTATCCTATCCAATCCTGTATCCTATCCTGTCCTCTATTCTATCCTACGTTCTATCCTATCCTATCCTCTATCCTATCCTATTCTCTATCCTATCCTATGCTCTATCCTATCCTATCGTCTATCCTATCTTCTATCCTATCCTATCAAATCCCCTATCCTATCCTCTGTCCTATCCTATCCTCTATCCTTTCCTATCCTCTATCCTATCCTCTATCCTATCCTATCCTCTATCCTATCCTTTCTTCTATCCTATCCTATCTTCTATCCTATCCTATCCTCTATCCTATCAAATCCCCTACCCTATCCTCTGTCCTATCCTATCCTCTATCCTATCCTATCCTCTATCCTCTATCCTATCCTATCCTCTATCCTATCTTATCCTCTATCCTATCCTATCCTCTATCCTATCCTATCTTCTATAATATCCTATCCTCTATCCTATCCTATCCCCTATCCTATCCTCTATCCTATCCTATCATCTATCCTCTATCCTATCCTATCTTCTATCCTATCCTATCCTCTATCCTATCAAATCCCCTATCCTATCCTCTATCCTATCCTATCATCTATCCTCTATCCTATCCAATCCTCTATCATATCCTATCCTCTATCCTATCAAATCCCCTGTCCTATCCTCTGTCCTATCCTATCCTCTATCCTATCCTATCCCCTATCCTATGCTATCCTCTATCCTATCCTATCCTCTATCCTATCCTATCGTCTATCCTATCCTCTATCCTATCCTATCCTCTATCCTATCCTATCCTCTATCCTATCCTATCTTCTATCCTATCCTATCCTCTATCCTATCAAATCCCCTACCCTATCCTCTGTCCTATCCTATCCTCTATCCTATCCTATCCTCTATCCTATCCTATCTTCTATCCTATCCTATCCTCTATCCTATCAAATCCCCTACCCTATCCTCTGTCCTATCCTATCCTCTATCCTTTCCTATCCTCTATCCTATCCTATCCTCTTTCCTATCCTATCCTCTATCCTATCCTATCCTCTATCCTATCCTATCCTCTATCCTATCCTATCCTCTATCCTATCCTATCCTCTATCCTATCCTATCCTCTATCCTATCCTCTATCCTATCCTATCCTCTATCCTATCCTATCCTCTATCCTATCCTATCCTCTATCCTCTATCCTATACTATCCTCTATCCTATCCTATCGTCTATCCTATCCTCTATCCTATCCTATCCTCTATCCTATCCTATCCTATCCCCAATCCTATCCTTTCCTGTATCTTATCCAATCCTGTATCCTATCCTGTCCTCTATACAATCCTATCCTCTATCCTATCCTATCCTCTATTCTATCTTATCCTCTATCCTATCCTATGATCTATCCTATCCTATCGTCTATCCTATCCTCTATCCTATCCTATTCCTCTATCCTATCCTATCCTCTATGCTATCCTATCCTCTATCCTATCCTATCCTCTATCCTATCCTATCCTCTATCCTATCCTATCCTCTATCCTATCCTATCCTCTATCCTCTATCCTATACTATCCTCTATCCTATCCTATCCTCTATCCTATCCTATCGTCTATCCTATCCTCTATCCTATCCTATCATCTATCCTATCCTATCCTATCCTCAATCCTATCCTTTCCTGTATCCTATCCAATCCTGTATCCTATCGTGTCCTCTATACTATCCTATCCTCTATCCTATCCTATCCTCTATTCTATCTTATCCTCTATCCTATCCTATGATCTATCCTATCCTATCGTCTATCCTATCCTATTCCTCTATCCTATCCTATCCTCTATCCTATCCTATCCTCTATCCTATCCTATCCTCTATCCTATCAAATCCCCTACCCTATCCTCTGTCCTATCCTATCCTCTATCCTCTATCCTATCCTATCCTCTATCCTATCCTATCCTCTATCCTATCCTATCATCTATCCTATCCTATCCTCTATCCTATCCTATCGTCTATCCTATCCTCTATCCTATCTTATCCTCTATCCTATCCTATCCTCTATCCTATCCTATCTTCTATCCTATCCTATCCTCTATCCTATCAAATCCCCTACCCTATCCTCTGTCCTATCCTATCCTCTATCCTATCCTATCCTCTATCCTATCCTATCCTATATCCTCTATCCTATACTATCCTCTATCCTATCCTATCCTCTATCCTATCCTATCGTCTATCCTATCCTCTATCCTATCCTATCCGCTATCCTATCCTATCCTCCATCCTATCCTATCCTCAATCCTATCCTTTCCTGTATCCTATCCAATCCTGTATCCTATCCTGTCCTCTATACTATCCTATCCTCTATCCTATCCTATCCTCTATTCTATCTTATCCTCTAACCTATCCTATGATCTATCCTATCCTATCGTCTATGCTATCCTCTATCCTATCCTATTCCTCTATCCTATCCTATCCTCTATCCTATCCTAGCCTCTATTCTATCCTATCCTCTATCCTATCCTATCCTCTATCCTATCCTATCCTCTATCCTATCCTATCCTATCCTCTATCCTATCCTATCCTATCCTATCCTATCCTATCCTCTATCCTATCCTATCCTCTATCCTATCCTATCCTCTATCGTATCCTATCCTCTATCCTATCCTATCCTCTATCCTATCCTATCCTCTATCCTATCCTATCCTCTATCCTATCCTATCCTCTATCCTATCCTATCCTCTATCCTATCCTATCCTCTATCCTATCAAATCCCCTATCCTATCCTCTATCCTATCCTATCCTGTATCCTATCCTATCCTCTATCCTCTATCCTATCCTATCCTCTATCCTATCCTATCCTCTATCGTATCCTGTCGTCTATCCTATCCTCTATCCTATCCTATCCTCTATCCTATCCTATCCTCCATACTATCCTATCCTCAATCCTATCCTTTCCTGTATCCTATCCAATCCTCTATCCTATCCTATCCTCTATCCTATCCTATCTTCTATCCTATCCTATCCTCTATCCTATCAAATCCCCTACCCTATCCTCTGTCCTATCCTATCCTCTATCCTATCCTATCCTCTATCCTATCCTATCCTCTATCCTCTATCCTATCCTATCCTCTATCCTATCCTATCCTCTATCCTATCCTGTCGTCTATCCTATCCTCTATCCTATCCTATCCTCTATCCTATCCTATCCTCCATACTATCCTATCCTCAATCCTATCCTTTCCTGTATCCTATCCAATCCTGTATCCTATCCTGTCCTCTATACTATCCTATCCTCTATCCTAACCTATCCTCTATCTTATCCTATCCTCTATCCTATCCTATCTTCTATCCTATCCTATCCTCTATCCTATCCTATCCCCTATCCTATCCTCTATCCTATCTTCTATCCTATCCTATCCTCTATCCTATCAAATCCCCAATCCTATCCTCTATCCTATCCTATCATCTATCCTATCCTATCCTCTATCCTATCCTATCGTCTATCCTATCCTCTATCCTATCCTAACCTCTATCCTATCCTATCCTCCATCCTATCCTATCCTCAATCCTATCCTTTCCTGTATCCTATCCAATCCTGTATCCTATCCTGTCCTCTATACTATCCTATCCTCTATCCTATCCTATCCTCTATCCTATCCTATCCTCTATCCTATCCTATCCTCTATCCTATCCTATCCTCTATCCTATCCTATCCTCTATCCTATCCTATCCTCTATCCTCTATCCTATACTATCCTCTATCCTATCCTATCGTCTATCCTATCCTCTATCCTATCCTATCCTCTATCCTATCCTATCCTATCCCCAATCCTATCCTTTCCTGTATCCTATCCAATCCTGTATCCTATCCTGTCCTCTATACAATCCTATCCTCTATCCTATCCTATCCTCTATTCTATCTTATCCTCTATCCTATCCTATGATCTATCCTATCCTATCGTCTATCCTATCCTCTATCCTATCCTATTCCTCTATCCTATCCTATCCTCTATCCTATCCTATCCTCTATCCTATCCTATCCTCTATCCTATCCTCTATCCTATCCTATCCTCTATCCTATCCTATCCTCTATCCTATCCTATCCTCTATCCTCTATCCTATACTATCCTCTATCCTATCCTATCCTCTATCCTATCCTATCGTCTATCCTATCCTCTATCCTATCCTATCATCTATCCTATCCTATCCTATCCTCAATCCTATCCTTTCCTGTATCCTATCCAATCCTGTATCCTATCGTGTCCTCTATACTATCCTATCCTCTATCCTATCCTATCCTCTATTCTATCTTATCCTCTATCCTATCCTATGATCTATCCTATCCTATCGTCTATCCTATCCTATTCCTCTATCCTATCCTATCCTCTATCCTATCCTATCCTCTATCCTATCCTATCCTCTATCCTATCAAATCCCCTACCCTATCCTCTGTCCTATCCTATCCTCTATCCTCTATCCTATCCTATCCTCTATCCTATCCTATCCTCTATCCTATCCTATCATCTATCCTATCCTATCCTCTATCCTATCCTATCGTCTATCCTATCCTCTATCCTATCTTATCCTCTATCCTATCCTATCCTCTATCCTATCCTATCTTCTATCCTATCCTATCCTCTATCCTATCAAATCCCCTACCCTATCCTCTGTCCTATCCTATCCTCTATCCTATCCTATCCTCTATCCTATCCTATCCTATATCCTCTATCCTATACTATCCTCTATCCTATCCTATCCTCTATCCTATCCTATCGTCTATCCTATCCTCTATCCTATCCTATCCGCTATCCTATCCTATCCTCCATCCTATCCTATCCTCAATCCTATCCTTTCCTGTATCCTATCCAATCCTGTATCCTATCCTGTCCTCTATACTATCCTATCCTCTATCCTATCCTATCCTCTATTCTATCTTATCCTCTAACCTATCCTATGATCTATCCTATCCTATCGTCTATGCTATCCTCTATCCTATCCTATTCCTCTATCCTATCCTATCCTCTATCCTATCCTAGCCTCTATTCTATCCTATCCTCTATCCTATCCTATCCTCTATCCTATCCTATCCTCTATCCTATCCTATCCTATCCTCTATCCTATCCTATCCTATCCTATCCTATCCTATCCTATCCTCTATCCTATCCTATCCTCTATCCTATACTATCCTCTATCCTATCCTATCCTCTATCCTATCCTATCCTCTATCCTATCCTATCCTCTATCCTATCCTATCCTCTATCCTATCCTATCCTCTATCCTATCAAATCCCCAATCCTATCCTCTATCCTATCCTATCCTGTATCCTATCCTATCCTCTATCCTCTATCCTATCCTATCCTCTATCCTATCCTATCCTCTATCGTATCCTGTCGTCTATCCTATCCTCTATCCTATCCTATCCTCTATCCTATCCTATCCTCCATACTATCCTATCCTCAATCCTATCCTTTCCTGTATCCTATCCAATCCTCTATCCTATCCTATCCTCTATCCTATCCTATCCTCTATCCTATCCTATCCTCTATCCTATCCTATCCTCTATCCTATCCTATCCTCTATCCTATCAAATCCCCTATCCTATCCTCTATCCTATCCTATCCTGTATCCTATCCTATCCTCTATCCTCTATCCTATCCTATCCTCTATCCTATCCTATCCTCTATCCTATCCTGTCGTCTATCCTACCCTCTATCCTATCCTGTCCTCTATCCTATCCAATCCTCTATCCTATCCTATCCTCTATCCTATCCTATCCTCTATCCTATCCTATCCTCTATCCAATCCTCTATCCTATCCTATCCTCTATCCTATCCTATAGTCTATCCTATCCTATCTTCTATCCTATCCTATCCTCTATCCTATCAAATCCCCTACCCTATCCTCTGTCCTACCCTATCCTCCATCCTTTCCTATCCTCTATCCTATCCTATCCTCTTTCCTATCCTATCCTCCATCCTATCCTATCCTCAATCCTATCCTTTCCTGTATCCTATCCAATCCTCTATCCTATCCTATCCTCTATCCTATCCTATCGTCTATCCTATCCTCTATCCTATCCTATCCTCTATCCTATCCTATCCTATCCTCAATCCTATCCTTTCCTGTATCCTATCCAATCCTGTATCCTATCCTGTCCTCTATACTATCCTATCCTCTATCCTATCCTATCCTCTATTCTATCCTATCCTCTATCCTATCCTATCCTCTATCCTATCCTATCCTCTATCCTATCCTATCCTCTATCCTATCCTATCCTCTATCCTCTATCCTATACTATCCTCTATCCTATCCTATCCTCTATCCTATCCTATCGTCTATCCTATCCTCTATCCTATCCTATCATCTATCCTATCCTATCCTATCCTCAATCCTATCCTTTCCTGTATCCTATCCAATCCTGTATCCTATCGTGTCCTCTATACTATCCTATCCTCTATCCTATCCTATCCTCTATTCTATCTTATCCTCTATCCTATCCTATGATCTATCCTATCCTATCGTCTATCCTATCCTATCCTCTATCCTATCCTATCGTCTATCCTATCCTCTATCCTATCCTATCATCTATCCTATCCTATCCTATCCTCAATCCTATCCTTTCCTGTATCCTATCCAATCCTGTATCCTATCGTGTCCTCTATACTATCCTATCCTCTATCCTATCCTATCCTCTATTCTATCTTATCCTCTATCCTATCCTATGATCTATCCTATCCTATCGTCTATCCTATCCTATCCTCTATCCTATCCTATCGTCTATCCTATCCTCTATCCTATCCTATCATCTATCCTATCCTATCCTATCCTCAATCCTATCCTTTCCTGTATCCTATCCAATCCTGTATCCTATCGTGTCCTCTATACTATCCTATCCTCTATCCTATCCTATCCTCTATTCTATCTTATCCTCTATCCTATCCTATGATCTATCCTATCCTATCGTCTATCCTATCCTATTCCTCTATCCTATCCTATCATCTATCCTCTATCCTATCCAATCCTCTATCATATCCTATCCTCTATCCTATCAAATCCCCTGTCCTATCCTCTGTCCTATCCTATCCTCTATCCTATCCTATCCCCTATCCTATGCTATCCTCTATCCTATCCTATCCTCTATCCTATCCTATCGTCTATCCTATCCTCTATCCTATCCTATCCTCTATCCTATCCTATCCTCTATCCTATCCTATCTTCTATCCTATCCTATCCTCTATCCTATCAAATCCCCTACCCTATCCTCTGTCCTATCCTATCCTCTATCCTATCCTATCCTCTATCCTATCCTATCTTCTATCCTATCCTATCCTCTATCCTATCAAATCCCCTACCCTATCCTCTGTCCTATCCTATCCTCTATCCTTTCCTATCCTCTATCCTATCCTATCCTCTTTCCTATCCTATCCTCTATCCTATCCTATCCTCTATCCTATCCTATCCTCTATCCTATCCTATCCTCTATCCTATCCTATCCTCTATCCTATCCTATCCTCTATCCTATCCTCTATCCTATCCTATCCTCTATCCTATCCTATCCTCTATCCTATCCTATCCTCTATCCTCTATCCTATACTATCCTCTATCCTATCCTATCGTCTATCCTATCCTCTATCCTATCCTATCCTCTATCCTATCCTATCCTATCCCCAATCCTATCCTTTCCTGTATCCTATCCAATCCTGTATCCTATCCTGTCCTCTATACAATCCTATCCTCTATCCTATCCTATCCTCTATTCTATCTTATCCTCTATCCTATCCTATGATCTATCCTATCCTATCGTCTATCCTATCCTCTATCCTATCCTATTCCTCTATCCTATCCTATCCTCTATGCTATCCTATCCTCTATCCTATCCTATCCTCTATCCTATCCTATCCTCTATCCTATCCTATCCTCTATCCTATCCTATCCTCTATCCTCTATCCTATACTATCCTCTATCCTATCCTATCCTCTATCCTATCCTATCGTCTATCCTATCCTCTATCCTATCCTATCATCTATCCTATCCTATCCTATCCTCAATCCTATCCTTTCCTGTATCCTATCCAATCCTGTATCCTATCGTGTCCTCTATACTATCCTATCCTCTATCCTATCCTATCCTCTATTCTATCTTATCCTCTATCCTATCCTATGATCTATCCTATCCTATCGTCTATCCTATCCTATTCCTCTATCCTATCCTATCCTCTATCCTATCCTATCCTCTATCCTATCCTATCCTCTATCCTATCAAATCCCCTACCCTATCCTCTGTCCTATCCTATCCTCTATCCTCTATCCTATCCTATCCTCTATCCTATCCTATCCTCTATCCTATCCTATCATCTATCCTATCCTATCCTCTATCCTATCCTATCGTCTATCCTATCCTCTATCCTATCTTATCCTCTATCCTATCCTATCCTCTATCCTATCCTATCTTCTATCCTATCCTATCCTCTATCCTATCAAATCCCCTACCCTATCCTCTGTCCTATCCTATCCTCTATCCTATCCTATCCTCTATCCTATCCTATCCTATATCCTCTATCCTATACTATCCTCTATCCTATCCTATCCTCTATCCTATCCTATCGTCTATCCTATCCTCTATCCTATCCTATCCGCTATCCTATCCTATCCTCCATCCTATCCTATCCTCAATCCTATCCTTTCCTGTATCCTATCCAATCCTGTATCCTATCCTGTCCTCTATACTATCCTATCCTCTATCCTATCCTATCCTCTATTCTATCTTATCCTCTAACCTATCCTATGATCTATCCTATCCTATCGTCTATGCTATCCTCTATCCTATCCTATTCCTCTATCCTATCCTATCCTCTATCCTATCCTAGCCTCTATTCTATCCTATCCTCTATCCTATCCTATCCTCTATCCTATCCTATCCTCTATCCTATCCTATCCTATCCTCTATCCTATCCTATCCTATCCTATCCTATCCTATACTCTATCCTATCCTATCCTCTATCCTATCCTATCCTCTATCGTATCCTATCCTCTATCCTATCCTATCCTCTATCCTATCCTATCCTCTATCCTATCCTATCCTCTATCCTATCCTATCCTCTATCCTATCCTATCCTCTATCCTATCCTATCCTCTATCCTATCAAATCCCCTATCCTATCCTCTATCCTATCCTATCCTGTATCCTATCCTATCCTCTATCCTCTATCCTATCCTATCCTCTATCCTATCCTATCCTCTATCGTATCCTGTCGTCTATCCTATCCTCTATCCTATCCTATCCTCTATCCTATCCTATCCTCCATACTATCCTATCCTCAATCCTATCCTTTCCTGTATCCTATCCAATCCTCTATCCTATCCTATCCTCTATCCTATCCTATCTTCTATCCTATCCTATCCTCTATCCTATCAAATCCCCTACCCTATCCTCTGTCCTATCCTATCCTCTATCCTATCCTATCCTCTATTCTATCTTATCCTCTATCCTATCCTATGATCTATCCTATCCTATCGTCTATCCTATCCTCTATCCTATCCTATTCCTCTATCCTATCCTATCCTCTATCCTATCCTATCCTCTATCCTATCCTATCCTCTATCCTATCCTCTATCCTATCCTATCCTCTATCCTATCCTATCCTCTATCCTATCCTATCCTCTATCCTCTATCCTATACTATCCTCTATCCTATCCTATCCTCTATCCTATCCTATCGTCTATCCTATCCTCTATCCTATCCTATCATCTATCCTATCCTATCCTATCCTCAATCCTATCCTTTCCTGTATCCTATCCAATCCTGTATCCTATCGTGTCCTCTATACTATCCTATCCTCTATCCTATCCTATCCTCTATTCTATCTTATCCTCTATCCTATCCTATGATCTATCCTATCCTATCGTCTATCCTATCCTATTCCTCTATCCTATCCTATCCTCTATCCTATCCTATCCTCTATCCTATCCTATCCTCTATCCTATCAAATCCCCTACCCTATCCTCTGTCCTATCCTATCCTCTATCCTCTATCCTATCCTATCCTCTATCCTATCCTATCCTCTATCCTATCCTATCATCTATCCTATCCTATCCTCTATCCTATCCTATCGTCTATCCTATCCTCTATCCTATCTTATCCTCTATCCTATCCTATCCTCTATCCTATCCTATCTTCTATCCTATCCTATCCTCTATCCTATCAAATCCCCTACCCTATCCTCTGTCCTATCCTATCCTCTATCCTATCCTATCCTCTATCCTATCCTATCCTATATCCTCTATCCTATACTATCCTCTATCCTATCCTATCCTCTATCCTATCCTATCGTCTATCCTATCCTCTATCCTATCCTATCCGCTATCCTATCCTATCCTCCATCCTATCCTATCCTCAATCCTATCCTTTCCTGTATCCTATCCAATCCTGTATCCTATTCTGTCCTCTATACTATCCTATCCTCTATCCTATCCTATCCTCTATTCTATCTTATCCTCTAACCTATCCTATGATCTATCCTATCCTATCGTCTATGCTATCCTCTATCCTATCCTATTCCTCTATCCTATCCTATCCTCTATCCTATCCTAGCCTCTATTCTATCCTATCCTCTATCCTATCCTATCCTCTATCCTATCCTATCCTCTATCCTATCCTATCCTATCCTCTATCCTATCCTATCCTATCCTATCCTATCCTATCCTATCCTCTATCCTATCCTATCCTCTATCCTATACTATCCTCTATCCTATCCTATCCTCTATCCTATCCTATCCTCTATCCTATCCTATCCTCTATCCTATCCTATCCTCTATCCTATCCTATCCTCTATCCTATCAAATCCCCAATCCTATCCTCTATCCTATCCTATCCTGTATCCTATCCTATCCTCTATCCTCTATCCTATCCTATCCTCTATCCTATCCTATCCTCTATCGTATCCTGTCGTCTATCCTATCCTCTATCCTATCCTATCCTCTATCCTATCCTATCCTCCATACTATCCTATCCTCAATCCTATCCTTTCCTGTATCCTATCCAATCCTCTATCCTATCCTATCCTCTATCCTATCCTATCCTCTATCCTATCCTATCCTCTATCCTATCCTATCCTCTATCCTATCCTATCCTCTATCCTATCAAATCCCCTATCCTATCCTCTATCCTATCCTATCCTGTATCCTATCCTATCCTCTATCCTCTATCCTATCCTATCCTCTATCCTATCCTATCCTCTATCCTATCCTGTCGTCTATCCTACCCTCTATCCTATCCTGTCCTCTATCCTATCCAATCCTCTATCCTATCCTATCCTCTATCCTATCCTATCCTCTATCCTATCCTATCCTCTATCCAATCCTCTATCCTATCCTATCCTCTATCCTATCCTATAGTCTATCCTATCCTATCTTCTATCCTATCCTATC
Source organism: Halictus rubicundus (assembly GCF_050948215.1). Lineage (NCBI taxonomy): Eukaryota > Metazoa > Arthropoda > Insecta > Hymenoptera > Halictidae > Halictus > Halictus rubicundus. The sequence continues at coordinate 624,505 of NW_027488564.1, forward strand.
CTCTATCCTATCAAATCCCCTACCCTATCCTCTGTCCTACCCTATCCTCCATCCTTTCCTATCCTCTATCCTATCCTATCCTCTTTCCTATCCTATCCTCCATCCTATCCTATCCTCAATCCTATCCTTTCCTGTATCCTATCCAATCCTCTATCCTATCCTATCCTCTATCCTATCCTATCGTCTATCCTATCCTCTATCCTATCCTATCCTCTATCCTATCCTATCCTATCCTCAATCCTATCCTTTCCTGTATCCTATCCAATCCTGTATCCTATCCTGTCCTCTATACTATCCTATCCTCTATCCTATCCTATCCTCTATTCTATCCTATCCTCTATCCTATCCTATCCTCTATCCTATCCTATCCTCTATCCTATCCTATCCTCTATCCTATCCTATCCTCTATCCTCTATCCTATACTATCCTCTATCCTATCCTATCCTCTATCCTATCCTATCGTCTATCCTATCCTCTATCCTATCCTATCATCTATCCTATCCTATCCTATCCTCAATCCTATCCTTTCCTGTATCCTATCCAATCCTGTATCCTATCGTGTCCTCTATACTATCCTATCCTCTATCCTATCCTATCCTCTATTCTATCTTATCCTCTATCCTATCCTATGATCTATCCTATCCTATCGTCTATCCTATCCTATCCTCTATCCTATCCTATCGTCTATCCTATCCTCTATCCTATCCTATCATCTATCCTATCCTATCCTATCCTCAATCCTATCCTTTCCTGTATCCTATCCAATCCTGTATCCTATCGTGTCCTCTATACTATCCTATCCTCTATCCTATCCTATCCTCTATTCTATCTTATCCTCTATCCTATCCTATGATCTATCCTATCCTATCGTCTATCCTATCCTATCCTCTATCCTATCCTATCGTCTATCCTATCCTCTATCCTATCCTATCCTCTATCCTATCCTATCCTCTATCCTATCCTATCCTCTATCCTCTATCCTATCCTATTCCTCTATCCTATCCTATCCTCTATCCTATCCTATCCTCTATCCTATCCTATCCTCTATCCTATCAAATCCCCTACCCTATCCTCTGTCCTATCCTATCCTCTATCCTCTATCCTATCCTATCCTCTATCCTATCCTATCCTCTATCCTATCCTATCCTCTATCTTATCCTATCCTCTATCCTATCCTATCTTCTAGACTATCCTATCCTCTATCCTATCCTATCCCCTATCCTATCCTCTATCCTATCCTATCCTCTATCCTATCCTATCTTCTATCCTATCCTATCCTCTATCCTATCAAATCCCCTACCCTATCCTCTGTCCTATCCTATCCTCTATCCTATCCTATCCTCTATCCTATCCTATCCTCTATCCTCTATCCTATCCTATCCTCTATCCTATCCTATCCTCTATCCTATCCTGTCGTCTATCCTATCCTCTATCCTATCCTATCCTCTATCCTATCCTATCCTCCATACTATCCTATCCTCAATCCTATCCTTTCCTGTATCCTATCCAATCCTGTATCGTATCCTGTCCTCTATACTATCCTATCCTCTATCCTAACCTATCCTCTATCTTATCCTATCCTCTATCCTATCCTATCTTCTATCCTATCCTATCATCTATCCTATCCTATCCCCTATCCTATCCTCTATCCTATCTTCTATCCTATCCTATCCTCTATCCTATCAAATCCCCAATCCTATCCTCTATCCTATCCTATCATCTATCCTCTATCCTATCCAATCCTCTATCCTATCCTATCCTCTATCCTATCAAATCCCCTATCCTATCCTCTGTCCTATCCTATCCTCTATCCTATCCTATCATCTATCCTATCCTATCCTCTATCCTATCCTATCGTCTATCCTATCCTCTATCCTATCCTAACCTCTATCCTATCCTATCCTCCATCCTATCCTATCCTCAATCCTATCCTTTCCTGTATCCTATCCAATCCTGTATCCTATCCTGTCCTCTATACTATCCTATCCTCTATCCTATCCTATCCTCTATTCTATCTTATCCTCTAACCTATCCTATGATCTATCCTATCCTATCGTCTATGCTATCCTCTATCCTATCCTATTCCTCTATCCTATCCTATCCTCTATCCTATCCTATCCTCTATCCTATCCTATCCTCTATCCTATCCTATCCTCTATCCTATCAAATCCCCTACCCTATCCTCTGTCCTATCCTATCCTCTATCCTCTATCCTATCCTATCCTCTATCCTATCCTATCCTCTATCCTATCCTATCCTCTATCTTATCCTATCCTCTATACTATCCTATCCTCTATCCTATCCTATACTCTATCCTATCAAATCCCCTATCCTATCCTCTATCCTATCCTATCCTGTATCCTATCCTATCCTCTATCCTCTATCCTCTATCCTATCCTATCCTCTATCCTATCCTATCCTCTATCCTATCCTGTCGTCTATCCTATCCTCTATCCTATCCTATCCTATCCTCCATCCTATCCTATCCTCAATCCTATCCTTTCCTGTATCCTATCCTGACCTCTATACTATCCTATCCTCTATCCTAACCTATCCTCTATCTTATCCTATCCTCTATCCTATCCTATCTTCTAGACTATCCTATCCTCTATCCTATCCTATCCCCTATCCTATCCTCTATCCTATCATCTATCCTCTATCCTATCCTATCTTCTATCCTATCCTATCCTCTATCCTCTATCCTATCCTATCCTCTATCCTATCCTATCCTCTATCCTATCCTATCCTCCATCCTATCCTATCCTCAATCCTATCCTTTCCTGTATCCTATCCAATCCTGTATCCTATCCTGTCCTCTATACTATCCTATCCTCTATCCTATCCTATCCTCTATTCTATCTTATCCTCTAACCTATCCTATGATCTATCCTATCCTATCGTCTATGCTATCCTCTATCCTATCCTATTCCTCTATCCTATCCTATCCTCTATCCTATCCTAGCCTCTATTCTATCCTCTCCTCTATCCTATCCTATCCTCTATCCTATCCTATCCTCCATCCTATCCTATCCTCAATCCTATCCTTTCCTGTATCCTATCCAATCCTGTATCCTATCCTGTCCTCTATACTATCCTATCCTCTATCCTATCCTATCCTCTATTCTATCTTATCCTCTAACCTATCCTATGATCTATCCTATCCTATCGTCTATGCTATCCTCTATCCTATCCTGTTCCTCTATCCTATCCTATCCTCTATCCTATCCTATCCTCTATTCTATCCTATCCTCTATCCTATCCTATCCTCTATCCTATACTATCCTCTATCCTATCCTATCCTCTATCCTATCATATCCTCTATCCTATCATATCCTCTATCCTATCATATCCTCTATCCTATCCTATCCTCTATCCTATCCTATCCTCTATCCTATCAAATCCCCTATCCTATCCTCTATCCTATCCTATCCTGTATCCTATCCTATCCTCTATCCTCTATCCTATCCTATCCTCTATCCTATCCTATCCTCTATCCTATCCTGTCGTCTATCCTATCCTCTATCCTATCCTATCCTCTATCCTATCCTATCCTCCATACTATCCTATCCTCAATCCTATCCTTTCCTGTATCCTATCCAATCCTGTATCCTATCCTGTCCTCTATACTATCCTATCCTCTATCCTAACCTATCCTCTATCTTATCCTATCCTCTATCCTATCCTATCTTCTATCCTATCCTATCCTCTATCCTATCCTATCCCCTATCCTATCCTCTATCCTATCAAATCCCCAATCCTATCCTCTATCCTATCCTATCATCTATTCTCTATCCTATCCAATCCTCTATCCTATCCTATCCTCTATCCTATCAAATCCCCTATCCTATCCTCTGTCCTATCCTATCCTCTATCCTATCCTATCATCTATCCTATCCTATCCTCTATCCTATCCTATCGTCTATCCTATCCTCTATCCTATCCTATCCTCTATCCTATCCTATCCTCCATCCTATCCTATCCTCAATCCTATCCTTTCCTGTATCCTATCCAATCCTGTATCCTATAATGTCCTCTATACTATCCTATCCTCTATCCTATCCTATCCTCTATTCTATCTTATCCTCTAACCTATCCTATGATCTATCCTATCCTATCGTCTATGCTATCCTCTATCCTATCCTGTTCCTCTATCCTATCCTATCCTCTATCCTATCCTATCCTCTATTCTATCCTATCCTCTATCCTATCCTATCCTCTATCCTATCCTATCCTCTATCCTATCCTATCCTATCCTCTATCCTATCCTATCCTATCCTATCCTATCCTATCCTCTATCCTATCCTATCCTCTATCCTATCCTATCCTCTATCGTATCCTATCCTCTATCCTATCTTATCCTCTATCCTATACTATCCTCTATCCTATCCTATCCTCTATCCTATCCTATGATCTATCCTATCCTATCGTCTATCCTATCCTCTATCCTATCCTATTCCTCTATCCTATCCTATCCTCTATCCTATCCTATCCTCTATTCTATCCTATCCTCTATCCTATCCTATCCTCTATCCTATCCTATCCTCTATCCTATCCTATCCTATCCTATCCTATCCTCTATCCTATCCTATCCTCTATCCTATCCTATCCTCTATCGTATCCTATCCTCTATCCTATCCTATCCTCTATCCTATCCTATCCTCTATCCTATCCTATGATCTATCCTATCCTATCGTCTATCCTATCCTCTATCCTATCCTATTCCTCTATCCTATCCTATCCTCTATCCTATCCTATCCTCTATTCTATCCTATCCTCTATCCTATCCTATCCTCTATCCTATCCTATCCTCTATCCTATCCTATCCTATCCTATCCTATTCTCTATCCTATCCTATGCTCTATCCTATCCTATCCTCTATCCTATCCTATCCTCTATCCTATCTTATCATCTATCCTATCCTATCCTCTATCCTATCCTATCTTCTATAATATCCTATCCTCTATCCTATCCTATCCTCTATCCTATCCTATCCCCTATCCTATGCTATCCTCTATCCTATCCTATCCTCTATCCTATCCTATCCTCTATCCTATCCTATCCTCTATCCTATCCTATCTTCTATCCTATCCTATCCTCTATCCTATCAAATCCCCTACCCTATCCTCTGTCCTATCCTATCCTCTATCCTATCCTATCCTCTATCCTATCCTATCCTCTATCCTATCAAATCCCCTATCCTATCCTCTGTCCTATCCTATCCTCTATCCTATCCTATCATCTATCCTATCCTATCCTCTATCCTATCCTATCGTCTATCCTATCCTCTATCCTATCCTATCCTCTATCCTATCCTATCCTCTATCCTATCCTATCTTCTACCCTATCCTACCCTCTATCCTATCAAATCCCCTACCCTATCCTCTGTCCTATCCTATCCTCTATCCTATCCTATCCTCTATCCTATCCTATCCTCTATCCTATCCTATCCTCTATCCTCTATATTGTACTATCCTCTATCCTATCCTATCCTCTATCCTATCCTATCCTCCATCCTATCCTATCTTCAATCCTATCCTTTCCTGTATCCTATCCAATCCTGTATCCTATCCTGTCCTCTATACTATCCTATCCTCTATCCTATCCTATCCTCTATTCTATCTTATCCTCTATCCTATCCTATGATCTATCCTATCCTATCGTCTATCCTATCCTCTATCCTATCCTATTCCTCTATCCTATCCTATCCTCTATCCTATCCTATCCTCTATTCTATCCTATCCTCTTTCCTATCCTATCCTCTATCCTATCCTATCCTATCCTCTATCCTATCCTATCCTATCCTCTATCCTATCCTATCCTATCCTATCCTATCCTATCCTCTATCCTATCCTATCCTCTATCCTATCCTATCCTCTATCGTATCCTATCCTCTATCCTATCCTATCCTCTATCCTATCCTATCCTCTATCCTATCCTATCCTCTATCCTATCCTATCCTCTATCCTATCCTATTCTCTATCCTATCCTATCCTCTATCCTATCCTATCCTCTATCCTATCAAGTCCCCTATCCTATCCTCTATCCTATCCTATCCTCTATCCTCTATCCTATCCTATCTTCTATCCTATCCTACCCTCTATCCTATCAAATCCCCTACCCTATCCTCTGTCCTATCCTATCCTCTATCGTATCCTATCCTCTATCCTATCCTATCCTCTATCCTCTATATTATACTATCCTCTATCCTATCCTATCCTCTATCCTATCCTATCCTCCATCCTATCCTATCTTCAATCCTATCCTTTCCTGTATCCTATCCAATCCTGTATCCTATCAAGTCCCCTATCCTATCCTCTATCCTATCCTATCCTCTATCCTCTATCCTATCCTATCTTCTATCCTATCCTACCCTCTATCCTATCAAATCCCCTACCCTATCCTCTGTCCTATCCTATCCTCTATCCTATCCTATCCTCTATCCTATCCTATCCTCTATCCTCTATATTATACTATCCTCTATCCTATCCTATCCTCTATCCTATCCTATCCTCCATCCTATCCTATCTTCAATCCTATCCTTTCCTGTATCCTATCCAATCCTGTATCCATTCCGTCCTCTATACTATCCTATCCTCTATCCTATCGTATCCTCTATTCTATCTTATCCTCTATCCTATCCTATGATCTATCCTATCCTATCGTCTATCCTATCCTCTATCCTATCCTATCCTCTATCGTATCCTATCCTCTATCCTATCCTATCCTCTATCCTATCCTATCCTCTATCCTATCCTATCCTCTATCCTATCCTATCCAATCCTCTATCCTATCCTATCCTCTATCCTATCCTATCCTCTATCCTATCAAATCCCCTATCCTATCCTCTATCCTATCCTATCCTGTATCCTATCCTATCCTCTATCCTCTATCCTATCCTATCCTCTATCCTATCCTATCCTGTCGTCTATCCTATCCTCTATCCTATCCTATCCTCTATCCTATCCTTTCCTGTATCCTATCCAATCCTGTATCCTATCCTGTCCTCTATTCTATCCTACGTTCTATCCTATCCTATCCTCTATCCTATCCTATTCTCTATCCTATCCTATGCTCTATCCTATCCTATCCTCTATCCTATCCTATCCTCTATCCTATCTTATCCTCTATCCTATCCTATCCTCTATCCTATCCTATCTTCTATAATATCCTATCCTCTATCCTATCCTATCATCTATCCTATCCTATCCTCTATCCTATCCTATCGTCTATCCTATCCTCTATCCTATCCTATCCTCTATCCTATCCTATTCTCTATCCTATCCTATCCTCTATCCTATCCTATCCTCTATCCTATCAAGTCCCCTATCCTATCCTCTATCCTATCCTATCCTCTATCCTCTATCCTATCCTATCTTCTATCCTATCCTACCCTCTATCCTATCAAACCCCCTACCCTATCCTCTGTCCTATCCTATCCTCTATCCTATCCTATCCTCTATCCTATCCTATCCTCTATCCTATCCTATCCTCTATCCTCTATATTATACTATCCTCTATCCTATCCTATCCTCTATCCTATCCTATCCTCCATCCTATCCTATCTTCAATCCTATCCTTTCCTGTATCCTATCCAATCCTGTATCCTATCCTGTCCTCTATACTATCCTATCCTCTATCCTATCGTATCCTCTATTCTATCTTATCCTCTATCCTATCCTATGATCTATCCTATCCTATCGTCTATCCTATCCTCTATCCTATCCTATTCCTCTATCCTATCCTATCCTCTATCCTATCCTATCCTCTATTCTATCCTATCCTCTATCCTATCCTATCCTCTATCCTATCCTATCCTCTATCCTATCCTATCCTATCCTCTATCCTATCCTATCCTATCCTATCCTATCCTATCCTCTATCCTATCCTATCCTCTATCCTATCCTATCCTCTATCGTATCCTATCCTCTATCCTATCCTATCCTCTATCCTATCCTATCCTCTATCCTATCCTATCCTCTATCCTATCCTATCCTCTATCCTATCCTATTCTCTATCCTATCCTATCCTCTATCCTATCCTATCCTCTATCCTATCAAGTCCCCTATCCTATCCTCTATCCTATCCTATCCTCTATCCTCTATCCTATCCTATCCTCTATCCTATCCTATCCTCTATCCTATCAAATCCCCTACCCTATCCTCTGTCCTATCCTATCCTCTATCCTATCCTATCCTCTATCCTATCCTATCCTCTATCCTATCCTATCCTCTATCCTCTATATTATACTATCCTCTATCCTATCCTATCCTCTATCCTATCCTATCCTCCATCCTATCCTATCTTCAATCCTATCCTTTCCTGTATCCTATCCAATCCTGTATCCATTCCGTCCTCTATACTATCCTATCCTCTATCCTATCGTATCCTCTATTCTATCTTATCCTCTATCCTATCCTATGATCTATCCTATCCTATCGTCTATCCTATCCTCTATCCTATCCTATCCTCTATCGTATCCTATCCTCTATCCTATCCTATCCTCTATCCTATCCTATCCTCTATCCTATCCTATCCTCTATCCTATCCTATCCTATCCTCTATCCTATCCTATCCTCTATCCTATCAAATCCCCTATCCTATCCTCTATCCTATCCTATCCTGTATCCTATCCTATCCTCTATCCTCTATCCTATCCTATCCTCTATCCTATCCTATGCTGTCGTCTATCCTATCCTCTATCCTATCCTATCCTCTATCCTATCCTATCCAATCCTGTATCCTATCCTGTCCTCTATTCTATCCTACGTTCTATCCTATCCTATCCTCTATCCTATCCTATTCTCTATCCTATCCTATGCTCTATCCTATCCTATCCTCTATCCTATCCTATCCTCTATCCTATCTTATCCTCTATCCTATCCTATCCTCTATCCTATCCTATCTTCTATAATATCCTATCCTCTATCCTATCCTATCCCCTATCCTATCCTCTATCCTATCCTATCATCTATCCTCTATCCTATCCTATCTTCTATTATATCCTATCCTCTATCCTATCAAATCCCCTATCCTATCCTCTATCCTATCCTATCATCTATCCTCTATCCTATCCAATCCTCTAACCTATCCTATCCCCTATCCTATCAAATCCCCTGTCCTATCCTCTGTCCTATCCTATCCTCTATCCTATCCTATCCCCTACCCTATGCTATCCTCTATCCTATCCTATCCTCTATCCTATCCTATCCTCTATCCTATCCTATCCTCTATCCTATCCTATCTTCTATCCTATCCTATCCTCTATCCTATCAAATCCCCTACCCTATCCTCTGTCCTATCCTATCCTCTATCCTATCCTATCCTCTATCCTATCCTATCCTCTATCCTATCCTATCCTCTATCCTATCAAATCCCCTATCCTATCCTCTGTCCTATCCTATCCTCTATCCTATCCTATCATCTATCCTATCCTATCCTCTATCCTATCCTATCGTCTATCCTATCCTCTATCCTATCCTATCCTCTATCCTATCCTATCCTCTATCCTATCCTATCTTCTATCCTATCCTACCCTCTATCCTATCAAATCCCCTACCCTATCCTCTGTCCTATCCTATCCTCTATCCTATCCTATCCTCTATCCTATCCTATCCTCTATCCTATTCTATCCTCTATCCTCTATATTGTACTATCCTCTATCCTATCCTATCCTCTATCCTATCCTATCCTCCATCCTATCCTATCTTCAATCCTATCCTTTCCTGTATCCTATCCAATCCTGTATCCTATCCTGTCCTCTATACTATCCTATCCTCTATCCTATCCTATCCTCTATTCTATCTTATCCTCTATCCTATCCTATGATCTATCCTATCCTATCGTCTATCCTATCCTCTATCCTATCCTATTCCTCTATCCTATCCTATCCTCTATCCTATCCTATCCTCTATTCTATCCTATCCTCTATCCTATCCTATCCTCTATCCTATCCTATCCTCTATCCTATCCTATCCTCTATCCTATCCTATCCTATCCTCTATCGTATCCTATCCTCTATCCTATCCTATCCTCTATCCTATCAAGTCCCCTATCCTATCCTCTATCCTATCCTATCCTCTATCCTCTATCCTATCCTATCTTCTATCCTATCCTACCCTCTATCCTATCAAATCCCCTACCCTATCCTCTGTCCTATCCTATCATCTATCCTATCCTATCCTCTATCCTATCCTATCCTCTATCCTATCCTATCCTCTATCCTCTATATTATACTATCCTCTATCCTATCCTATCCTCTATCCTATCCTATCCTCCATCCTATCCTATCTTCAATCCTATCCTTTCCTGTATCCTATCCAATCCTGTATCCTATCCTGTCCTCTATACTATCCTATCCTCTATCCTATCGTATCCTCTATTCTATCTTATCCTCTATCCTATCCTATGTTCTATCCTATCCTATCGTCTATCCTATCCTCTATCCTATCCTATTCCTCTATCCTATCCTATCCTCTATCCTATCCTATCCTCTATTCTATCCTATCCTCTATCCTATCCTATCCTCTATCCTATCCTATCCTCTATCCTATCCTATCCTATCCTCTATCCTATCCTATCCTATCCTATCCTATCCTATCCTCTATCCTATCCTATCCTCTATCCTATCCTATCCTCTATCGTATCCTATCCTCTATCCTATCGTATCCTCTATCCTATCCTATCCTCTATCCTATCCTATCCTCTATCCTATCCTATCCTCTATCCTATCCTATTCTCTATCCTATCCTATCCTCTATCCTATCCTATCCTCTATCCTATCAAGTCCCCTATCCTATCCTCTATCCTATCCTATCCTCTATCCTCTATCCTCTATCCTATCCTATCCTCTATCCTATCCTATCCTCTATCCTATCAAATCCCCTACCCTATCCTCTGTCCTATCCTATCCTCTATCCTATCCTATCCTCTATCCTATCCTATCCTCTATCCTATCCTATCCTCTATCCTCTATATTATACTATCCTCTATCCTATGATATCCTCTATCCTATCCTATCCTCCATCCTATCCTATCTTCAATCCTATCCTTTCCTGTATCCTATCCAATCCTGTATCCATTCCGTCCTCTATACTATCCTATCCTCTATCCTATCGTATCCTCTATTCTATCTTATCCTCTATCCTATCCTATGATCTATCCTATCCTATCGTCTATCCTATCCTCTATCCTATCCTATTCCTCTATCCTATCCTATCCTCTATCCTATCCTATCCTCTATTCTATCCTATCCTCTATCCTATCCTATCCTCTATCCTATCCTATCCTCTATCCTATCCTATCCTATCCTCTATCCTATCCTATCCTATCCTATCCTATCCTATCCTCTATCCTATCCTATCCTCTATCCTATCCTATCCTCTATCGTATCCTATCCTCTATCCTATCCTATCCTCTATCCTATCCTATCCTCTATCGTCTATCCTATCCTCTATCCTATCCTATCCTCTATCGTATCCTATCCTCTATCCTATCCTATCCTCTATCCTATCCTATCCTCTATCCTATCCTATCCTCTATCCTATCCTATCCAATCCTCTATCCTATCCTATCCTCTATCCTATCCTATCCTCTATCCTATCAAATCCCCTATCCTATCCTCTATCCTATCCTATCCTGTATCCTATCCTATCCTCTATCCTCTATCCTATCCTATCCTCTATCCTATCCTATCCTGTCGTCTATCCTATCCTCTATCCTATCCTATCCTCTATCCTATCCTTTCCTGTATCCTATCCAATCCTGTATCCTATCCTGTCCTCTATTCTATCCTACGTTCTATCCTATCCTATCCTCTATCCTATCCTATTCTCTATCCTATCCTATGCTCTATCCTATCCTATCCTCTATCCTATCCTATCCTCTATCCTATCTTATCCTCTATCCTATCCTATCCTCTATCCTATCCTATCTTCTATAATATCCTATCCTCTATCCTATCCTATCATCTATCCTATCCTATCCTCTATCCTATCCTATCGTCTATCCTATCCTCTATCCTATCCTATCCTCTATCCTATCGTATCCTCTATTCTATCTTATCCTCTATCCTATCCTATGATCTATCCTATCCTATCGTCTATCCTATCCTCTATCCTATCCTATCCTCTATCGTATCCTATCCTCTATCCTATCCTATCCTCTATCCTATCCTATCCTCTATCCTATCCTATCCTCTATCCTATCCTATCCTATCCTCTATCCTATCCTATCCTCTATCCTATCAAATCCCCTATCCTATCCTCTATCCTATCCTATCCTGTATCCTATCCTATCCTCTATCCTCTATCCTATCCTATCCTCTATCCTATCCTATCCTGTCGTCTATCCTATCCTCTATCCTATCCTATCCTCTATCCTATCCTTTCCTGTATCCTATCCAATCCTGTATCCTATCCTGTCCTCTATTCTATCCTACGTTCTATCCTATCCTATCCTCTATCCTATCCTATTCTCTATCCTATCCTATGCTCTATCCTATCCTATCCTCTATCCTATCCTATCCTCTATCCTATCTTATCCTCTATCCTATCCTATCCTCTATCCTATCCTATCTTCTATAATATCCTATCCTCTATCCTATCCTATCCCCTATCCTATCCTCTATCCTATCCTATCATCTATCCTCTATCCTATCCTATCTTCTATCCTATCCTATCCTCTATCCTATCAAATCCCCTATCCTATCCTCTATCCTATCCTATCATCTATCCTCTATCCTATCCAATCCTCTATCCTATCCTATCCCCTATCCTATCAAATCCCCTGTCCTATCCTCTGTCCTATCCTATCCTCTATCCTATCCTATCCCCTATCCTATGCTATCCTCTATCCTATCCTATCCTCTATCCTATCCTATCCTCTATCCTATCCTATCCTCTATCCTATCCTATCCTCTATCCTATCCTATCTTCTATCCTATCCTATCCTCTATCCTATCAAATCCCCTACCCTATCCTCTGTCCTATCCTATCCTCTATCCTATCCTATCCTCTATCCTATCCTATCCTCTATCCTATCAAATCCCCTATCCTATCCTCTGTCCTATCCTATCCTCTATCCTATCCTATCATCTATCCTATCCTATCCTCTATCCTATCCTATCGTCTATCCTATCCTCTATCCTATCCTATCCTCTATCCTATCCTATCCTCTATCCTATCCTATCTTCTATCCTATCCTACCCTCTATCCTATCAAATCCCCTACCCTATCCTCTGTCCTATCCTATCCTCTATCCTATCCTATCCTCTATCCTATCCTATCCTCTATCCTATTCTATCCTCTATCCTCTATATTGTACTATCCTCTATCCTATCCTATCCTCTATCCTATCCTATCCTCCATCCTATCCTATCTTCAATCCTATCCTTTCCTGTATCCTATCCAATCCTGTATCCTATCCTGTCCTCTATACTATCCTATCCTCTATCCTATCCTATCCTCTATTCTATCTTATCCTCTATCCTATCCTATGATCTATCCTATCCTATCGTCTATCCTATCCTCTATCCTATCCTATTCCTCTATCCTATCCTATCCTCTATCCTATCCTATCCTCTATTCTATCCTATCCTCTATCCTATCCTATCCTCTATCCTATCCTATCCTCTATCCTATCCTATCCTCTATCCTATCCTATCCTATCCTCTATTGTATCCTATCCTCTATCCTATCCTATCCTCTATCCTATCCTATCCTCTATCCTATCCTATCCTCTATCCTATCCTATCCTCTATCCTATCCTATCCTCTATCCTATTCTATCCTCTATCCTCTATATTGTACTATCCTCTATCCTATCCTATCCTCTATCCTATCCTATCCTCTATCCTATCCTATCCTCTATCGTATCCTATCCTCTATCCTATCCTATCCTCTATCCTATCCTATCCTCTATCCTATCCTATCCTCTATCCTATCCTATCCTCTATCCTATCCTATCCTCTATCCTATCCTATCCTCTATCCTCTATATTATACTATCCTCTATCCTATCCTATCCTCTATCCTATCCTATCCTCCATCCTATCCTATCTTCAATCCTATCCTTTCCTGTATCCTATCCAATCCTGTATCCTATCCTGTCCTCTATACTATCCTATCCTCTATCCTATCGTATCCTCTATCCTATCCTATGATCTATCCTATCCTATCGTCTATCCTATCCTCTATCCTATCCTATTCCTCTATCCTATCCTATCCTCTATCCTATCCTATCCTCTATTCTATCCTATCCTCTATACTATCCTATCCTCTATCCTATCCTATCCTCTATCCTATCCTATCCTATCCTCTATCCTATCCTATCCTATCCTATCCTATCCTATCCTCTATCCTATCCTATCCTCTATCCTATCCTATCCTCTATCGTATCCTATCCTCTATCCTATCCTATCCTCTATCCTATCCTATCCTCTATCCTATCCTATCCTCTATCCTATCCTATCCTCTATCCTATCCTATTCTCTATCCTATCCTATCCTCTATCCTATCCTATCCTCTATCCTATCAAGTCCCCTATCCTATCCTCTATCCTCTATCCTATCCTATCCTCTATCCTATCCTATCCTCTATCCTATCAAATCCCCTATCCTATCCTCTGTCCTATCCTATCCTCTATCCTATCCTATCCTCTATCCTATCCTATCTTCTATCCTATCCTACCCTCTATCCTATCAAATCCCCTACCCTATCCTCTGTCCTATCCTATCCTCTATCCTATCCTATCCTCTATCCTATCCTATCCTCTATCCTCTATCCTATACTATCCTCTATCCTATCCTATCCTCTATCCTATCCTATCCTCCATCCTATCCTATCTTCAATCCTATCCTTTCCTGTATCCTATCCAATCCTGTATCCTATCCTGTCCTCTATACTATCCTATCCTCTATCCTATCCTATCCTCTATTCTATCTTATCCTCTATCCTATCCTATGATCTATCCTATCCTATCGTCTATCCTATCCTCTATCCTATCCTATTCCTCTATCCTATCCTATCCTCTATCCTATCCTATCCTCTATTCTATCCTATCCTCTATCCTATCCTATCCCCTATCCTATCCCATCCTATCCTCTATCGTATCCTATCCTATCCTATCCTATCCTCTATCCTATCCTATCCTCTATCCTATCCTATCCTCTATCCTATCCTATCCTCTATCCTATCAAATCCCCAATCCTATCCTCTATCCTATCCTATCATCTATCCTCTATCCTATCCAATCCTCTATCCTATCCTATCCTCTATCCTATCAAATCCCCTATCCTATCCTCTGTCCTATCCTATCCTCTATCCTATCCTATCATCTATCCTATCCTATCCTCTATCCTATCCTATCGTCTATCCTATCCTCTATCCTATCCTATCCTCTATCCTATTCTATCCTCTATCCTATCCTATCTTCTATCCTATCCTACCCTCTATCCTATCAAATCCCCTACCCTATCCTCTGTCCTATCCTATCCTCTATCCTATCCTATCCTCTATCCTATCCTATCCTCTATCCTCTATCCTATACTATCCTCTATCCTATCCTATCCTCTATCCTATCCTATCGTCTATCCTATCCTCTATCCTATCCTATCCTCCATCCTATCCTATCCTCTATCCTATCCTATCCTCTATCCTATCCTATCATATATCCTATCCTATCCTCTATCCTATCCTATCGTCTATCCTATCCTCTATCCTATCCTATCGTCTATCCTATCCTCTATCCTATCCTATCCTCTATCCTATCCTATCCTCTATCCTATCCTATCTTCTAACCTATCCTACCCTCTATCCTATCAAATCCCCTACCCTATCCTCTGTCCTATCCTATCCTCTATCCTATCCTATCCTCTATCCTATCCTGTCGTCTATCCTATCCTCTATCCTATCCTATCCTCTATCCTATCCTATCCTCTATCCTCTATCCTATACTATCCTCTATCGTATCCTATCCTCTATCCTATCCTATCGTCTATCCTATCCTCTATCCTATCCTATCCTATCCTCAATCCTATCCTTTCCTGTATCCTATCCAATCCTGTATCCTATCCTGTCCTCTATACTATCCTATCCTCTATCCTATCCTATCATCTATTCTATCTTATCCTCTATCCTATCCTATGATCTATCCTATCCTATCGTCTATCCTATCCTCTATCCTATCCTATTCCTCTATCCTATCCTATCCTCTATCCTTTCCTATCCTCTATCCTATCCTATCCTCTATCCTATCCTATCCTCTATCCTATCAAATCCCCTACCCTATCCTCTGTCCTATCCTATCCTCTATCCTCTATCCTATCCTATCCTCTATCCTATCCTATCCTCTATCCTATCCTATCCTCTATCTTATCCTATCCTCTATCCTATCCTATCCTATCCTCTATCCTATCAAATCCCCTATCCTATCCTCTATCCTATCCTATCCTGTATCCTATCCTATCCTCTATCCTATATCCTCTATTCTATCCTATCCTCTATCCTATCCTATCCTCTATCGTATCCTGTCGTCTATCCTATCCTCTATCCTATCCTATCCTATCCTCCATCCTATCCTATCCTCAATCCTATCCTTTCCTGTATCCTATCCAATCCTGTATCCTATCCTGTCCTCTATACTATCCTATCCTCTATCCTAACCTATCCTCTATCTTGTCCTATCCTCTATCCTATCCTATCTTCTATCCTATCCTATCCTCTATCCTATCCTATCCCCTATCCTATCCTCTGTCCTATCATATCCTCTATCCTATCCTATCCTCTATCCTATCCTATCCTCTATCCTATCCTATCTTCTATCCTATCCTATCCTCTATCCTATCAAATCCCCTACCCTATCCTCTGTCCTATCCTATTCTCTATCCTATCCTATCCTCTATCCTATCCTATCCTCTATCCTCTATCCTATACTATCCTCTATCCTATCCTATCCTCTATCCTCTATCCTATCCTATCCTCTATCCTATCTTATCCTCTATCCTATCCTATCCTCTATCCTATCCTATCTTCTATAATATCCTATCCTCTATCCTATCCTATCCTCTATCCTCTATCCTCTATCCTATCCTATCCTCTATCCTATCCTATCCTCTATCCTATCCTGTCGTCTATCCTATCCTCTATCCTATCCTATCCTGTATCCTATCCTATCCTCTATCCTCTATCCTATCCTATCCTCTAACCTATCCTATGATCTATCCTATCCTATCGTCTATGCTATCCTCTATCCTATCCTATTCCTCTATCCTATCCTATCCTCTATCCTATACTATCCTCTATTCTATCCTATCCTCTATCCTATCCTATCCTCTATCCTATCCTATCCTCTATCCTATCAAATCCCCTATCCTATCCTCTATCCTATCCTATCATCTATCCTCAATCCTATCCAATCCTCTATCCTATCCTATCCTCTATCCTATCAAATCCCCTATCCTATCCTCTGTCCTATCCTATCCTCTATCCTATCCTATCCTCTATCCTATCGTATCCTCTATCCTATCCTATCGTCTATCCTATCCTCTATCCTATCCTATCCTCTATCCTATCCTATCCTCTATCCTATCCTATCTTCTATCCTATCCTATCCTCTATCCTATCAAATCCCCTACCCTATCCTCTGTCCTATCCTATCCTCTATCCTATCCTCTATCCTATCCTCTATCCTCTATCCTATCCTATCCTCTATACTATCCTATCCTCTATCCTATCAAATCCCCTACCCTATCCTCTGTCCTATCCTATCCTCTATCCTATCCTATCCTCTATCCTATCCTATCCTCTATCCTATCCTATCCTCTATCCTATCCTATCCTCTATCCTATCATATCCTCTATCCTATCCTATCCTCTATCCTCTATCCTATACTATCCTCTATCCTATCCTATCCTCTATCCTATCCTATCGTCTATCCTATCCTCTATCCTATCCTATCCTCTATCCTATCAAATCCCCTACCCTATCCTCTGTCCTATCCTATCCTCTATCCTCTATCCTATCCTATCCTCTATCCTATCCTATCCTCTATCCTATCCTATCCTCTATCTTATCCTATCCTCTATCCTATCCTATCCTCTATCCTATCCTATACTCTATCCTATCAAATCCCCTATCCTATCCTCTATCCTATCCTATCCTGTATCCTATCCTATCCTCTATCCTCTATCCTCTATCCTATCCTATCCTCTATCCTATCCTATCCTCTATCCTATCCTGTCGTCTATCCTATCCTCTATCCTATCCTATCCTATCCTCCATCCTATCCTATCCTTAATCATATCCTTTCCTGTATCCTATCCAATCCTGTATCCTATCCTGACCTCTATACTATCCTATCCTCTATCCTAACCTATCCTCTATCTTATCCAATCCTCTATCCTATCCTATCCTCTATCGTATCAAATCCCCTATCCTATCCTCTGTCCTATCATATCCTCTATCCTATCCTATCATCTATCCTATCCTATCCTCTATCCTATCCTATCGTCTATCCTATCCTCTATCCTATCTTATCCTCTATCCTATCCTATCCTCTATCCTATCCTATCAAATCCCCTATCCTATCCTCTGTCCTATCCTATCCTCTATCCTTTCCTATCCTCTATCCTATCCTCTATCCTATCCTATCCTCTATCCTATCCTTTCCTCTATCCTATCCTATCTTCTATCCTATCCTATCCTCTATCCTATCAAATCCCCTACCCTATCCTATCCTCTATCCTATCAAATCCCCTACCCTATCCTCTGTCCTATCCTATCCTCTATCCTATCCTCTATCCTATCCTCTATCCTCTATCCTATCCTATCCTCTATACTATCCTATCGTCTATCCTATCCTCTATCCTATCCTATCCTCAATCCTATCCTTTCCTGTATCCTATCCAATCCTGTATCCTATCCTGTCCTCTATTCTATCCTACGTTCTATCCTATCCTATCCTCTATCCTATCCTATTCTCTATCCTATCCTATCATCTATCCTCTATCCTATCCTATCTTCTATCCTATCCTATCATCTATCCTATCAAATCCCCTATCCTATCCTCTATCCTATCCTATCATCTATCCTCTATCCTATCCAATCCTCTATCCTATCCTATCCTCTATCCTATCAAATCCCCTGTCCTATCCTCTGTCCTATCCTATCCTCTATCCTATCCTATCCTCTATCCTATCCTATCCTCTATCCTATCCTATCCTCTATCCTATCCTATCATCTATCCTATCCTATCCTATCCTATCCTCAATCCTATCCTTTCCTGTATCCTATCCAATCCTGTATCCTATCCTGTCCTCTATACTATCCTATCCTCTATCCTATCCTATCCTCTATTCTATCTTATCCTCTATCCTATCCTATGATCTATCCTATCCTATCGTCTATCCTATCCTCTATCCTATCCTATTCCTCTATCCTATCCTATCCTCTATCCTATCCTATCCTCTATCCTATCCTATCCTCTATCCTATCCTATCCTCTATCCTATCCTATCCTCTATCCTATCCTATCCTCTATCCTATCAAATCCCCTACCCTATCCTCTGTCCTATCCTATCCTCTATCCTCTATCCTATCCTATCCTCTATCCTATCCTATCCTCTATCCTATCAAATCCCCTATCCTATCCTCTGTCCTATCCTATCCTCTATCCTATCCTCTATCCTATCCTATCCTCTATCCTATCCTATCCTCCATCCTATCCTATCCTCAATCCTATGCTTTCCTGTATCCTATCCAATCCCGTATCCTATCCTGTCCTCTATACTATCCTATCCTCTATCCTATCCTATCCTCTATTCTATCTTATCCTCTAACCTATCCTATGATCTATCCTATCCTATCGTCTATGCTATCCTCTATCCTATCCTATTCCTCTATCCTATCCTATCCTCTATCCTATACTATCCTCTATTCTATCCTATCCTCTATCCTATCCTATCCTCTATCCTATCCTATCCTCTATCCTATCAAATCCCCTATCCTATCCTCTATCCTATCCTATCATCTATCCTCAATCCTATCCAATCCTCTATCCTATCCTATCCTCTATCCTATCAAATCCCCTATCCTATCCTCTGTCCTATCCTATCCTCTATCCTATCCTATCCTCTATCCTATCGTATCCTCTATCCTATCCTATCCTCTATCCTATCCTATCCTCTATCCTATCCTATCTTCTATCCTATCCTATCCTCTATCCTATCAAATCCCCTACCCTATCCTCTGTCCTATCCTATCCTCTATCCTATCCTCTATCCTATCCTCTATCCTCTATCCTATCCTATCCTCTATACTATCCTATCCTCTATCCTATCAAATCCCCTACCCTATCCTCTGTCCTATCCTATCCTCTATCCTATCCTATCCTCTATCCTATCCTATCCTCTATCCTATCCTATCCTCTATCCTATCCTATCCTCTATCCTATCCTATCCTCTATCCTATCCTATCCTCTATCCTATCCTATCCTCTATCCTATCCTATCCTCTATCCTATACTATCCTCTATCCTATCCTATCCTCTATCCTATCCTATCGTCTATCCTATCCTCTATCCTATCCTATCCTCTATCCTATCCTATCCTATCCTCAATCCTATCCTTTCCTGTATCCTATCCAATCCTGTATCCTATCGTGTCCTCTATACTATCCTATCCTCTATCCTATCCTATCCTCTATTCTATCTTATCCTCTATCCTATCCTATGATCTATCCTATCCTATCGTCTATCCTATCCTCTATCCTATCCTATTCCTCTATCCTATCCTATCCTATCCTCTATCCTATACTATCCTCTATCGTATCCTATCCTCTATCCTATCCTATCGTCTATCCTATCCTCTATCCTATCCTATTCCTCTATCCTATCCTATCCTCTATCCTTTCCTATCCTCTATCCTATCCTATCCTCTATCCTATCCTATCCTCTATCCTATCAAATCCCCTACCCTATCCTCTGTCCTATCCTATCCTCTATCCTCTATCCTATCCTATCCTCTATCCTATCCTATCCTCTATCCTATCCTATCCTCTATCTTATCCTATCCTCTATCCAATCCTATCCTATCCTCTATCCTATCAAATCCCCTATCCTATCCTCTATCCTATCCTATCCTGTATCCTATCCTATCCTCTATCCTATATCCTCTATCCTATCCTATCCTCTATCCTATCCTATCCTCTATCGTATCCTGTCGTCTATCCTATCCTCTATCCTATCCTATCCTATCCTCCATCCTATCCTATCCTCAATCCTATCAAATCCCCTATCCTATCCTCTGTCCTATCATATCCTCTATCCTATCCTATCATCTATCCTATCCTATCCTCTATCCTATCCTATCGTCTATCCTATCCTCTATCCTATCCTATCCTCTATCCTATCCTATCCTCTATCCTATCCTATCCTCTATCCTATCAAATCCCCTATCCTATCCTCTATCCTATCCTATCATCTATCCTCAATCCTATCCAATCCTCTATCCTATCCTATCCTCTATCCTATCAAATCCCCTATCCTATCCTCTGTCCTATCCTATCCTCTATCCTATCCTATCCTCTATCCTATCGTATCCTCTATCCTATCCTATCGTCTATCCTATCCTCTATCCTATCCTATCCTCTATCCTATCCTATCCTCTATCCTATCCTATCTTCTATCCTATCCTATCCTCTATCCTATCAAATCCCCTACCCTATCCTCTGTCCTATCCTATCCTCTATCCTATCCTCTATCCTATCCTCTATCCTCTATCCTATCCTATCCTCTATACTATCCTATCCTCTATCCTATCAAATCCCCTACCCTATCCTCTGTCCTATCCTATCCTCTATCCTATCCTATCCTCTATCCTATCCTATCCTCTATCCTATCCTATCCTCTATCCTATCCTATCCTCTATCCTATCCTATCCTCTATCCTATCCTATCCTCCATCCTATCCTATCCTCTATCCTATCCTATCCTCTATCCTATCCTATCATATATCCTATCCTATCCTCTATCCTATCCTATCGTCTATCCTATCCTCTATCCTATCCTATCGTCTATCCTATCCTCTATCCTATCCTATCCTCTATCCTATCCTATCCTCTATCCTATCCTATCTTCTAACCTATCCTACCCTCTATCCTATCAAATCCCCTACCCTATCCTCTGTCCTATCCTATCCTCTATCCTATCCTATCCTCTATCCTATCCTGTCGTCTATCCTATCCTCTATCCTATCCTATCCTCTATCCTATCCTATCCTCTATCCTCTATCCTATACTATCCTCTATCGTATCCTATCCTCTATCCTATCCTATCGTCTATCCTATCCTCTATCCTATCCTATCCTATCCTCAATCCTATCCTTTCCTGTATCCTATCCAATCCTGTATCCTATCCTGTCCTCTATACTATCGTATCCTCTATCCTATCCTATCATCTATTCTATCTTATCCTCTATCCTATCCTATGATCTATCCTATCCTATCGTCTATCCTATCCTCTATCCTATCCTATTCCTCTATCCTATCCTATCCTCTATCCTTTCCTATCCTCTATCCTATCCTATCCTCTATCCTATCCTATCCTCTATCCTATCAAATCCCCTACCCTATCCTCTGTCCTATCCTATCCTCTATCCTCTATCCTATCCTATCCTCTATCCTATCCTATCCTCTATCCTATCCTATCCTCTATCTTATCCTATCCTCTATCCTATCCTATCCTATCCTCTATCCTATCAAATCCCCTATCCTATCCTCTATCCTATCCTATCCTGTATCCTATCCTATCCTCTATCCTATATCCTCTATTCTATCCTATCCTCTATCCTATCCTATCCTCTATCGTATCCTGTCGTCTATCCTATCCTCTATCCTATCCTATCCTATCCTCCATCCTATCCTATCCTCAATCCTATCCTTTCCTGTATCCTATCCAATCCTGTATCCTATCCTGTCCTCTATACTATCCTATCCTCTATCCTAACCTATCCTCTATCTTGTCCTATCCTCTATCCTATCCTATCTTCTATCCTATCCTATCCTCTATCCTATCCTATCCCCTATCCTATCCTCTGTCCTATCATATCCTCTATCCTATCCTATCCTCTATCCTATCCTATCCTCTATCCTATCCTATCTTCTATCCTATCCTATCCTCTATCCTATCAAATCCCCTACCCTATCCTCTGTCCTATCCTATTCTCTATCCTATCCTATCCTCTATCCTATCCTATCCTCTATCCTCTATCCTATACTATCCTCTATCCTATCCTATCCTCTATCCTCTATCCTATCCTATCCTCTATCCTATCTTATCCTCTATCCTATCCTATCCTCTATCCTATCCTATCTTCTATAATATCCTATCCTCTATCCTATCCTATCCTCTATCCTCTATCCTCTATCCTATCCTATCCTCTATCCTATCCTATCCTCTATCCTATCCTGTCGTCTATCCTATCCTCTATCCTATCCTATCCTGTATCCTATCCTATCCTCTATCCTCTATCCTATCCTATCCTCTAACCTATCCTATGATCTATCCTATCCTATCGTCTATGCTATCCTCTATCCTATCCTATTCCTCTATCCTATCCTATCCTCTATCCTATACTATCCTCTATTCTATCCTATCCTCTATCCTATCCTATCCTCTATCCTATCCTATCCTCTATCCTATCAAATCCCCTATCCTATCCTCTATCCTATCCTATCATCTATCCTCAATCCTATCCAATCCTCTATCCTATCCTATCCTCTATCCTATCAAATCCCCTATCCTATCCTCTGTCCTATCCTATCCTCTATCCTATCCTATCCTCTATCCTATCGTATCCTCTATCCTATCCTATCGTCTATCCTATCCTCTATCCTATCCTATCCTCTATCCTATCCTATCCTCTATCCTATCCTATCTTCTATCCTATCCTATCCTCTATCCTATCAAATCCCCTACCCTATCCTCTGTCCTATCCTATCCTCTATCCTATCCTCTATCCTATCCTCTATCCTCTATCCTATCCTATCCTCTATACTATCCTATCCTCTATCCTATCAAATCCCCTACCCTATCCTCTGTCCTATCCTATCCTCTATCCTATCCTATCCTCTATCCTATCCTATCCTCTATCCTATCCTATCCTCTATCCTATCCTATCCTCTATCCTATCATATCCTCTATCCTATCCTATCCTCTATCCTCTATCCTATACTATCCTCTATCCTATCCTATCCTCTATCCTATCCTATCGTCTATCCTATCCTCTATCCTATCCTATCCTCTATCCTATCAAATCCCCTACCCTATCCTCTGTCCTATCCTATCCTCTATCCTCTATCCTATCCTATCCTCTATCCTATCCTATCCTCTATCCTATCCTATCCTCTATCTTATCCTATCCTCTATCCTATCCTATCCTCTATCCTATCCTATACTCTATCCTATCAAATCCCCTATCCTATCCTCTATCCTATCCTATCCTGTATCCTATCCTATCCTCTATCCTCTATCCTCTATCCTATCCTATCCTCTATCCTATCCTATCCTCTATCCTATCCTGTCGTCTATCCTATCCTCTATCCTATCCTATCCTATCCTCCATCCTATCCTATCCTTAATCCTATCCTTTCCTGTATCCTATCCAATCCTGTATCCTATCCTGACCTCTATACTATCCTATCCTCTATCCTAACCTATCCTCTATCTTATCCAATCCTCTATCCTATCCTATCCTCTATCGTATCAAATCCCCTATCCTATCCTCTGTCCTATCATATCCTCTATCCTATCCTATCATCTATCCTATCCTATCCTCTATCCTATCCTATCGTCTATCCTATCCTCTATCCTATCTTATCCTCTATCCTATCCTATCCTCTATCCTATCCTATCTTCTATCCTATCCTATCCTCTATCCTATCAAATCCCCTACCCTATCCTCTGTCCTATCCTATCCTCTATCCTATCCTATCCTCTATCCTATCCTATCCTCTATCCTCTATCCTATACTATCCTCTATCCTATCCTATCCTCTAACCTATCCTATCTTCTATCCTATCCTATCCTCTATCCTATCAAATCCCCTACCCTATCCTCTGTCCTATCCTATCCTCTATCCTATCCTCTATCCTATCCTCTATCCTCTATCCTATCCTATCCTTTATACTATATTATCGTCTATCCTATCCTCTATCCTATCCTATCCTCAATCCTATCCTTTCCTGTATCCTATCCAATCCTGTATCCTATCCTGTCCTCTATTCTATCCTACGTTCTATCCTATCCTATCCTCTATCCTATCCTATTCTCTAGCCTATCCTATGCTCTATCCTATCCTATCGTCTATCCTATCTTCTATCCTATCCTATCAAATCCCCTATCCTATCCTCTGTCCTATCCTATCCTCTATCCTTTCCTATCCTCTATCCTATCCTCTATCCTATCCTATCCTCTATCCTATCCTTTCCTCTATCCTATCCTATCTTCTATCCTATCCTATCCTCTATCCTATCAAATCCCCTACCCTATCCTATCCTCTATCCTATCAAATCCCCTACCCTATCCTCTGTCCTATCCTATCCTCTATCCTATCCTCTATCCTATCCTCTATCCTCTATCCTATCCTATCCTCTATACTATCCTATCGTCTATCCTATCCTCTATCCTATCCTATCCTCAATCCTATCCTTTCCTGTATCCTATCCAATCCTGTATCCTATCCTGTCCTCTATTCTATCCTACGTTCTATCCTATCCTATCCTCTATCCTATCCTATTCTCTATCCTATCCTATGCTCTATCCTATCGTATCGTCTATCCTATCTTCTATCCTATCCTATCAAATCCCCTATCCTATCCTCTGTCCTATCCTATCCTCTATCCTTTCCTATCCTCTATCCTATCCTCTATCCTATCCTATCCTCTATCCTATCTTATCCTCTATCCTATCCTATCCTCTATCCTATCCTATCATCTATCCTCTATCCTATCCTATCTTCTATCCTATCCTATCATCTATCCTATCAAATCCCCTATCCTATCCTCTATCCTATCCTATCATCTATCCTCTATCCTATCCAATCCTCTATCCTATCCTATCCTCTATCCTATCAAATCCCCTGTCCTATCCTCTGTCCTATCCTATCCTCTATCCTATCCTATCCTCTATCCTATCCTATCCTCTATCCTATCCTATCCTCTATCCTATCCTATCCTCTATCCTATCCTATCCTATCTTATCCTCAATCCTATCCTTTCCTGTATCCTATCCAATCCTGTATCCTATCCTGTCCTCTATACTATCCTATCCTCTATCCTATCCTATCCTCTATTCTATCTTATCCTCTATCCTATCCTATGATCTATCCTATCCTATCGTCTATCCTATCCTCTATCCTATCCTATTCCTCTATCCTATCCTATCCTCTATCCTATCCTATCCTCTATCCTATCCTATCCTCTATCCTATCCTATCCTCTATCCTATCAAATCCCCTATCCTATCCTCTGTCCTATCATATCCTCTATCCTATCCTATCATCTATCCTATCCTATCCTCTATCCTATCCTATCGTCTATCCTATCCTCTATCCTATCCTATCCTCTATCCTATCCTATCCTCTATCCTATCCTATCCTCTATCCTATCAAATCCCCTATCCTATCCTCTATCCTATCCTATCATCTATCCTCAATCCTATCCAATCCTCTATCCTATCCTATCCTCTATCCTATCAAATCCCCTATCCTATCCTCTGTCCTATCCTATCCTCTATCCTATCCTATCCTCTATCCTATCGTATCCTCTATCCTATCCTATCGTCTATCCTATCCTCTATCCTATCCTATCCTCTATCCTATCCTATCCTCTATCCTATCCTATCTTCTATCCTATCCTATCCTCTATCCTATCAAATCCCCTACCCTATCCTCTGTCCTATCCTATCCTCTATCCTATCCTCTATCCTATCCTCTATCCTCTATCCTATCCTATCCTCTATACTATCCTATCCTCTATCCTATCAAATCCCCTACCCTATCCTCTGTCCTATCCTATCCTCTATCCTATCCTATCCTCTATCCTATCCTATCCTCTATCCTATCCTATCCTCTATCCTATCCTATCCTCTATCCTATCCTATCCTCTATCCTATCCTATCCTCCATTCTATCCTATCCTCTATCCTATCCTATCCTCTATCCTATCCTATCATATATCCTATCCTATCCTCTATCCTATCCTATCGTCTATCCTATCCTCTATCCTATCCTATCGTCTATCCTATCCTCTATCCTATCCTATCCTCTATCCTATCCTATCCTCTATCCTATCCTATCTTCTAACCTATCCTACCCTCTATCCTATCAAATCCCCTACCCTATCCTCTGTCCTATCCTATCCTCTATCCTATCCTATCCTCTATCCTATCCTGTCGTCTATCCTATCCTCTATCCTATCCTATCCTCTATCCTATCCTATCCTCTATCCTCTATCCTATACTATCCTCTATCGTATCCTATCCTCTATCCTATCCTATCGTCTATCCTATCCTCTATCCTATCCTATCCTATCCTCAATCCTATCCTTTCCTGTATCCTATCCAATCCTGTATCCTATCCTGTCCTCTATACTATCCTATCCTCTATCCTATCCTATCATCTATTCTATCTTATCCTCTATCCTATCCTATGATCTATCCTATCCTATCGTCTATCCTATCCTCTATCCTATCCTATTCCTCTAT
Source organism: Halictus rubicundus (assembly GCF_050948215.1). Taxonomy (NCBI): domain Eukaryota; kingdom Metazoa; phylum Arthropoda; class Insecta; order Hymenoptera; family Halictidae; genus Halictus; species Halictus rubicundus. The sequence goes on from NW_027488564.1 coordinate 652,251, forward strand.
CCTATCCTATCCTCTATCCTTTCCTATCCTCTATCCTATCCTATCCTCTATCCTATCCTATCCTCTATCCTATCAAATCCCCTACCCTATCCTCTGTCCTATCCTATCCTCTATCCTCTATCCTATCCTATCCTCTATCCTATCCTATCCTCTATCCTATCCTATCCTCTATCTTATCCTATCCTCTATCCTATCCTATCCTATCCTCTATCCTATCAAATCCCCTATCCTATCCTCTATCCTATCCTATCCTGTATCCTATCCTATCCTCTATCCTATATCCTCTATTCTATCCTATCCTCTATCCTATCCTATCCTCTATCGTATCCTGTCGTCTATCCTATCCTCTATCCTATCCTATCCTATCCTCCATCCTATCCTATCCTCAATCCTATCCTTTCCTGTATCCTATCCAATCCTGTATCCTATCCTGTCCTCTATACTATCCTATCCTCTATCCTAACCTATCCTCTATCTTGTCCTATCCTCTATCCTATCCTATCTTCTATCCTATCCTATCCTCTATCCTATCCTATCCCCTATCCTATCCTCTGTCCTATCATATCCTCTATCCTATCCTATCCTCTATCCTATCCTATCCTCTATCCTATCCTATCTTCTATCCTATCCTATCCTCTATCCTATCAAATCCCCTACCCTATCCTCTGTCCTATCCTATTCTCTATCCTATCCTATCCTCTATCCTATCCTATCCTCTATCCTCTATCCTATACTATCCTCTATCCTATCCTATCCTCTATCCTCTATCCTATCCTATCCTCTATCCTATCTTATCCTCTATCCTATCCTATCCTCTATCCTATCCTATCTTCTATAATATCCTATCCTCTATCCTATCCTATCCTCTATCCTCTATCCTCTATCCTATCCTATCCTCTATCCTATCCTATCCTCTATCCTATCCTGTCGTCTATCCTATCCTCTATCCTATCCTATCCTGTATCCTATCCTATCCTCTATCCTCTATCCTATCCTATCCTCTAACCTATCCTATGATCTATCCTATCCTATCGTCTATGCTATCCTCTATCCTATCCTATTCCTCTATCCTATCCTATCCTCTATCCTATACTATCCTCTATTCTATCCTATCCTCTATCCTATCCTATCCTCTATCCTATCCTATCCTCTATCCTATCAAATCCCCTATCCTATCCTATCCTCTATCCTATCAAATCCCCTATCCTATCCTCTATCCTATCCTATCATCTATCCTCAATCCTATCCAATCCTCTATCCTATCCTATCCTCTATCCTATCAAATCCCCTATCCTATCCTCTGTCCTATCCTATCCTCTATCCTATCCTATCCTCTATCCTATCGTATCCTCTATCCTATCCTATCGTCTATCCTATCCTCTATCCTATCCTATCCTCTATCCTATCCTATCCTCTATCCTATCCTATCTTCTATCCTATCCTATCCTCTATCCTATCAAATCCCCTACCCTATCCTCTGTCCTATCCTATCCTCTATCCTATCCTCTATCCTATCCTCTATCCTCTATCCTATCCTATCCTCTATACTATCCTATCCTCTATCCTATCAAATCCCCTACCCTATCCTCTGTCCTATCCTATCCTCTATCCTATCCTATCCTCTATCCTATCCTATCCTCTATCCTATCCTATCCTCTATCCTATCCTATCCTCTATCCTATCCTATCCTCTATCCTATCCTATCCTCTATCCTATCCTATCCTCTATCTTATCCTATCCTCTATCCTATCCTATCCTCTATCCTATCCTATACTCTATCCTATCAAATCCCCTATCCTATCCTCTATCCTATCCTATCCTGTATCCTATCCTATCCTCTATCCTCTATCCTCTATCCTATCCTATCCTCTATCCTATCCTATCCTCTATCCTATCCTGTCGTCTATCCTATCCTCTATCCTATCCTATCCTATCCTCCATCCTATCCTATCCTTAATCCTATCCTTTCCTGTATCCTATCCAATCCTGTATCCTATCCTGACCTCTATACTATCCTATCCTCTATCCTAACCTATCCTCTATCTTATCCAATCCTCTATCCTATCCTATCCTCTATCGTATCAAATCCCCTATCCTATCCTCTGTCCTATCATATCCTCTATCCTATCCTATCATCTATCCTATCCTATCCTCTATCCTATCCTATCGTCTATCCTATCCTCTATCCTATCTTATCCTCTATCCTATCCTATCCTCTATCCTATCCTATCTTCTATCCTATCCTATCCTCTATCCTATCAAATCCCCTACCCTATCCTCTGTCCTATCCTATCCTCTATCCTATCCTATCCTCTATCCTATCCTATCCTCTATCCTCTATCCTATACTATCCTCTATCCTATCCTATCCTCTAACCTATCCTATCTTCTATCCTATCCTATCCTCTATCCTATCAAATCCCCTACCCTATCCTCTGTCCTATCCTATCCTCTATCCTATCCTCTATCCTATCCTCTATCCTCTATCCTATCCTATCCTTTATACTATATTATCGTCTATCCTATCCTCTATCCTATCCTATCCTCAATCCTATCCTTTCCTGTATCCTATCCAATCCTGTATCCTATCCTGTCCTCTATTCTATCCTACGTTCTATCCTATCCTATCCTCTATCCTATCCTATTCTCTAGCCTATCCTATGCTCTATCCTATCCTATCGTCTATCCTATCTTCTATCCTATCCTATCAAATCCCCTATCCTATCCTCTGTCCTATCCTATCCTCTATCCTTTCCTATCCTCTATCCTATCCTCTATCCTATCCTATCCTCTATCCTATCCTTTCCTCTATCCTATCCTATCTTCTATCCTATCCTATCCTCTATCCTATCAAATCCCCTATCCTATCCTATCCTCTATCCTATCAAATCCCCTACCCTATCCTCTGTCCTATCCTATCCTCTATCCTATCCTCTATCCTATCCTCTATCCTCTATCCTATCCTATCCTTTATACTATATTATCGTCTATCCTATCCTCTATCCTATCCTATCCTCAATCCTATCCTTTCCTGTATCCTATCCAATCCTGTATCCTATCCTGTCCTCTATTCTATCCTACGTTCTATCCTATCCTATCCTCTATCCTATCCTATTCTCTAGCCTATCCTATGCTCTATCCTATCCTATCGTCTATCCTATCTTCTATCCTATCCTATCAAATCCCCTATCCTATCCTCTGTCCTATCCTATCCTCTATCCTTTCCTATCCTCTATCCTATCCTCTATCCTATCCTATCCTCTATCCTATCCTTTCCTCTATCCTATCCTATCTTCTATCCTATCCTATCCTCTATCCTATCAAATCCCCTACCCTATCCTATCCTCTATCCTATCAAATCCCCTACCCTATCCTCTGTCCTATCCTATCCTCTATCCTATCCTCTATCCTATCCTCTATCCTCTATCCTATCCTATCCTCTATACTATCCTATCGTCTATCCTATCCTCTATCCTATCCTATCCTCAATCCTATCCTTTCCTGTATCCTATCCAATCCTGTATCCTATCCTGTCCTCTATTCTATCCTACGTTCTATCCTATCCTATCCTCTATCCTATCCTATTCTCTATCCTATCCTATGCTCTATCCTATCGTATCGTCTATCCTATCTTCTATCCTATCCTATCAAATCCCCTATCCTATCCTCTGTCCTATCCTATCCTCTATCCTTTCCTATCCTCTATCCTATCCTCTATCCTATCCTATCCTCTATCCTATCTTATCCTCTATCCTATCCTATCCTCTATCCTATCCTATCATCTATCCTCTATCCTATCCTATCTTCTATCCTATCCTATCATCTATCCTATCAAATCCCCTATCCTATCCTCTATCCTATCCTATCATCTATCCTCTATCCTATCCAATCCTCTATCCTATCCTATCCTCTATCCTATCAAATCCCCTGTCCTATCCTCTGTCCTATCCTATCCTCTATCCTATCCTATCCTCTATCCTATCCTATCCTCTATCCTATCCTATCCTCTATCCTATCCTATCCTCTATCCTATCCTATCCTATCCTATCCTCAATCCTATCCTTTCCTGTATCCTATCCAATCCTGTATCCTATCCTGTCCTCTATACTATCCTATCCTCTATCCTATCCTATCCTCTATCCTATCAAATCCCCTATCCTATCCTCTGTCCTATCCTATCCTCTATCCTATCCTATCCTCTATCCTATCCTATCCTCTATCCTATCCTATCCTCTATCCTATCCTATCCTCTATCCTATCCTATCCTCTATCCTATCAAATCCCCTACCCTATCCTCTGTCCTATCCTATCCTCTATCCTCTATCCTATCCTATCCTCTATCCTATCCTATCCTCTATCCTATCAAATCCCCTATCCTATCCTCTGTCCTATCCTATCCTCTATCCTATCCTCTATCCTATCCTATCCTCTATCCTATCCTATCCTCCATCCTATCCTATCCTCAATCCTATGCTTTCCTGTATCCTATCCAATCCCGTATCCTATCCTGTCCTCTATACTATCCTATCCTCTATCCTATCCTATCCTCTATTCTATCTTATCCTCTAACCTATCCTATGATCTATCCTATCCTATCGTCTATGCTATCCTCTATCCTATCCTATTCCTCTATCCTATCCTATCCTCTATCCTATACTATCCTCTATTCTATCCTATCCTCTATCCTATCCTATCCTCTATCCTATCCTATCCTCTATCCTATCAAATCCCCTATCCTATCCTCTATCCTATCCTATCATCTATCCTCAATCCTATCCAATCCTCTATCCTATCCTATCCTCTATCCTATCAAATCCCCTATCCTATCCTCTGTCCTATCCTATCCTCTATCCTATCCTATCCTCTATCCTATCGTATCCTCTATCCTATCCTATCCTCTATCCTATCCTATCCTCTATCCTATCCTATCTTCTATCCTATCCTATCCTCTATCCTATCAAATCCCCTACCCTATCCTCTGTCCTATCCTATCCTCTATCCTATCCTCTATCCTATCCTCTATCCTCTATCCTATCCTATCCTCTATACTATCCTATCCTCTATCCTATCAAATCCCCTACCCTATCCTCTGTCCTATCCTATCCTCTATCCTATCCTATCCTCTATCCTATCCTATCCTCTATCCTATCCTATCCTCTATCCTATCCTATCCTCTATCCTATCCTATCCTCTATCCTATCCTATCCTCTATCCTATCCTATCCTCTATCCTATCCTATCCTCTATCCTATCCTATCCTCTATCCTCTATCCTATACTATCCTCTATCCTATCCTATCCTCTATCCTATCCTATCGTCTATCCTATCCTCTATCCTATCCTATCCTCTATCCTATCCTATCCTATCCTCAATCCTATCCTTTCCTGTATCCTATCCAATCCTGTATCCTATCGTGTCCTCTATACTATCCTATCCTCTATCCTATCCTATCCTCTATTCTATCTTATCCTCTATCCTATCCTATGATCTATCCTATCCTATCGTCTATCCTATCCTCTATCCTATCCTATTCCTCTATCCTATCCTATCCTATCCTCTATCCTATACTATCATCTATCGTATCCTATCCTCTATCCTATCCTATCGTCTATCCTATCCTCTATCCTATCCTATTCCTCTATCCTATCCTATCCTCTATCCTTTCCTATCCTCTATCCTATCCTATCCTCTATCCTATCCTATCCTCTATCCTATCAAATCCCCTACCCTATCCTCTGTCCTATCCTATCCTCTATCCTCTATCCTATCCTATCCTCTATCCTATCCTATCCTCTATCCTATCCTATCCTCTATCTTATCCTATCCTCTATCCAATCCTATCCTATCCTCTATCCTATCAAATCCCCTATCCTATCCTCTATCCTATCCTATCCTGTATCCTATCCTATCCTCTATCCTATATCCTCTATCCTATCCTATCCTCTATCCTATCCTATCCTCTATCGTATCCTGTCGTCTATCCTATCCTCTATCCTATCCTATCCTATCCTCCATCCTATCCTATCCTCAATCCTATCCTTTCCTGTATCCTATCCAATCCTGTATCCTATCCTGTCCTCTATACTATCCTATCCTCTATCCTAACCTATCCTCTATCTTGTCCTATCCTCTATCCTATCCTATCTTCTATCCTATCCTATCCTCTATCCTATCCTATCATCTATCCTCTATCCTATCCAATCCTCTATCCTATCCTATCCTCTATCCTATCAAATCCCCTATCCTATCCTCTGTCCTATCATATCCTCTATCCTATCCTATCATCTATCCTATCCTATCCTCTATCCTATCCTATCGTCTATCCTATCCTCTATCCTATCCTATCCTCTATCCTATCCTATCCTCTATCCTATCCTATCCTCTATCCTATCAAATCCCCTATCCTATCCTCTATCCTATCCTATCATCTATCCTCAATCCTATCCAATCCTCTATCCTATCCTATCCTCTATCCTATCAAATCCCCTATCCTATCCTCTGTCCTATCCTATCCTCTATCCTATCCTATCCTCTATCCTATCGTATCCTCTATCCTATCCTATCGTCTATCCTATCCTCTATCCTATCCTATCCTCTATCCTATCCTATCCTCTATCCTATCCTATCTTCTATCCTATCCTATCCTCTATCCTATCAAATCCCCTACCCTATCCTCTGTCCTATCCTATCCTCTATCCTATCCTCTATCCTATCCTCTATCCTCTATCCTATCCTATCCTCTATACTATCCTATCCTCTATCCTATCAAATCCCCTACCCTATCCTCTGTCCTATCCTATCCTCTATCCTATCCTATCCTCTATCCTATCCTATCCTCTATCCTATCCTATCCTCTATCCTATCCTATCCTCTATCCTATCCTATCCTCTATCCTATCCTATCCTCTATCCTCTATCCTATACTATCCTCTATCCTATCCTATCCTCTATCCTATCCTATCGTCTATCCTATCCTCTATCCTATCCTATCCTCTATCCTATCAAATCCCCTACCCTATCCTCTGTCCTATCCTATCCTCTATCCTCTATCCTATCCTATCCTCTATCCTATCCTATCCTCTATCCTATCCTATCCTCTATCTTATCCTATCCTCTATCCTATCCTATCCTCTATCCTATCCTATACTCTATCCTATCAAATCCCCTATCCTATCCTCTATCCTATCCTATCCTGTATCCTATCCTATCCTCTATCCTCTATCCTCTATCCTATCCTATCCTCTATCCTATCCTATCCTCTATCCTATCCTGTCGTCTATCCTATCCTCTATCCTATCCTATCCTATCCTCCATCCTATCCTATCCTTAATCCTATCCTTTCCTGTATCCTATCCAATCCTGTATCCTATCCTGACCTCTATACTATCCTATCCTCTATCCTAACCTATCCTCTATCTTATCCAATCCTCTATCCTATCCTATCCTCTATCGTATCAAATCCCCTATCCTATCCTCTGTCCTATCATATCCTCTATCCTATCCTATCATCTATCCTATCCTATCCTCTATCCTATCCTATCGTCTATCCTATCCTCTATCCTATCTTATCCTCTATCCTATCCTATCCTCTATCCTATCCTATCTTCTATCCTATCCTATCCTCTATCCTATCAAATCCCCTACCCTATCCTCTGTCCTATCCTATCCTCTATCCTATCCTATCCTCTATGATATCCTATCCTCTATCCTCTATCCTATACTATCCTCTATCCTATCCTATCCTCTAACCTATCCTATCTTCTATCCTATCCTATCCTCTATCCTATCAAATCCCCTACCCTATCCTCTGTCCTATCCTATCCTCTATCCTATCCTCTATCCTCTATCCTATCCTATCCTTTATACTATATTATCGTCTATCCTATCCTCTATCCTATCAAATCCTCAATCCTATCCTTTCCTGTATCCTATCCAATCCTGTATCCTATCCTGTCCTCAATTCTATCCTACGTTCTATCCTATCCTATCCTCTATCCTATCCTATTCTCTAGCCTATCCTATGCTCTATCCTATCCTATCGTCTATCCTATCTTCTATCCTATCCTATCAAATCCCCTATCCTATCCTCTGTCCTATCCCATCCTCTATCCTTTCCTATCCTCTATCCTATCCTCTATCCTATCCTATCCTCTATCCTATCCTTTCCTCTATCCTATCCTATCTTCTATCCTATCCTATCCTCTATCCTATCAAATCCCCTACCCTATCCTCTGTCCTATCCTATCCTCTATCCTATCCTCTATCCTATCCTCTATCCTCTATCCTATCCTATCCTCTATACTATCCTATCGTCTATCCTATCCTCTATCCTATCCTATCCTCAATCCTATCCTTTCCTGTATCCTATCCAATCCTGTATCCTATCCTGTCCTCTATTCTATCCTACGTTCTATCCTATCCTATCCTCTATCCTATCCTATTCTCTATCCTATCCTATGCTCTATCCTATCCTATCGTCTATCCTATCTTCTATCCTATCCTATCAAATCCCCTATCCTATCCTCTGTCCTATCCTATCCTCTATCCTTTCCTATCCTCTATCCTATCCTCTATCCTATCCTATCCTCTATCCTATCTTATCCTCTATCCTATCCTATCCTCTATCCTATCCTATCATCTATCCCCTATCCTATCCTATCTTCTATCCTATCCTATCATCTATCCTATCAAATCCCCTATCCTATCCTCTATCCTATCCTATCATCTATCCTCAATCCTATCCAATCCTCTATCCTATCCTATCCTCTATCCTATCAAATCCCCTATCCTATCCTCTGTCCTATCCTATCCTCTATCCTATCCTATCCTCTATCCTATCGTATCCTCTATCCTATCCTATCCTCTATCCTATCCTATCCTCTATCCTATCCTATCTTCTATCCTATCCTATCCTCTATCCTATCCTCTATCCTATCCTCTATCCTCTATCCTATCCTATCCTCTATACTATCCTATCGTCTATCCTATCCTCTATCCTATCCTATCCTCAATCCTATCCTTTCCTGTATCCTATCCAATCCTGTATCCTATCCTGTCCTCTATTCTATCCTACGTTCTATCCTATCCTATCCTCTATCCTATCCTATTCTCTATCCTATCCTATGCTCTATCCTATCCTATCGTCTATCCTATCTTCTATCCTATCCTATCAAATCCCCTATCCTATCCTCTGTCCTATCCTATCCTCTATCCTTTCCTATCCTCTATCCTATCCTCTATCCTATCCTATCCTCTATCCTATCTTATCCTCTATCCTATCCTATCCTCTATCCTATCCTATCATCTATCCTCTATCCTATCCTATCTTCTATCCTATCCTATCATCTATCCTATCAAATCCCCTATCCTATCCTCTATCCTATCCTATCATCTATCCTCAATCCTATCCAATCCTCTATCCTATCCTATCCTCTATCCTATCAAATCCCCTATCCTATCCTCTGTCCTATCCTATCCTCTATCCTATCCTATCCTCTATCCTATCGTATCCTCTATCCTATCCTATCCTCTATCCTATCCTATCCTCTATCCTATCCTATCTTCTATCCTATCCTATCCTCTATCCTATCAAATCCCCTACCCTATCCTCTGTCCTATCCTATCCTCTATCCTATCCTCTATCCTATCCTCTATCCTCTATCCTATCCTATCCTCTATACTATCCTATCCTCTATCCTATCAAATCCCCTACCCTATCCTCTGTCCTATCCTATCCTCTATCCTATCCTATCCTCTATCCTATCCTATCCTCTATCCTACCCTATCCTCTATCCTATCCTATCCTCTATCCTATCCTATCCTCTATCCTATCCTATCCTCTATCCTATCCTATCCTCTATCCTATCCTATCCTCTATCCTATCCTATCCTCTATCCTCTATCCTATACTATCCTCTATCCTATCCTATCCTCTATCCTATCCTATCGTCTATCCTATCCTCTATCCTATCCTATCCTCTATCCTATCCTATCCTATCCTCAATCCTATCCTTTCCTGTATCCTATCCAATCCTGTATCCTATCGTGTCCTCTATACTATCCTATCCTCTATCCTATCCTATACTCTATTCTATCTTATCCTCTATCCTATCCTATGATCTATCCTATCCTATCGTCTATCCTATCCTCTATCCTATCCTATTCCTCTATCCTATCCTATCCTATCCTCTATCCTATACTATCCTCTATCGTATCCTATCCTCTATCCTATCCTATCGTCTATCCTATCCTCTATCCTATCCTATTCCTCTATCCTATCCTATCCTCTATCCTATCCTATCCTCTGTCCTATCCTATCCTCTATCCTATCCTATCCTCTATCCTATCGTATCCTCTATCCTATCCTATCGTCTATCCTATCCTCTATCCTATCCTATCCTCTATCCTATCCTATCCTCTATCCTATCCTATCTTCTATCCTATCCTATCCTCTATCCTATCAAATCCCCTACCCTATCCTCTGTCCTATCCTATCCTCTATCCTATCCTCTATCCTATCCTCTATCCTCTATCCTATCCTATCCTCTATACTATCCTATCCTCTATCCTATCAAATCCCCTACCCTATCCTCTGTCCTATCCTATCCTCTATCCTATCCTATCCTCTATCCTATCCTATCCTCTATCCTATCCTATCCTCTATCCTATCCTATCCTCTATCCTATCCTATCCTCTATCCTATCCTATCCTCTATCCTCTATCCTATACTATCCTCTATCCTATCCTATCCTCTATCCTATCCTATCGTCTATCCTATCCTCTATCCTATCCTATCCTCTATCCTATCAAATCCCCTACCCTATCCTCTGTCCTATCCTATCCTCTATCCTCTATCCTATCCTATCCTCTATCCTATCCTATCCTCTATCCTATCCTATCCTCTATCTTATCCTATCCTCTATCCTATCCTATCCTCTATCCTATCCTATACTCTATCCTATCAAATCCCCTATCCTATCCTCTATCCTATCCTATCCTGTATCCTATCCTATCCTCTATCCTCTATCCTCTATCCTATCCTATCCTCTATCCTATCCTATCCTCTATCCTATCCTGTCGTCTATCCTATCCTCTATCCTATCCTATCCTATCCTCCATCCTATCCTATCCTTAATCCTATCCTTTCCTGTATCCTATCCAATCCTGTATCCTATCCTGACCTCTATACTATCCTATCCTCTATCCTAACCTATCCTCTATCTTATCCAATCCTCTATCCTATCCTATCCTCTATCGTATCAAATCCCCTATCCTATCCTCTGTCCTATCATATCCTCTATCCTATCCTATCATCTATCCTATCCTATCCTCTATCCTATCCTATCGTCTATCCTATCCTCTATCCTATCTTATCCTCTATCCTATCCTATCCTCTATCCTATCCTATCTTCTATCCTATCCTATCCTCTATCTTATCCTATCCTCTATCCTATCCTATCCTCAATCCTATCCTTTCCTGTATCCTATCCAATCCTGTATCCTATCCTGTCCTCTATTCTATCCTACGTTCTATCCTATCCTATCCTCTATCCTATCCTATTCTCTATCCTATCCTATGCTCTATCCTATCCTATCGTCTATCCTATCTTCTATCCTATCCTATCAAATCCCCTATCCTATCCTCTGTCCTATCCTATCCTCTATCCTTTCCTATCCTCTATCCTATCCTCTATCCTATCCTATCCTCTATCCTATCTTATCCTCTATCCTATCCTATCCTCTATCCTATCCTATCATCTATCCCCTATCCTATCCTATCTTCTATCCTATCCTATCATCTATCCTATCAAATCCCCTATCCTATCCTCTATCCTATCCTATCATCTATCCTCAATCCTATCCAATCCTCTATCCTATCCTATCCTCTATCCTATCAAATCCCCTATCCTATCCTCTGTCCTATCCTATCCTCTATCCTATCCTATCCTCTATCCTATCGTATCCTCTATCCTATCCTATCCTCTATCCTATCCTATCCTCTATCCTATCCTATCTTCTATCCTATCCTATCCTCTATCCTATCCTCTATCCTATCCTCTATCCTCTATCCTATCCTATCCTCTATACTATCCTATCGTCTATCCTATCCTCTATCCTATCCTATCCTCAATCCTATCCTTTCCTGTATCCTATCCAATCCTGTATCCTATCCTGTCCTCTATTCTATCCTACGTTCTATCCTATCCTATCCTCTATCCTATCCTATTCTCTATCCTATCCTATGCTCTATCCTATCCTATCGTCTATCCTATCTTCTATCCTATCCTATCAAATCCCCTATCCTATCCTCTGTCCTATCCTATCCTCTATCCTTTCCTATCCTCTATCCTATCCTCTATCCTATCCTATCCTCTATCCTATCTTATCCTCTATCCTATCCTATCCTCTATCCTATCCTATCATCTATCCTCTATCCTATCCTATCTTCTATCCTATCCTATCATCTATCCTATCAAATCCCCTATCCTATCCTCTATCCTATCCTATCATCTATCCTCAATCCTATCCAATCCTCTATCCTATCCTATCCTCTATCCTATCAAATCCCCTATCCTATCCTCTGTCCTATCCTATCCTCTATCCTATCCTATCCTCTATCCTATCGTATCCTCTATCCTATCCTATCCTCTATCCTATCCTATCCTCTATCCTATCCTATCTTCTATCCTATCCTATCCTCTATCCTATCAAATCCCCTACCCTATCCTCTGTCCTATCCTATCCTCTATCCTATCCTCTATCCTATCCTCTATCCTCTATCCTATCCTATCCTCTATACTATCCTATCCTCTATCCTATCAAATCCCCTACCCTATCCTCTGTCCTATCCTATCCTCTATCCTATCCTATCCTCTATCCTATCCTATCCTCTATCCTACCCTATCCTCTATCCTATCCTATCCTCTATCCTATCCTATCCTCTATCCTATCCTATCCTCTATCCTATCCTATCCTCTATCCTATCCTATCCTCTATCCTATCCTATCCTCTATCCTCTATCCTATACTATCCTCTATCCTATCCTATCCTCTATCCTATCCTATCGTCTATCCTATCCTCTATCCTATCCTATCCTCTATCCTATCCTATCCTATCCTCAATCCTATCCTTTCCTGTATCCTATCCAATCCTGTATCCTATCGTGTCCTCTATACTATCCTATCCTCTATCCTATCCTATACTCTATTCTATCTTATCCTCTATCCTATCCTATGATCTATCCTATCCTATCGTCTATCCTATCCTCTATCCTATCCTATTCCTCTATCCTATCCTATCCTATCCTCTATCCTATACTATCCTCTATCGTATCCTATCCTCTATCCTATCCTATCGTCTATCCTATCCTCTATCCTATCCTATTCCTCTATCCTATCCTATCCTCTATCCTATCCTATCCTCTGTCCTATCCTATCCTCTATCCTATCCTATCCTCTATCCTATCGTATCCTCTATCCTATCCTATCGTCTATCCTATCCTCTATCCTATCCTATCCTCTATCCTATCCTATCCTCTATCCTATCCTATCTTCTATCCTATCCTATCCTCTATCCTATCAAATCCCCTACCCTATCCTCTGTCCTATCCTATCCTCTATCCTATCCTCTATCCTATCCTCTATCCTCTATCCTATCCTATCCTCTATACTATCCTATCCTCTATCCTATCAAATCCCCTACCCTATCCTCTGTCCTATCCTATCCTCTATCCTATCCTATCCTCTATCCTATCCTATCCTCTATCCTATCCTATCCTCTATCCTATCCTATCCTCTATCCTATCCTATCCTCTATCCTATCCTATCCTCTATCCTCTATCCTATACTATCCTCTATCCTATCCTATCCTCTATCCTATCCTATCGTCTATCCTATCCTCTATCCTATCCTATCCTCTATCCTATCAAATCCCCTACCCTATCCTCTGTCCTATCCTATCCTCTATCCTCTATCCTATCCTATCCTCTATCCTATCCTATCCTCTATCCTATCCTATCCTCTATCTTATCCTATCCTCTATCCTATCCTATCCTCTATCCTATCCTATACTCTATCCTATCAAATCCCCTATCCTATCCTCTATCCTATCCTATCCTGTATCCTATCCTATCCTCTATCCTCTATCCTCTATCCTATCCTATCCTCTATCCTATCCTATCCTCTATCCTATCCTGTCGTCTATCCTATCCTCTATCCTATCCTATCCTATCCTCCATCCTATCCTATCCTTAATCCTATCCTTTCCTGTATCCTATCCAATCCTGTATCCTATCCTGACCTCTATACTATCCTATCCTCTATCCTAACCTATCCTCTATCTTATCCAATCCTCTATCCTATCCTATCCTCTATCGTATCAAATCCCCTATCCTATCCTCTGTCCTATCATATCCTCTATCCTATCCTATCATCTATCCTATCCTATCCTCTATCCTATCCTATCGTCTATCCTATCCTCTATCCTATCTTATCCTCTATCCTATCCTATCCTCTATCCTATCCTATCTTCTATCCTATCCTATCCTCTATCCTATCAAATCCCCTACCCTATCCTCTGTCCTATCCTATCCTCTATCCTATCCTATCCTCTATGATATCCTATCCTCTATCCTCTATCCTATACTATCCTCTATCCTATCCTATCCTCTAACCTATCCTATCTTCTATCCTATCCTATCCTCTATCCTATCAAATCCCCTACCCTATCCTCTGTCCTATCCTATCCTCTATCCTATCCTCTATCCTCTATCCTATCCTATCCTTTATACTATATTATCGTCTATCCTATCCTCTATCCTATCAAATCCTCAATCCTATCCTTTCCTGTATCCTATCCAATCCTGTATCCTATCCTGTCCTCAATTCTATCCTACGTTCTATCCTATCCTATCCTCTATCCTATCCTATTCTCTAGCCTATCCTATGCTCTATCCTATCCTATCGTCTATCCTATCTTCTATCCTATCCTATCAAATCCCCTATCCTATCCTCTGTCCTATCCCATCCTCTATCCTTTCCTATCCTCTATCCTATCCTCTATCCTATCCTATCCTCTATCCTATCCTCTATCCTATCCTCTATCCTATCCTCTATCCTCTATCCTATCCTATCCTCTATACTATCCTATCCTCTATCCTATCAAATCCCCTACCCTATCCTCTGTCCTATCCTATCCTCTGTCCTATCCTATCCTCTATCCTTTCCTATCCTCTATCCTATCCTCTATCCTATCCTATCCTCTATCCTATCTTATCCTCTATCCTATCCTATCCTCTATCCTATCCTATCATCTATCCTCTATCCTATCCTATCTTCTATCCTATCTTCTATCCTATCCTATCATCTATCCTATCAAATCCCCTATCCTATCCTCTATCCTATCCTATCATCTATCCTCAATCCTATCCAATCCTCTATCCTATCCTATCCTCTATCCTATCAAATCCCCTATCCTATCCTCTGTCCTATCCTATCCTCTATCCTATCCTATCCTCTATCCTATCGTATCCTCTATCCTATCCTATCCTCTATCCTATCCTATCCTCTATCCTATCCTATCTTCTATCCTATCCTATCCTCTATCCTATCCTCTATCCTATCCTCTATCCTCTATCCTATCCTATCCTCTATACTATCCTATCGTCTATCCTATCCTCTATCCTATCCTATCCTCAATCCTATCCTTTCCTGTATCCTATCCAATCCTGTATCCTATCCTGTCCTCTATTCTATCCTACGTTCTATCCTATCCTATCCTCTATCCTATCCTATTCTCTATCCTATCCTATGCTCTATCCTATCCTATCGTCTATCCTATCTTCTATCCTATCCTATCAAATCCCCTATCCTATCCTCTGTCCTATCCTATCCTCTATCCTTTCCTATCCTCTATCCTATCCTCTATCCTATCCTATCCTCTATCCTATCTTATCCTCTATCCTATCCTATCCTCTATCCTATCCTATCATCTATCCTCTATCCTATCCTATCTTCTATCCTATCCTATCATCTATCCTATCAAATCCCCTATCCTATCCTCTATCCTATCCTATCATCTATCCTCAATCCTATCCAATCCTCTATCCTATCCTATCCTCTATCCTATCAAATCCCCTATCCTATCCTCTGTCCTATCCTATCCTCTATCCTATCCTATCCTCTATCCTATCGTATCCTCTATCCTATCCTATCCTCTATCCTATCCTATCCTCTATCCTATCCTATCTTCTATCCTATCCTATCCTCTATCCTATCAAATCCCCTACCCTATCCTCTGTCCTATCCTATCCTCTATCCTATCCTCTATCCTATCCTCTATCCTCTATCCTATCCTATCCTCTATACTATCCTATCCTCTATCCTATCAAATCCCCTACCCTATCCTCTGTCCTATCCTATCCTCTATCCTATCCTATCCTCTATCCTATCCTATCCTCTATCCTATCCTATCCTCTATCCTATCCTATCCTCTATCCTATCCTATCCTCTATCCTATCCTATCCTCTATCCTATCCTATCCTCTATCCTATCCTATCCTCTATCCTATCCTATCCTCTATCCTCTATCCTATACTATCCTCTATCCTATCCTATCCTCTATCCTATCCTATCGTCTATCCTATCCTCTATCCTATCCTATCCTCTATCCTATCCTATCCTATCCTCAATCCTATCCTTTCCTGTATCCTATCCAATCCTGTATCCTATCGTGTCCTCTATACTATCCTATCCTCTATCCTATCCTATCCTCTATTCTATCTTATCCTCTATCCTATCCTATGATCTATCCTATCCTATCGTCTATCCTATCCTCTATCCTATCCTATTCCTCTATCCTATCCTATCCTATCCTCTATCCTATACTATCCTCTATCGTATCCTATCCTCTATCCTATCCTATCGTCTATCCTATCCTCTATCCTATCCTATTCCTCTATCCTATCCTATCCTCTATCCTTTCCTATCCTCTATCCTATCCTATCCTCTATCCTATCCTATCCTCTATCCTATCAAATCCCCTACCCTATCCTCTGTCCTATCCTATCCTCTATCCTCTATCCTATCCTATCCTCTATCCTATCCTATCCTCTATCCTATCCTATCCTCTATCTTATCCTATCCTCTATCCAATCCTATCCTATCCTCTATCCTATCAAATCCCCTATCCTATCCTCTATCCTATCCTATCCTGTATCCTATCCTATCCTCTATCCTATATCCTCTATCCTATCCTATCCTCTATCCTATCCTATCCTCTATCGTATCCTGTCGTCTATCCTATCCTCTATCCTATCCTATCCTATCCTCCATCCTATCCTATCCTCAATCCTATCCTTTCCTGTATCCTATCCAATCCTGTATCCTATCCTGTCCTCTATACTATCCTATCCTCTATCCTAACCTATCCTCTATCTTGTCCTATCCTCTATCCTATCCTATCTTCTATCCTATCCTATCCTCTATCCTATCCTATCATCTATCCTCTATCCTATCCAATCCTCTATCCTATCCTATCCTCTATCCTATCAAATCCCCTATCCTATCCTCTGTCCTATCATATCCTCTATCCTATCCTATCATCTATCCTATCCTATCCTCTATCCTATCCTATCGTCTATCCTATCCTCTATCCTATCCTATCCTCTATCCTATCCTATCCTCTATCCTATCCTATCCTCTATCCTATCAAATCCCCTATCCTATCCTCTATCCTATCCTATCATCTATCCTCAATCCTATCCAATCCTCTATCCTATCCTATCCTCTATCCTATCAAATCCCCTATCCTATCCTCTGTCCTATCCTATCCTCTATCCTATCCTATCCTCTATCCTATCGTATCCTCTATCCTATCCTATCGTCTATCCTATCCTCTATCCTATCCTATCCTCTATCCTATCCTATCCTCTATCCTATCCTATCTTCTATCCTATCCTATCCTCTATCCTATCAAATCCCCTACCCTATCCTCTGTCCTATCCTATCCTCTATCCTATCCTCTATCCTATCCTCTATCCTATCCTCTATCCTCTATCCTATCCTATCCTCTATACTATCCTATCCTCTATCCTATCAAATCCCCTACCCTATCCTCTGTCCTATCCTATCCTCTATCCTATCCTATCCTCTATCCTATCCTATCCTCTATCCTATCCTATCCTCTATCCTATCCTATCCTCTATCCTATCCTATCCTCTATCCTATCCTATCCTCTATCCTATCCTATCCTCTATCCTATCCTATCCTCTATCCTATCCTATCCTCTATCCTATCCTATCCTCTATCCTCTATCCTATACTATCCTCTATCCTATCCTATCCTCTATCCTATCCTATCGTCTATCCTATCCTCTATCCTATCCTATCCTCTATCCTATCCTATCCTATCCTCAATCCTATCCTTTCCTGTATCCTATCCAATCCTGTATCCTATCCAATCCTGTATCCTATCGTGTCCTCTATACTATCCTATCCTCTATCCTATCCTATCCTCTATTCTATCTTATCCTCTATCCTATCCTATGATCTATCCTATCCTATCGTCTATCCTATCCTCTATCCTATCCTATTCCTCTATCCTATCCTATCCTATCCTCTATCCTATACTATCCTCTATCGTATCCTATCCTCTATCCTATCCTATCGTCTATCCTATCCTCTATCCTATCCTATTCCTCTATCCTATCCTATCCTCTATCCTTTCCTATCCTCTATCCTATCCTATCCTCTATCCTATCCTATCCTCTATCCTATCAAATCCCCTACCCTATCCTCTGTCCTATCCTATCCTCTATCCTCTATCCTATCCTATCCTCTATCCTATCCTATCCTCTATCCTATCCTATCCTCTATCTTATCCTATCCTCTATCCAATCCTATCCTATCCTCTATCCTATCAAATCCCCTATCCTATCCTCTATCCTATCCTATCCTGTATCCTATCCTATCCTCTATCCTATATCCTCTATCCTATCCTATCCTCTATCCTATCCTATCCTCTATCGTATCCTGTCGTCTATCCTATCCTCTATCCTATCCTATCCTATCCTCCATCCTATCCTATCCTCAATCCTATCCTTTCCTGTATCCTATCCAATCCTGTATCCTATCCTGTCCTCTATACTATCCTATCCTCTATCCTATCCTATCCTCTATCCTATCCTCTATCCTATCCTATCCTCTATCCTATCCTATCCTCCATCCTATCCTATCCTCAATCCTATGCTTTCCTGTATCCTATCCAATCCTGTATCCTATCCTGTCCTCTATACTATCCTATCCTCTATCCTATCCTATCCTCTATTCTATCTTATCCTCTAACCTATCCTATGATCTATCCTATCCTATCGTCTATGCTATCCTCTATCCTATCCTATTCCTCTATCCTATCCTATCCTCTATCCTATACTATCCTCTATTCTATCCTATCCTCTATCCTATCCTATCCTCTATCCTATCCTATCCTCTATCCTATCAAATCCCCTATCCTATCCTCTATCCTATCCTATCATCTATCCTCAATCCTATCCAATCCTCTATCCTATCCTATCCTCTATCCTATCAAATCCCCTATCCTATCCTCTGTCCTATCCTATCCTCTATCCTATCCTTTCCTCTATCCTATCCTATCTTCTATCCTATCCTATCCTCTATCCTATCAAATCCCCTACCCTATCCTCTGTCCTATCCTATCCTCTATCCTATCCTCTATCCTATCCTCTATCCTCTATCCTATCCTATCCTCAATCCTATCCTTTCCTGTATCCTATCCAATCCTGTATCCTATCCTGTCCTCTATTCTATCCTACGTTCTATCCTATCCTATCCTCTATCCTATCCTATTCTCTATCCTATCCTATGCTCTATCCTATCCTATCGTCTATCCTATCTTCTATCCTATCCTATCAAATCCCCTATCCTATCCTCTGTCCTATCCTATCCTCTATCCTTTCCTATCCTCTATCCTATCCTCTATCCTATCCTATCCTCTATCCTATCCTTTCCTCTATAATATCCTATCTTCTATCCTATCCTATCCTCTATCCTATCAAATCCCCTACCCTATCCTATCCTCTATCCTATCAAATCCCCTACCCTATCCTCTGTCCTATCCTATCCTCTATCCTATCCTCTATCCTATCCTCTATCCTGTATCCTATCCTATCCTCTATACTATCCTATCGTCTATCCTATCCTCTATCCTATCCTATCCTCAATCCTATCCTTTCCTGTATCCTATCCAATCCTGTATCCTATCCTGTCCTCTATTCTATCCTACGTTCTATCCTATCCTATCCTCTATCCTATCCTATTCTCTATCCTATCCTATGCTCTATCCTATCCTATCGTCTATCCTATCTTCTATCCTATCCTATCAAATCCCCTATCCTATCCTCTGTCCTATCCTATCCTCTATCCTTTCCTATCCTCTATCCTATCCTCTATCCTATCCTATCCTCTATCCTATCTTATCCTCTATCCTATCCTATCCTCTATCCTATCCTATCATCTATCCTCTATCCTATCCTATCCTCTATCCTATCCTATCCTCTATCCTATCAAATCCCCTACCCTATCCTCTGTCCTATCCTATCCTCTATCCTCTATCCTATCCTATCCTCTATCCTATCCTATCCTCTATCCTATCCTATCCTCTATCCTATCAAATCCCCTATCCTATCCTCTGTCCTATCCTATCCTCTATCCTATCCTCTATCCTATCCTATCCTCTATCCTATCCTATCCTCCATCCTATCCTATCCTCAATCCTATGCTTTCCTGTATCCTATCCAATCCTGTATCCTATCCTGTCCTCTATACTATCCTATCCTCTATCCTACCCTATCCTCTGTCCTATCCTATCCTCTATCCTATCCTATCCTCTATCCTATCCTATCCTCTATCCTATCCTATCCTCTATCCTATCCTATCCTCTATCCTATCCTATCCTCTATCCTATCCTATCCTCTATCCTATCCTATCCTCTATCCTATCCTATCCTCTATCCTATCCTATCCTCTATCCTATCCTATCCTCTATCCTATCCTATCCTCTATCCTCTATCCTATACTATCCTCTATCCTATCCTATCCTCTATCCTATCCTATCGTCTATCCTATCCTCTATCCTATCCTATCCTCTATCCTATCCTATCCTATCCTCAATCCTATCCTTTCCTGTATCCTATCCAATCCTGTATCCTATCGTGTCCTCTATACTATCCTATCCTCTATCCTATCCTATCCTCTATTCTATCTTATCCTCTATCCTATCCTATGATCTATCCTATCCTATCGTCTATCCTATCCTCTATCCTATCCTCTATCCTATCCTATTCCTCTATCCTATCCTATCCTATCCTCTATCCTATCCTATCCTCTATCCTATCAAATCCCCTACCCTATCCTCTGTCCTATCCTATCCTCTATCCTCTATCCTATCCTATCCTCTATCCTATCCTATCCTCTATCCTATCCTATCCTCTATCTTATCCTATCCTCTATCCTATCCTATCCTCTATCCTATCCTATACTCTATCCTATCAAATCCCCTATCCTATCCTCTATCCTATCCTATCCTGTATCCTATCCTATCCTCTATCCTCTATCCTCTATCCTATCCTATCCTCTATCCTATCCTATCCTCTATCCTATCCTATCCTCTATCCTATCAAATCCCCTACCCTATCCTCTGTCCTATCCTATCCTCTATCCTCTATCCTATCCTATCCTCTATCCTATCCTATCCTCTATCCTATCCTATCCTCTATCTTATCCTATCCTCTATCCTATCCTATCCTCTATCCTATCCTATACTCTATCCTATCAAATCCCCTATCCTATCCTCTATCCTATCCTATCCTGTATCCTATCCTATCCTCTATCCTCTATACTCTATCCTATCCTATCCTCTATCCTATCCTATCCTCTATCCTATCCTGTCGTCTATCCTATCCTCTATCCTATCCTATCCTATCCTCCATCCTATCCTATCCTTAATCCTATCCTTTCCTGTATCCTATCCAATCCTGTATCCTATCCTGACCTCTATACTATCCTATCCTCTATCCTAACCTATCCTCTATCTTATCCTATCCTCTATCCTATCCTATCTTCTAGACTATCCTATCCTCTATCCTATCCTATCCCCTATCCTATCCTCTATCCTATCATCTATCCTCTATCCTATCCTATCTTCTATCCTATCCTATCCTCTATCCTATCAAATCCCCTATCCTATCCTCTATCCTATCCTATCATCTATCCTCTATCCTATCCAATCCTCTATCCTATCCTATCCTCTATCCTATCAAATCCCCTATCCTATCCTCTGTCCTATCATATCCTCTATCCTATCCTATCATCTATCCTATCCTATCCTCTATCCTATCCTATCGTCTATCCTATCCTCTATCCTATCTTATCCTCTATCCTATCCTATCCTCTATACTATCCTATCTTCTATCCTATCCTATCCTCTATCCTATCAAATCCCCTACCCTATCCTCTGTCCTATCCTATCCTCTATCCTATCCTATCCTCTATCCTATCCTATCCTCTATCCTCTATCCTATACTATCCTCTATCCTATCCTATCCTCTAACCTATCCTATCTTCTATGCTATCCTATCCTCTATCCTATCAAATCCCCTACCCTATCCTCTGTCCTATCCTATCCTCTATCCTATCCTCTATCCTATAGTCTATCCTCTATCCTATCCTATCCTCTATACTATATTATCGTCTATCCTATCCTCTATCCTATCCT